>NC_022034.1:16237563-16265190 GCF_000317375.1 Microtus ochrogaster | reverse complement strand
GAGAGAGAGAGAGAGAGAGAGAGAGAGAGAGAGAGAGAGAGAGAAGGAGGGGGGGAAAGGGAAATGATGTAATTATATTTTAATTTTAAGAAACAAAATGAATACTGATTTTTAGAGAGATGGTCAGCTATACATGCTAGCTAGCATGCGCACGTAACTAATTACAAGTGTTTGGTGCAATACCGATATGCAGTAACATTTTAGCTCCTAAAAGCACTCAGGTGAGGTGGTGTTAGAATATTTTTTGGCAAAAAAAAAAGTGTGTACTTAAAAAAAAAAGTATGTCCATATTTCCAATCTACTGTTTTGATCGAGAGTGAAACTGTGGAGCCTTGTTTATCACACTCGTAATTTTACTCGCGATAAGAATTCCTTAATTAGCTGTAGAAGTAGAAGTCAAGCTTGTTTCTCTGGGGCGCTACGTCTTCCTGGCTTTGGATATTTCCAAGCACTTTCAAAAGTCATCCACCCATGTTTCTGTCATTCAGAAGACAAAACTCACTTGGGTGGTTAATGAATGATGCCTTCAGAAAGGTTGCTGATACAGACAGGTCTCAGGGAATGCATCCTGCAAGTGACAATGGCATGAACATAGAATTTGATTTAGTGACATTGTCTATCAGTGGTCTCGCTGGGCCAGGACTGCAGAATGGTGTCTGTCAGGCTGCAGAAAGTCTGTCCTGAAGGGAGACCTGGAGGAACATCTTCCTTCCCCTCCCACGTGACTGGCTCTCTGGGTTGGGGTTGGGCAGGTTGCGGAGTGGAATTTTGTCACAGTCTCACAGTGTCGTGAGGGTTCCCTAGAGGCTGCAGTAGCTGCCTTCTCCACATCCTACTGTACGGATTGGCACCATCTGTGTCCAGTCCTAGCTGGCCTTCTCCACAGTAAGCTTCAGAGAGCTAGAACGTGAATATCTACATTTGGATTCCTCCCACTACCATCTGTAGCTCAGTGTTTTATACACAACTGAACCTTATTTAAAAATGCCTAAGTATTAATAACTAGTAGTCTTAGTAAAATACTGTCAACTAACATTTCTACCTTTCACACCTACTTGAGAATGAATGTTCCCAATAAGTCTGACATTATCAAACGGTCTAAAATTAGTTGATTCTCTTTACTCAAAGATCACGATTCAAAGCACAAACGGATCTGAGTAAATAATATTCTATCGGGCCAGAAAAATTAGTAAGAGGACTTGGATCCTGTGAAATATTGAATGAGATCCAAGGCAGTGTGGTTAGTGTGCAATGCGTCAAGGGCGTCGTGACACGGAAATACTTGTTCATATAGTCCATTGGGGACAACTTCCTCTTTCAAGCTAATATAAATTTAGCAAAGTCAAAGGGTGAGCACTTAAGTGGGTCTCCTTTATAATATGGTCTTACAAACTGCACAATGCAGGATATGTATGCTGGGGAGCAGATGTGGGCATGGAGGAAGTGGACTTTAAAGCCTCATTTATTTGTAATAGCTTATTAAATTTGATATTTTCAGGGGCCATCCTTGCACAGAAGAAATGTCTCATTTTCTCTGCATTATTTCTTTGAAAGAAATCTTTAAAGTGTCAGACTAGCCATTTATTTACTTATTGTGAGAAACCAAGAAATTTGGGCAACAGTCCTTTGGATAGCATTCAGGGTCTTAATTTCACATAGACACCAACATATGACATACATATGCAGGGTTTAACAAGCATGATTAATTTATAAGTCCTTATAATTTATGTGCGTCCTTTCGGTCCAAAACATACTTCAAGTTCTTGACCTTCTTGAGAAGCACATGTTACTGGATCCAATTGTTTATCACAGTAACACTACCACACAAATGAACACATGAATGAGTGTAATTACATACACAGACATATATTTAATATATAAAGTGCATACTTTTCTTCAAATAATTAGTGTATCCACAGCCCAACACCAAATAGAATTGAGATTCTAAATATAAGAGAGCCAAAATTGCTATTAATAAATCCCACCCACCTTTGAGAATTAATCCAAGGGTGAGACAATAAAAGAAAAACATTTTTTAAAACAATCTTAAAATAAAGATCCCTATCATTTGGGAAGCACTCTGAAATCTAACCTCTAGACCACTAAGGGTGTTATTGTTATTCTAAATACAGCAAATCACAAACTCAATATTTACACTAAGCAATATTCCTATTTTTAGATCTAAATTATAGTATCTGTATATATTTATAAGACTTATATGCATGTATGAACTAAAGTGACCGACCAACACAAATAGAAACAATTTTTCTCTGGTAGTAAAATCCTCCTCCCCATCTCTGAAATATGCTTTATTTACTATAGAGAAAGCTTTTGGCTGCAAAGCAATGAACCGGCTCTAGCCCACTTTCACTCTGATCGGAAGCCACCCTTTAGCTAGCAGACGGTGGCCTTGCTGAATCATTTTCTCAATCATGTTCCCGTCTTGGCCTCTGCACTGGAGCCATGATGGCTGCATGATACGTATGCTCCAGACACAACTAAAATACAGATCTGATTAACCTCCTCCACATGACCGAGCAACAAGAAACCAAGAACGAGCTCTTCAGAGTCCAGGGCCTACAGCCACTCATGTCTACTTAACATCGGCTTGAAACATTCCAGATTAAAGAGCCCAGTGTCTATCCCATGAGCCCCACGTAACTCTAAAGCTATGCCCAAGAGAGAGACTCAAGAAGATGCCTGCCTGGTGACATCGCAGTCACATTCTGGGAGATCTGCATCCGCACTGCCGTCCTCCGCCATCCTCAGGGCACGCACGTCCTGGGCCACCACCATGAAGCTTCCGCTTGCAAAAGCCAAGCTCTGCAGAGCAAAAGGCTCAGTCCTTCCTGGGTGAGAAGAGAGTTTCTCCCCTTGTGTGTGCTAGGAAGTATGAAACTGCTCTTGGTGGACAAATGGTGCTGGTGGCCTGTCTGTTAACATGACACTGGGCAGTCACAAGTGGTCATGTTTCTAAATAAAACCCACATTCATGAGCATGTGCCAGGCTTGATCTCCTGGAATGTAGGCCACGACGGTAAGAAGGGAAAAGCTCAGTGTAATCTGCCTGGAGGAGCGGGTTACAGGTCTAAAGAAAGGGTCACAGAAATAGTGATCGCTACCGAGTCTCTGCTGTTCCCTGAAGACGGTCAGATTTTCCTGTGGGCTCCTAGCTACGCCAGGAAAGCTACTTGGAAAAGACAAAACACCAGCAAAACCTTGCAAAGTGCTGCAACAGTGAATGGAAGCAGAGCCCCCTGTTCGGGCCAGTCTGCCAGCTCATTGGTATGAGTAGCCGCTGTAAGGGGTTGCTGGGGAAGGGGGGCAGGAGCCTGCATGGGAAACCACTTGATATCTACTTTCCAACAGGCTATTTCAACATGGAAAATAACAAGGCAATATTGATCACCACTACATGTATACAAAATCTTTGTGTATTTAAAAATAACATTATTTTAAGATAATATCTTTAAATTTTTTGTTTGTTAGGATTTCAGGAAACCGTATTTTGTGAATTTGGGGAATTTTCAAACTCTTTGTACAAAACATATCAGAAATATGAAAAATTTACATATGGGTTGGTAATGCAGCTTAGTTGGTAGAGTGCTCTCCCAGGAAGCATGAAACCCTGAGTTTGGTTCTCAGAACTACATGATAAGTAGGTGTTGGGAATATTTCCTAACTCGAACTCCTTGCTGGCACAAAATTCCCAATCAAGCCAAATCAAAACAAGCCAAATTAAGAAATATCCAGGTTTAATGGGAGTCTGCACTTTTGGGTGTCCTCGAGGGGGAACGCGAAGCTGTGGACCACCCACCAGGAGGAAGGAAAAGGGACCAACTTTTGGGAACTTATTTAAATATCATGGGGAGTGGTCCCCCACCCCTAGGGAGTGGTCAGGACCTGGCCTTCTGGGATTTGGAGTCCAGACCAGGCCTGGGGGCTGGGGCCTAGGCTCCCAATTTGACAGTAGGCATGGTGGTTTGTGCCTACTACCTCACTACCGAGGAAGGTGGAGGCAGGAGGATCAGAAGTTTAAGATCTTTCTTGACTATTATGTAGTTCAAGCCTAAGTGAAATGAGTCCCTGTCTCAGAAAAAAAAGAAGGGAGGGGCAGTGAGCTAGCCTAGCAGATAGAGGGAGCTGGCAAGCCTTTGATGATCTAAACTCCATTCCTGGAAGAAGAGACCTCACTCTTGCAATTTGCCCTCTGAATTTCACACAGACATTGTAGCTTTCCCCTGCCCCTATTCTGTGCAGAACGCATAGATAAAAATATAATTAAACTTTTATAAAAACTCCTAAAGTATGTGCCAGGTTCTGTTTTTTTTTTTCATGAATCAACACTTTTGCTGGAAAGGGGGAGTCGTGAATGGCACTGAATAGCAGAACTGAATAATGCAGCTGCCAGTTCATAGCCAAAGACAGGTGTGGAGGAAGTTCACCCGGTCTGAAGACAGTAAACAAGGAAACAGAAAGCAAATGTGGATAGCCAAGTGACTTCTGGGAGAAGCTGAAAGGCAGACTAGATCCAGGGTGGCCTTTGCTGACAATCAGCCAGTGATCTGCTCTCCTTTTAAAGGTGGTGCGTAGACATGGACAAGATATAGACACAAAAGCGTCCCACAGAAACTCGTCTACATGATGAGATTCTAAAGACTGGCCACAGATGAACATCTTAGAGACTACTGGGCAAAGCACCCCTTTCTTATCAACATACAGCTGAAATCAAATTTATCTATGTCTTTGGGGATGGTAAAAAATAGAGCAAGGTCTAGAAAATTCTCACCTGAAAAATCCCACACATGTGTTGTAAATAAACATGACTTTGAGGACCAAGTGTCGCCCTCCGTGTATTGTTAGCTGACAACCGAGCAGAAACTAAGCCAGCTGCCGACAACTGCGCTGTGTTACGGTTAATGGGAAATATTTTTGGCATAGTGCATTTTCCCTCTCCATGTCATTGCAGCCCTGAGATTCATGAAAGAAATTTAACCAGTTTAATAGGATTCTATGGACAAGCACATTGCTCCATGAGTCAGAATCTGACACACACACAAAAGTCCCCAGGGTGTTGACCCCGCGGGAGGTCTCTCCAAGAAGGGCATTTGTAGTGCACGAAGTTTCAATTTCTGCCTCTGAAATAAGATTTTATTATGACCTTGGTGGCTGAGAAGTGAGACTAAACATCACATTGGGATTCAGAACTGTGGGGCATTTCAGCTGCAGGGTAATTTCAGTAGAGATGTCTTTCCTTCCCTGTGTGACCCTGAGTAGGGAGCTCACTGTTTCTGCGCAGTTTCTCCCCATGTCTGCCACCACAGATTCTTGGGAGGGGGCCCTCTCTGGTGGCATTTGTTCTCAGAGCCTACCAGTCTTTGTGACACTCTGGTTACTTTACAGACGAAGGGTCTTGCTCATGCTACTCCAGTGTTGTCCCACTGAGCCACACCCCAACACCGGCCACTGTTCTCAGGCTTTGGATACACAAGCAGTCAATGGACAAAGATGTCTCTCAGCACTGGCTTCCCAACATGAAGGAAGCATACCTAAAGTGAAGCCTCTCCACACTCAGTCCCTCTTTTAATATAAAATAACCTCAGCATCTTTAAGTTGTACCAGCCATTGAACCGGTGGCAAAGGCCCTCGTGTGCTTTTTCCTTTATGTTTGCCACCCTTTTATACACATGGCCCATCTAGAAAATAAATGCCACAAAATCTGCCTCTCCAACATGAGGCTCATCATTATGGTCACCGTGGTGGCTAAGCAGAGGGTTACAATAATGAAGTAGTTTATTTTCATGAATAAGAAGAGGGATGAAAGTCAGCCTCATTCCCACACCCAGCAAACTAGACACATAACAGGGATGTGGTAGCTCCTTGCTTTCCCCACCACAGAAAAGAACACCTACAAATATTGGGGAAGAGGCTTTTCTTTCTTTTCCATAGGTATTGGGGTATCCATGACACCCCCAGATGAAGAACCTTCCCATACCATTCTCTCCCGCACCCCAAATTCATTTGAAGTTAATGAGTGTGTCATTTCTGGGAGCAGCAGGAACATGGTAAAGTTGCTCAGAAGGAGGAAGCCAGGTGCTGCAGGCCCTTTAGCCTCGTGGTTCTCAACCTGTGGGTCGCAACGCCTTTGACAAACATCCCTCTCCAAAAATATGTTTACATCACAACAGTAGCAAAATCCCACTTACAAAGCAGCAAGAAAAATAATTTTATGGTTGGGGAGGAGTCACCACGACATGAGGAGCTGCATTAAAGGGTTGCAGCATTGCAGCATGAGGAAGGCTGAGAGCCGCTGCTTCAGTGGAGATGAATAAGGACCAAGAGGCATTAACACGCACGCGCGCACGCGCACACACGGACACACACACACACACACACACACACACACACACACACACACACACACACCGCAGGCATCCTATTGCACTTGGTCCTTTTACCTGGCCGCGATGAGGTCCAGGAGATGCTGCCACCTGTCGTTCACTTTGCTGAGCTTGTACTGGATCTCAGAGGCTTTGCTTTCGTGGCTGGCTTTAGCAAGCCTTTCTCCCATTTGCTGGAGCTGGATTTTGTTCTCTTGGGCAACAGCAATTTCCTCTTGATAATCCTGCATAATCAAAGCAATCACGGAGGTTAGAAGGCATATTCTTAATGCATTCATCTGGCTCCTCTGGAAACAGGCTAATTACAGTTTCTACTGTTTGGGCAGCTCAGGCCTGAGGAACACTGTGTGAATATCGGTCTATGTATACAGAATTAATAGTGCCTATTGCACAATTAATTAAATGTGGAGTCCAGACTCAATTACTACATGGATTTTCTTAAAGGGACTGCAAGGCACTTTCTTTTTTTTTTCTTATTACTTAAAAGGGTACTAAGTTTAGGCATAATGCCATATGACTGTGATCTCAGCACCTGAGAAGTAGAGGCAGGAGAATTAGGAGTTCAAAATCTCCTTCGGGTACTGAGTGAGTTTGAGACCTGTCTGGGTTGCATGAGTCCCTTTTTCAAAAAAAACAATGCTAAATAAATACATAAGCACATAAATGTGTGCTGCGGCTTATGTGGTGGAGAGGAAGGCCTTGAGGAAGGGAGGACAGTAAAAATGAAGGCAATCTAAAAGAAAAGAGACGGCTGGGGTTGGAAAGGCCTAAGCAGATAAGGGTGGGAGGGTAGAGGAGATGAAAGGTTAAGGGTTAAGATAACCCAAATGGAGAGGTTATGAAAAAGTTTTAAGGAAATCCACTACCTTATAACCAATATAAAAACACAATTAAAAATTAATGAGTTTTGAGGGATTTGGGCACAGACTCCACCCTTTGCTGTGGAGTCATTGACAATCGTGAGCTGCTAGGAAGGGAAGACATAGCTTTCACTAAGAGCACAGTCCTGGGTAAGCTGATGATGCTCCAATGAAAGACCATGCAACCAAGAATATTTGGTCAGCACCTATTTGCCTTTATGCATTAAAAATGAAAGACACAAAGTGGGGTGGGTAGGGAATGGGCGTAGACCCGGGAAGCGTTGGTGGATGGGGTGAAGAGGATAAAAGTGTGTGGCACCAAATCATCAAAAAACTAAAGAAATTTTAAAATGCCGTTTGAATGTAGATGCCCAGAAAAGCTCGAGAATGCTATTCAGTGAAGCAGGAGATTATTGAATTTGGATCCCTAGAACCCATGCAAACACAAAGCTATAGGGGAACAGAGCTAGGTGGGGAAAACTAAACTGAATGCTGGGAGAAAGAAGGGCAGAATCAGAGAGAAGCCATGTAGCCCTGCCTGAGACAGATGCTGGAACTTTAGCCAGTAAGCCACAGCCACGTGGCAATACACAGATTACTAGAAATGGGTTAAATTAATACGTAAGAGTTAGCCAATAAGAAGCTAGAGCTAATGGGCCAAGCAGTGATTTAATTAATCTAGTTTCCGTGTGATTATTTTGGGGCTGAGCAGCCAGGAACAAACAAGTGGCCTCCTCCTACATCCCTCTAAAGGTAGGGTACTCTCTTACACATTTGTCTGAAGAAAGGGGGCCTGAAAGAAAGAGGATGGCAGGTGAAGCTGCATTCCTGCTCAGAGTCAATTGCCCTGGCATGCTTAGGACTCCTCGTCTGGTCCACCCACTGGTTCATGCTATGTCAACACAAAGGGATCCAAAACCGAAAGTACTGAGTACATGTATGTATAGTTTTAACATTCCATCCCCAAATTAGGATGATTTTACTGAGAAATGTTGACTTCAAGAGAGCCATCGTAAACCTTGAAATGTACTTGGAGTACAACCGTGCTCTTGGGTTGTCGTTCAAGTGAAGCTGCTTGTGTCAATGCCAACAGACAACAATCGTTGGCTTCAGGTAATCAGTCACTTGGTTTTTCCTACGCTGTCAAAAATACTGAGCTCTTCTTAGTGACGCTGTGCATGCACAAGAAAGACAGTAAAGCGTTTGAGTTCCATAGCATCTTCTATACACACCGGCAGAATCCGTATTGACAGGGATGTCTTTTCTTTTCCTTCTTTACTCTTGCAGTGCTGGGATGAAACCTGTGCTGCATGCATGCTAAGAAGGCGGGTCACTGCCAAGGTGAATTCTCAGTACATCCCATTCCCTCAACACCACTCCCCACTCTCTCAACCCCTCTCCCCACCCCCTCAACCCAGCTCCCCACTTCCTTGTTGGCTTTTGCTCTTCCTTATGAAGCAGGGTCTCACTAAGTTGCCTAGGCAGACCTTGAACATGATATTTTTGTCCCAGGCTCACCAGTAGCTGGGATGACAGGCCCACCTGCTCAAAGAGTATTTCAACATCGCACCAAAGAATACAATAAAATCGTTCCCATGAGAAACTGAAGTTTCAGTAAATTTTAAGTTGTGGTTATATTTTGTTCTAGAAAGTTTTTTAATCATTCACAAAATATAGATTCTTAATTTCATAGGGAAAGGTAATGAGAATAGAGGCACATGTAACTAAGAATTACCTTTAGCAGACTTTATGATGGTAACTAGTATAATAGACCTGCCTAATACAACATTCCTAGACACCTAGCAACTAGGAAAGCCCCATTATTAATAAATACTATGATAATGCCTGCATCATCTTGGCCCAGGAAGAAGGATTTCGACATAAAATAAGCAAGTTGATTAGTCAGAGATTTTTTTATGTTTATATAGAAAACTAATAAAGTCATGAATGCTATGTGTTGGCTTTGGAGTTTATCTTTACTCTGTATGTGCGTGAATGGAGAAAGATAAATTTCCCCAATAACTGCTGTATTGCTTTTCAGAGTAAATGAAGCTGTACTGTCATGTCTATGCTCAATAAGCACGAGGTGCTGGCTTCTGAGAAGTTAGGCCCTTCTGCTATGCATCCACTGCTACGGACAGAGCGGGAGAGCAAAGAACTCCACAGACAGCATCCACATTTCCAGCAGGTTTAAAGCTTGATGGGGCTTCTGCTCCAGAAAGATAACATACAGGTAAATATGAAAAATACACCATACATGACCTAATGTGGCATTCAAATGGGCATCCTGACTTCAGTATTTGCTCAAAAATGCAGAAACTTTACTGAAACCCACATAAACATATAAAATTATGAGTTGATTCAGTGAACCCTGTTTAGATATAAAAAATGTCCTCTATCCAAATAATTTTAAAATGCATAGATAACTTGAAACAACAGGAATCCAGAGTTTCCAGGAATGTCTTCATTCCTACTGAGGGCCTATAGATCATATTTTCTAGGGAAAAATCAGTTTCGTTCTTTCTAAGGTTTTTTTTTTCCTTTTAATTCCTCTCTAGTGATATCTGCCTCTAAAAACGAACCCATATGAAATAAAACCAACAGAAAAGTGGTGTGCATGAATGATTCCTCCGGGGCAGAGAGCAGAAAGCCGGTTTCCTCGCAAACGAAACGCATCCTGTAGATTTTGCATGTAAGTGGGTCTTTCCCATGTTCCCTTTCTGCATGTTATGAAAACAGAGCTTACTATGTAGGGACAGGTAAGTGACAGGGACAGGAAAGACAGGGAAGCACTGGGAAGAAGGGAGCCCCAGGCCACATCACCCCGCTCACCTTCTTGAGTTTCTCTATCATCTCTTCAATGAGGATGTCTCCATTCTGGGAGACCTTGCCCTCCATCTGGGTCAGCCACTCACAGAGCTCTTTGTTCTTCTCACTGAAGACGGCCCACTCGTTCAGTCGCTCGCTCACTTGCTGTCGTCTTAAGGAGACCTGGGAAGTTGAAAGTGGGATGGTTATGAGGAGGGAAACAACAAGAGAACAATGCCTACCCTGAGGAGGAAATGGCATGCTGAAATATGTGGGACCTGGGCATTCCTGTGGGCATGAAATAGAGGATTTACCAAAGGAAACAAAAAAGGGTCGGGGAGATGGCTGGAGAAAAGGCTAAGCCCAGTGGCTGCTTTTGCAGAGAATTAAAGTTGACCTACCGACACCCAGGTCCACCTCCCAATACCCACATGATGGCTCACAACCCTCTCAAACTCCAGCTCCTGACGATGTCCTCTTGGTGGTCAAGACTACTTGCTGATCTTTCAGAGGACCCGGTTCAGCTCCCAGCACCCATATGATGGCTCACAACCCCTGTCACTCTAGTTCCAGAGGATCTGATGCCTCTTTTGGCCTCCGTAGGCACCAGGCATACATGTGGCATATTTATATCCATGCAAGCAAAACACTCATACATGTAAAACACAAACAAGTGTTTTGTTTTTATAAAATAGAGGGATGGAAAGACAGGATGGCAAGGACAGGAAATGGCAGTTGAGTCTCCTGTATCTGGACTGTGTGCTGAAGTATCTGCAGAAATCCAGCCACCAGAAGCAGGCAATGACTCCTGGGGTTCAGCTCTGCCCTGAAAATTTTACCCCAAGCAAGTGCCTTTATTTCTCCATTTATAATGCATTTCTTTTCATTTTTTTTGTATAATTTTGGCTTTCATTGTCTAGATACAGGTTTTAACCTTTAATACATAAATAATCAAAATTTCCCATTAAACTTGTACAAAGCACAGAATGCTTTAAAAAATGTGGAAGAGTATGCAAGCCGAATGTCCTTTATCTGGAATTACTAGAGCTAACGAGGTGGTTTTTTTTTTTTTAATGTATGTTTTCGTTTGGCTTCATTGAGATACAATTCACATAACACAATCCCTCTACAATATACAACTGAATGTATTTTTGTATATTCAGAGTTGCACAAATATAACCATGATCAGTTTTAGAATATTTTCATATCCCACCCCAAATAACGGTGCCTGTCAGCAGTGTGATCCTTAGTCTTGATTGCCAACTTGATGGGTTATAGAATCATCTAGAAGGCATACCCCAGGACCTGTGTGCTAAAGGGGAAATACCCACTCTTAAAGTGGCATTTTCTATTTGTCAGCCCAGATATAAAGAGGTCTCAGGGAAATGGAGCATACACCTGTGTGTCTTTGATTGTGCTTCCTGAGCGACTGTGGCTGTTCCTGTTTCTTCTCCCTCCACTGACATTGTACTGCTGATTCTCCACCTCTCCCAGGTGGACTGAAAACCAGTGACTCTCCCGGGAACTTCTAGACCTTTGGCACTGGATTGGGGCTGCCCAGACATGAACTAGGTAATTTTAGCTTCCCCCCTCCCCTGGAGTCTATGTAGCATGCAGACAGAGGTGTCAGACTACCCAACCCCTAGGAAGTAAGCAAAATCTATATCACCTTCTGTAACACACATATGTACACACACACAGACACACACATGTACACAAACACACATGTACCCTATTGAATTTGTCTGTCCAGAGACAAAGGGTCTCATATAAGAAAGAGTTCTCTGAACACTTCTCCCAACTCTGGTCTAGTCTCCATCTCTGTGTGTTTACCTAGTCCCAACATTACATGTAAATTGGAATCAAGGTTAATGTTCTTTTGTAGTGGCCTTCTTTCACTTTTAGCATAGTTTAAACGTTCATCCATGTTAAAGGATATATCCATAGTTCATTCTTTCTAACTGTTGAGATCGGTTCACTACATAGACATGATATATTTTATCTGTCCATTCATAGACTGTGGGCATTTTGGTTGGTTCAAATCCTGATTGACTCTGAATAATGCCTCCATACAAGGTCATACACAGGTGTCTGCACAGACACAGTATTCATTTCTTTAGGTATATGATTGTTGGATGATACAATAACATCGACAATTCCCACACTGGTCATTCTCTGTCTTTTTGGCCAGAGCCATGTTAGTGGTAAGAAGTCCTTTACTACTGTTGATTTTCATTCGTCCTTCCCTGGAGGATAAGGGCACTGATGATCTTTCTGGGTCATTTGTATATCTATCTTCTTTACAGAAAAATGAACCAATCCATTCACCCATTCAAGAAACTGGGCAGACTACTTTGAAGAGTTCCTTAACTGCTGCTGATACAATGGTTTGTTTGTTTCTCAGACTCTAGAAAGATTCATTCCAGGTCTCTAAAATCCTGGAACTTCATAATGCTCTTGGTTGGCAGTGCTGTTTGAGTTACCTAGGCGTGCTTATAGTTGAGAGTCACCGCCTATCGGCAAAATGAAGTCCGATTAGTGGGGTTATCAGAAAGCTGGAGGACGGTCTTCCAAGGCCATGTCACAGCCAGCCGGTCACTAACTCCGTTGAGGGAGATGCCAGCCCATCAGTTTTCTTCGTTTTGGATTTGTGGTTTTATTAACTCGATATTTTATTGTGAAAAGTTTCCAATAAATTTAAGTGGAAAATACTGTATGTTAAGCATTTGAGACATGACCTCATGGTGGATGTCAGGCTCCGGCTCACATCAAACTCAGAGTATGTTAGCAGTCAGGCTGGTCTGGAAGGCGTGATCCTTCTGCCTCAGCCTCCTGAGTGCTGGGGTTACAGTTTCTGACTCCCAGACCTTACCCAAATCATTTATATTGTGTGTGTTTCTGTGTGTGTGTTTTTTAGTTTTTGATATAATGCTTCCCCGTGTTAGCCATGCCTGCCATGGTACGTGCTACATAGACCAGGCTGGCCTCAAATATAAGGTGGCCATCCTTATGTTTCTGCTTCCTGAGAGGTGATATTATAGGCATGAACCACTACACCTAACATTCCAATTTTAACAAGTATCCTTTTAATGGGAATAAAAACACTTCAAAGGTACCCTGTGCTTCTCCGTTAGCAATGCTGCCTCTGACTATTGGTGATTAGGTAGACAATATTCTAGGTCCCAAAGAACCCCATTTGTCTATGATCATATGCCTGAGAGTAGTTTGGGAATCAGTTAACAAGCCCACAATACTTTCCATAAAAGCAACCCCAGGAACCCGAGATTCCTGAAGAGGGGGCCACACTGTTGTACCAAAGCTTTGGAATTTTTTTCATTAGAAATTCCCTCTTTGGGGTTATTAACTAATCCTATTTAAATAACTACTTCTTTAGATTGGGTACCGCTGCTGAGTCCACCAATGTTACCTCAGTAATGCAACGCAGGTTATCATTTCATTTTCTTTGAGGCAGAATAATACAGAGGAGGCAAGCATCAGGGAACTCATTTGGGGTGGGGATACAAGTTGCAAGGTTCCATAGACAAACCCCATCTACTCTGAGCTCTGCCCAGATTGTGCTGTGCAGTGATGTCAGTCAGCACAGAAGAATCTACTCTCCTGAAAGACTTCAGACTGCCAATTCTCCACCTGTCAATCATAGGGCGCCAGAGCGGGAAGGCGGGTGCTGTGGCTAAAACCCGGGTTCAGTTCATACAAAAACTTACAGGAAATTCCTCTCTAAGGACAAGAAGCTTCCTCCTTAAGAGTTTGGGATGGCTTTGTCCCGCTCTTTAGTAGCTTCCTCCACATGTTGGCCATGCTCCAAAAATGGATGCTAGGGTTCCCCTTCGCCAACACCTGCAGAGGGTGTGATCACAGAAGGATAGCACCTATTTCTTCGAGGAGTAGGTGTACCCTATCCCAGGAGAAGCTGGACAATTTCAGGTATCAGCTTTTGGCCAGTCAAAGGCAGGATCAGAAAAGCTGGTGTCTTTGATACGGGCTATGGTGTAGGATCACATGAAGAAGCATCTGAGACTCAAGGCCAACCTCCACTCCTCTGCTGAGGAGACCAGAACAAGTGTCTTCTATCAGCCTCCTTTTTGTTTGTAAATGGACATTCCACTTTTCCCAAACATGGGTATTTAGTGTTTGTAAGAAAGAGTCATCTTCAGTGCGTCAAGTACTGCACTATACTCCAGGATGTGGCGTGCAGACAGGAAGGCACGGGCAAGCGAACAGCTCAGAAAAGGCTGGTGTACACCACCGGTTTGTCAATCCCCCATCTAAGTCCGATCTTTTCTCTCCTTAGCAGCTGTGTGCTCAACATCTCCAGGGACCAGCTTGAATTCACCTCCTTCGAGCTTGTCTCACACTATGAAGGCATTGCTTTCATTTGTTTACTGTGAGCTATGACTGAAAAAAAAAAAAAACCCACCACTAAATATGTGGGCTGCCAGCACTGGGTGTAAGCCAGGGCCCAGATCTTTCTGCAAAGATGTAAATTCATAAGAAGTGTGGCATTTGATGCTGTTTATAAACTGAGTATTTCGGCTATATTTAATGAACCATTTCTTTCTTTAGATTCAGTTGGAATCCTGAAATTATTTATCAGCTCATCACGTATTTTGCATTTTCTTAAGGGTAGAACCACAGTGTATTGCCTCCAGAGCGAGACAGCTGAACAGGAAGCACAACTTTTTTCTAACAGTAAATATTTTTCTCATGACATTGTGGGCGTAAACACACACACACACACACACACACACACACACACAAAGAGCGATTCTAGTGGTGTGGTGTTGTAGATTTACATTACAGCTAGAATCACACACGGTTCTACAAAGCAACAGAGGAGGAAAAGCGATATAATCCACAGCTGAGCTAAACTACAACAGATCTCCCGGGCTGGCTGAAAACCTAATCCTTTTCTGCATTTATTCTGACGCTCTGTAGCAGCATCTACTTACAGGCTGTCTTCCTCATCCTCATCTGTGGACCCAGCTACGCCTCGCTTCTCATCAGCTGCTTCTAAACGAGCAGGGCAGGCTGTGCCCTCCTTTAGCCGACATAATGCCGGCTATGTTCAGCTGAGTTCGTCAGCTTTTACGAGGAGCTGGCCATAAGCTTGTTTCCTGTTGTGGTTTCGTATTTGATAGAAGTTCACCGGAAACAACAACTTTAAGAGCTCGTTACTCCTCCTTGAGAATTAGTATATCCTGGCACCCGGCCAGACCCAGGGCTAAATTCTTACTGGTTTAGATACATGTAGATTGGACTGGTTCAGGGCAATTACGTGTTATGCTCATACTTTATGACTCTGGCAGAGGAAGTCTCTAGAAGCACCAAAAGTCCTAGCTGCTTCCTCTTTTGCATGGTCCGGTCTACTCACAGGTGCAAGGCATTAATGTCTTCACAGCGTATCACATGGCCAAATGCGACTTTCGAGCTGTGTTTTCAAGTAGGGTTTTCTAAGTCTAGTGGGTAATTTTAGAACACGTGAATGTCTGACTTAAGAATTAACAATAATGATACTTCCATGGCATTGTTATTTAATTTTCCCAAATTCAAAACCATTGTATGATCATAGTTTTCTTCATTTCCAAAATATTAAAATTCTGTCACTATTTTAGCCTCAGAGGACCCTAAGTAACAGGACATACATGTAGTACAAGGCCTTTGTTATTAGCCATATGCAGAGAACGCTTAACTGTTGTAGGCACTGGTTGTCCGAAGAAAAGGCCTTTGTATCAAAGGGCCTCAAAGTCTTGGGATCAGACTACAAACATTCATAAAAACTAGGCATGCTCCGTGATGGCATGGAACAAGGAGGAAATGGGAATTCATAGGACTAATGACACTAAGGTGGACCATTGCCAAAAAGGACTTCACGGGGTTGTATGATAGGGAAGGAAATAAGTGAGAAAACCAGAAGAGAAATAGTCAGTCTAGGCCAGAGGAGGGTCACGATCAAGGCCTCTAAGAAGGAATGCTGTGAAGGTTAGCCAGGAGAGGTGAGCTCTGAATCAAAAGTGACAGCTCTCTGAAGCCTCTGTTAGAGAAATGAGTCTGCTCTGACTTGTTCCACTTAATCCCTGGAAGACTTTAGGAGAGAAAGCAGATCTTTCCTTCTCTCAGAATTGGGAAAATAATGACTAGGGCTGGAGAGACAGCTCTGCAGTTGAGAGTGCTTGCTACACTTGCAGAGGACCTGAGCTCTGCTCCCAACAACCACATGACAGTTCACCACCGCCTGCACTAACTCTAGCTCCTGGGATTGTGCACACTCTTCTGGTCTCCGTGTGATCCTGCATGTTCATGGTATAGGTGCATACCCCCAGAGATACGCATGTGCACATAAAATAACTATATAAATCAATAAATCTAGAAAAAAGGAAGACTGCTGCCATACGGGCAATATTTCACTCTCTCTATGAACAACTCGGTGTAGGCTCCTTACGCCGTCACTGAGAACTGGGCACTCTGTGAAAAGCGGCCACTTTCATGTTGAACTCAAAATGTTTCCATGTTGGTGAGGGCCATCTCTTGTAGGCCTCGTTTTGCAAGGTATGCTCGCGGGCAACTGTTGAAACATCTTCTAAGCATGCAAGCAAATATTCCTTTGATCCATTATGGGAGCAAAGTCTGGATTTAGATTTAAGTATGGGGGTGGTTTCAAGGAACACATTTGTTCTTAATATCAAACAAACCATAAGAAAGAGCCTTTTAAACTCTGTTGGATGATTCTAGAAGCATGAGAAGAACCCATAGTGTCATGTCAACTGGGGAGGATGGAAAATCAAAGAGGTATCAATTGGTACAGGAACGAAGAAATATGAGTTTGCATGGACACAGAGTCGCCCTTCCATTAGCCCGTTCCTTTACCTTCTAACATTCTCATCTCTCCAGTCCTCCTGCTTTGACCTGGGTCATGACAGATGTGTTTCCTGTACAACAATCCCTCCTCCACTTCCCACCTCAGCACTGAAGACTTATCCATTTCAATCAGCGTTTTCTCTACATTCTCCAGTGCGCACCACCCTGAGCTAGCCAGTATCTTTACGTATTGCTTTCATCTCTGCATACAGATTTTTCTTCATAATTGTATAGGACATTCTAGGCTGACATTAGTTTCAGTGCAATTATAAACTTGACAGAAGGAATTTCTATTAAAGCCTATGTTCACAATAATTGCAATGACAAATCTGTTGCACAAATATGTGTTAGAGACTGCAGTGGGGGCAGAAATGACGCTTGAGGTGTTCTATAGCCAGCACTGTGGCAGGTATTCTACTCTGAGTATTATAGCTGGCAGTGTGGCATGCATGGGTGCTCAGGTGTGTTAATAGCTGGCAGTGTGGCAGTCACAGTACCCAGGGTGTTTTCTATCTGGCAGTGTAGCAGGCACAGTACTCAGGGGGTATTACAGCCAGCAGTGTGGCAGGCATGGAACTCAAGGTGTGGTATAGCTGGCAGTGTGGCAGGCATGAAACTCAGGGTGTGTTATAGCCAATAGTGTGGCAGGCATGGAACTCAGGGTGTGATATAGGGGCAGTGTAGCCGGCGTGGAACTCAGGATGTGTTATAGCCAATAGTGTGGCAGGCATGGAACTCAGGGTGTGATATAGGGGCAGTGTAGCCGGCGTGGAACTCAGGATGTGGTATAGCCAGCAGTGTGGCAGGCATGGAACTCAGGGTGTGTTATAGCCAGCAGTGTGGCAGGCATGGAACTCAGGGTGTATTATAGCTGCCAGTGTGGCAGGCATGGTAGTCAGGGCATAGCACTAAAGAACAAGGCACAAAGACTTCCGCCAAGTGCAGTCACAGGCTCTTACAGGCAGCCAGCAGTCTGCACTGTGAGCCTTCACCTGACAGTCCTTTTCACCCAGGTTGCTCTCCTGCCTTCTTTGCATCAATCTTTCCCTTCCAAAGCCTAAGTTATAATCTCCTTTAGCAACTTGTACACATAGAAAGGCGTTTAATAAATAAGGTAAGCCTAACAATGAAATAAACCCAGGGATTAATGAGAAACGACTATGAATGTTCCAACAAATAAAACTATCTCAGAATAGCAACTAACATTAAACCAATGTGTTTCTTCCATATTTAAAATCCAGAACATACCACCAATATTGACTCAGCTGGAAACTCACACCTGGGAAGTACAACAGTGTGGGCCAGGAAGGGAAGGAGAAAGACTTCAGTACAGATGAGTTCAAAGTATGATACGATGATAGAGTTGACCTTCTTCTGAAATATTCTGGCGATGAGCACAGGCTTCTCTGCCTATATGGTGAGTCACAGAGTGGGCGCCGAAGTGGACCAAGCCTGCCTGGTGTCATGGATCGCCTCCCACCTTCCCATCTTTTTTTTTTAAGTTATAAACTGATTGGCCCATTAGCTCAGGCTTCTTATTAAGTTGTATAACTTACATTAGCCCATTATTCCAGTATATGTTAGCCACATGGCTCGTTACCTTTTTTTTCTTTTTTTTTATTGAGAAAAAAAAATTTCTGCCTCCTCCCAGCCTCCCACTCCTCCCGCCCTCCCCCCACTCCTCTCCCCCTCCCTCTCTAGTCTGAAGAGCAGTCAGGGTTCCCTGCCCTGTGGAAAGTCCAAAGTCCTCCCCCCTCCATCCTGGTCTAGGAAGGTGAACATCCAAACTGGCTAGGCCCCCACAAAGCCAGAACAAGAAGTAGGATCAAAACCCAGTGCCATTGTCCTTGGCTTCTCAGCAACCCTCATTGTCCGCCATATTCAGAGAGTCCGGGTTTACCATCTTGAACAGCTACTTACTCGTTCAGACCACATCTTACCTGGTGACATAGCTCCTCCCACTGCCTTTGCAGAAGCTCCACGCGCTCATTCAGGATGGCGATGTCCTCGGCACTGATGTAGACAGCCAGGGCATCCCTCAGCAGCGTCAGTTCTGCCAGGTCATCTGTCCACCTCCCTACTGCGGTTTCCAATTCCTACAAGGGAACAAACGTCCATGAACCCCCTGGATGCCTTCCTTTAACCCTTTGGATGGGGCTTCAGTGACCCTTCTTAGTATAATTCTCTTCTTACACACTCTTTCTGAACACCAAACTTGAGCTCTGTTTTATCTGCATCCCACCTAACTTGAAAGCCTTCCATGTTCTGATACAATACCAAGGCTCACTGCAAAACCTTCCTACCATCTATTAGACCCCTCACTGATCTTTTTAGGACGGTGCTTGTCTTTTCAGATCCAAGATGTTCAGTGTAATGGCCTTCTTTCTTCTAAATTTATATTGCCCTACAACCCTGAGACTACAAACACATCGAAACTGACTCCATAACCCCTTAGCCACCCATTAGTTTTTTTTGTCCCTTTCCTGATCACACTAATGCAATATTTAAAAGAGAAATTTCCTAAGCTGACCTTCACTTGAGTTGCCACATTCTGTGACAGATACTTCACCATGAATACCAAGCTTGGCTAAGGTTCCTCCTGCATTTAAAATAATCCACTGGCTGCATATTCTGTAGGATCAGAGATTTTTTTTGAAGCTATTGATTATGGACCTGTCCTTTTTGGGCATTATTTAAAGAAAACAAAATCCCTGTAGCAAAATTAGAATGAGTAGATATGAGTTTCTGCCATGTGCTAGCAGGTGACCAGGTTTGCAATTTGTGTCACCCTTGTTCTCTGCCAGCTGTTGCTTTTATATTCCAGCTCATTTAGTGAATGAATGGAGATTTTCATCCATTCTGTTCTCTGTCCTTCTGATCTCTTCACACTGGAGACAAGTTGCTAAAGGCAGGCACAATTAACGGTAGTATCTGGGGCTAACTTTCCAGGCAATTTAAGCAAACAAGGATTTAGCCTGAAATTTCCAAGTAATTGTTTTGTTTTGCTGCTGAGTGTGATTTGGGGAAGAATACAGTAGAATTGTCTGGAACCATGTCCTCCCAATCTTGGAACACAAAAGCGGGACACTTGTCCGAGTGTCTTGGGAGATGACGATGGAGTCTCAAAATAAGAACACTGGGCTGAAAGACCAGACTTTCTAGGTGAATACATACGCAGCGTTCTGTCTATACCTCTAAACAGATCAGCTGCTATGCCAGTATAAGGAACTTACTCTTTAATATCAATCCCGCTCCTCCCCCAGCCAAATATCACATTTAGTTTATGGATTTAAAAAGAGTTAATTGTGGTGATACTCACCTGTACTCCCAGCACTGTGTTCAGAGGCTACAGTATGGGGACCCTGAGTTTGAAGACAGGCTGGGATCCATAGTAAAATCTTCTCTAAAACCATACTGAACCAAAGTGCGCGCGCACACACACACACACACACACACACACACACACACACTTGAGTAACAACTACCATGCAAACCCAAGACCACTGGCTCAGATTCTACCCATTAGTTCAGAAAGCATGGATGAAATACAGTCTTTAAATTCGAAGACATTTATCAATTACTAATGTGAAACATTAATGTTATTCTAGACTCTTCCGTTTTCTCATCTAGCAGAAGGGAAATCACATGCCCCCATGAGCGCGTGTCACGCCAAATGAGAGATAGCTGGAATTTAGGAGGAATCCAGCATTAGATCATTCCCATGCTTGCTTATCAGATAATTTCTTTAATAAAAACCTGGGTAGTTAACTATTAATGTGTTTGTTTGTTTGTTTGTTTGTTTGTTTGTTTTGAGATAGGGTTTCTCTGTGTAGCCTTGACTGTGCTGGAACTCGCTCTGCAGACTAGGTTTGGCCTCAAACTCAGAAAGATCTGCTTGCCTTTGTCTCCAGAGTACTGGGATAAAAGGCTTACACTGCCACCACCCAGCTACACAGGTTTAAAAATATACTCATTTTAATGTTCATAGCCTTCATATATTTTTGTTTTGAGGCAGGGGCTCAGTCATATATCCCATTCTGGCCTTTGATGGAGGAAGGTCATTGGTTAATTAATAAATAAACTGCTTGGCCCTCATAGGTTAGAACATAGGTGGGTGGAATAAACAGAACAGAATGCTGGGAGGAAGAGGAAGTGAGCTCAGATGCCATGCTCCCCTCTCCCGGGGAGACGAGATGAAGCTCCAACCCAGGATGGAAGTAGGCTAGAATCTTCCCGGTAAGCGCACCTTGGGGTGTCACACACATTAAAAGAAATGGGCCAAGCAGTGTTTATATGAATACAGTTTGTGTGTTGTTATTTCGGGGCATAAGCTAGCCAGGCGACCAGGAGCTGGGGCGGCAGGAACACAGCCCGCAGCTCCTTCAACAGGCCTTGAACACTGGGTCTTCCTGCCTTAGCCTCTTAGCCACCTCCAGTTGACCTTCTCATGCATCTTAGTGTAATGTAGCAAGATATTTCATTTATCGTCTTTGGTGTAATGTGTATCACTTTTTCATTTTCCTAATGCTGCCTTTCTCAAATTTCAATGAACACATTTTATAACTTTTTACCTGGGATTGTCATACAGCAGTAATGTAAAAATGACAGTGGAAACTCTGGAAATGGTTAAGTTGAAAGAAAGCATTTATGAAGTTACTTTTGATATGATCAGCATTTTACTCAGCCAAGAAGTGCTGGCCAGGCACTCTGCCTGGCTACACAGGTGTGCACGGAATAAATCTTACAGCCACTGAATCATGCTGGTCTTAGTAACCTCATAATCTAGGGAGTGGTCTGTGCTAATACTGATTGCTTCCAAGTACAATTAGAGGTGATGATCTTAATCGTGATCAGAGGTGGCAATCACAGTCTGCAAGTGGCTGGAGCCCTGAGCAATTTAAGGATTGGGTGGCTCCTTGCTTTGATAGAGATCGGCTATTTTTTCTTCATTCTGTACAGAGGGGTCTGCCAGGTAAGGTGTGCGCTTCTGCCCCAGTCTGCAGATTTTCCAAGATGCCAATCCTATCCTTCCTTTCATAGGCTGGACTGTTTTGTTGCAATGATTCTTCCATGTGGATGTCTCAGAAAGACAGCCGCTATTTATTGCTCTCAACTCAGCTTTTAAATATCTTTTATGCTGTGTCTTAAATTTTTCATTTGCTTCCTCTGGGCCATCCATACACTGGCCCATAACTTCAACTACAGGAAATCAGCAAAGGAGGCCTCTCATTGCATCGCTGCCTTCCCTAATGGGCTCCCCAAGGACCTCTTATGATCACACAGCCCCAGGCATCTCCCTGAGATGTGAGCTCACAAGCCTTAGTCCAGCAGAGGTATGTGGCTAGGCGACAGGGACGATCTCCATCCAGTCCCGTACCTTACAGCGCATCTGCTCCGTGTGGAGTTCATCATGGTGATCCGGCAGAGGCTGGGCCAACTTCTTCTTGAAGGTTCGGAGCTTCTCCAGAGAGTCGGCTATTCCTTTCTCACACTTTTCCCAGTCCTGCCATTGGAGGAGAAACAGATCGGACACATTTGGGGTGAGAAGCTACAAAAATATCAATGAAAATAAAGAAAAAAAAATACTCTCTTTAATTGCCGGGATATAATTACACTAAGGAACCGTGGGAAGTCATGTTCACACTCAATGCCGTTTTGGACACTATGCATTTGTCAAAAGTAAACATTTGCCCGAGGCCGTCCCGCCCCCAAAAGGCGGGCTCTCTCTACAGACTCTGTAACTTTTAACTGTTTGTCTCTAGTAAGCATATGTATGTATGTATATAATATGCTAGTTTTCCCTGGGAAATAAAAATAGAGTCTACAACTGTTGAAGAATTAAAGTAAGCAATAGCTATCAAGGCACCAAGCACAATACCCAAAGAGTTATGTCTAACTGAATTAAAATTTATGCATAGAGTGTGAAGATTATTCCAGTTTTCTGTCTCTCTCCTAATCCACACACAGTTGCACATCATATCTACACGCTCCCAAATGTTATGAGAGTGAAAAAAAAAAGAATAAGGAATCTCCTCAGAATGCAAACAAGCATGAGTAAGAGAAAAATAGAATGTAAAAATAATAATTAACTCTGATTCACTCTAGACATAAATATGAGCCACCCGCTCTTGAGTTACTGCAGAAGTGCAGACAGGCAACCACCACAGGCATCACGAACATGGAGTCTGCCTGGTTTTCACCTTGCTCAGGCTGAACTATGTCTGGAAAGATTAAGTGAAAGCACAGAGACAGCCACTCGGTGAGAACTGGAAGAAGAGAGGCTATGCACAATTTAAGAAGTATCTGTCTCATGACACATGTTCGGGTATTACCACAGGTTACATGCTGGTAATACCCAGAACACACTGGATCTCTGAGTGAAGACAAGGAAAAGTATACGTGTGTCTATTAGGACATGTGACACACCAAACTGGTAACAGGGACTCCCTCTGGGAATGGCAGCAAACTTGCGAGGGTGCTACAGAGAATTTCAGTTTTCACACTACATACCTCAACTACTACTTGAAGCTTTTTAATGGCACATGTATTTGTTGTCTAGTTTTGAAGTGCTTTCTTTAAAGGAAACTGAGAGTAACTACACTGAATCTTGGTTTTATACTGCCCTATTTGTATTCAGCCATCATCCAGTACCTCCGTGCTGCATCAAATTGCAATCAGTTAAATACATGCTGCTTTGTCCAGTTCTCACATTTTGGTTATATTGCCCACTCCTGGTCACAATGCTCTCAGTGCCCTCCCCAGACCAGCTGCCCAATGGTCATTCCCAGTGCAATGAATCACCGAATTCCAAAGACAAGTGATTTAAGAGCTAGGATGACCGAGAGCCCAACATGGTACCAAAGTCTGGTGCCTTTCTCTTCCCATTGTCTCCCTGTCTTCTCTTGCTTTAGTTCTCCCTACTTTTCATTCTAGAATGTTCTTCTTAGCCACTCACAGACAGCATTACTCCAAACACCTTTAGTGGAAAATGCAAGTTTGAACTTAGTGGCTTTGCTTCCTTAGAGTTTGAATCCAGGTTCTCATCTCTCTTTAAAATTCCCCCATGGAACTTCACAGAAGCTTAAGGACATCTCCTTTTCCTAATTACCACCAACAACGGCCTGGCAAACCAAAACTATGAATGCTGTTGGCTATGAGGCTCAGGTTTGTGTCAGTTCCCCTGTTTTACAATATTCGGTGTGTCCTTTCGCTCGCCAGTACTCAGTACTGTAGATGTGATGTGAAAGCAAAAAAGTTTCCCTGCTTAGACCTCACGTTTTCAATGAAATCAGCACACACCCTAAAGCTTTCAATGTTCACAGAGCTGGCACTGAGAAGGTCAGCCCCTCAGGACAAAATCAGTGTTAGGGAAGCAGGCAAACCATGAGTATTTGGGGCCTACATACCCAGAGCATTAGGCTAACAGCTAAAAATGGCATTATTAAAGCATTGGTATAAAGATACATGAGTCTGGGTAAAAATGAAATTATTAATCTCTAAAGACTTAGGGCAAATGGAATGTAGTGTATGATGCAAAACTAAAGAAATTCTGAGAAGAGAAGAATAGAGACTCCCATATCCAGTGATGACTTGGATGGTGAAGCCAACCAACCACCGAGTCTTTTTTTCTGCATGAATGATAAGGAACTAACTTCATGTCCTGTTCTGCAAACTGTCCATCAGGGTGAATGCTTTATACATGGACTGACAGGTGAGACAAGCGAATCCAGTGACTCAGACACCATGCATTCTTATATCTTGGGACTATATCCAAAAACCACATCACAAATTAAAAAAAAGAAGATTAACACAGTCTTGCCAGAATGAGTTACAATGTTGTAAATCCTTGCCCAACACCAAGATGACGACAAATTGACTCAGGTATATTATGTTACCAGTGAATTGCTCTGCAAGCAAACAGTGGTACTGAACACATTTTCGGTGGCATTTTGATTGATTGTTTCCTGTTCAGAAGGAGATATATATATCATAATGAATAATGTATATTATATGTGTTGCACACATATAATGCAGTATGGCATATAATATATACTGTATATACTGTGTATATATTATATGGCAACACACTCGATTCCCAAAGTTAACCCAATAGATGTGAATATTTGAAAGAATAAATCTGCTCAAATACTGTGAACTGCCTCCTTCTACTCAAAAAGGTCGCATGCTATACTGAGTAATCATGAGAAATTGTTGATTGCCAACATGTACAGAGCTGCAACATTTCCTGGGTACAATTTTAAGTGTTAATGACATCAATAACGGCAACGGCTGTCATTCATGTGCCCTCATGTGCCCACCACCTCATGATTTCCTGGAATTCTTCTGGCAAATTCTCACAATGGTCAAATGGGTGAGGTAAAATTAGAACCATTTTGAAGATAAGACAATAACTATGGTTTTCAACATGAGCTTATCTGAATTTGGGGTGCATTCTTTTTCTTATTTCATTCATATTATACAAAATCATGAGCTTCCTCATGAATTGATCATACACGTATAACGACTGAACTAAGACAAATTATAAATAGTAAGGGCCTGGGCAGGGGAAGCTCATTATAGACAGTATGGATAAAACTCAGTGTCTTTGGGGTCACAGTGTTTGTGGTCAATGAAAGGCCTAAGATGCCTCTTGGAGAGTTTTGGCCAATGGCAGCCTGCGTAGAGAAACCAAGGCAAATCAAGAGACTCATTCTGGGTTAGCTTTGTCCTGGCTATAAAATACGAGATATCGATCTTGAAAACCATTTTAGTCTGCAATTTAGGGACTGGAATCTGCTTCTTGTGTTTCTGCCTGGCTTTCTAAAGTTGTCACATGCTGCAAGGCATAGCACTGGCCATTAATCAGAGTTAATCACTTGGACAGCCTTATTAGAGTTTCAGTTACTTTGTTGAGGGATTTTCCTGAAAGATGAAGTGTTGAAAATTGGGAAACTTTTCCAGTTCATGCAAGATAGGACAGAGTCTTCAATAAAATGGAAGAGAACAAGGGAAGTGTTGCTCAATGACCTTGCACTACCTGCCGTCGTTGCAGTGAGACAATGGGAGGAAGCAACACGGCTCCTAAAAGGGACCTCCGACCCGAACTTACGTTCAACAGGAAAGCCAGCTTTTTCTTCTGCTCCTCCAGGTGCATGCTGGCTGACTTCCATTGCTCTTGGATCTCTGTGAGTTCAGCCTGCAAGGCGGCCTCGGCGCCACTGTCGGCCGAGAGCAGGAGCTGCTTGCCGGCCTCCACCGTCAGGATGTAGCTGCCTTGCTGGCGCAGGAACACCTTCTCTTTGAACTGAAAGGGACCAGAGCGTCTCACTTTTTATTCTTTCCTTCATCGGTTCCCCGTTAAGAGGAAGTTTCAACTGCCTTATGTGTTAGAATGCATACGTCATGCTCCTGCATCTTAGAGGAACCAAGTGGAAATGAATGAGAAGCAGAATCTCAGCACAGGAGCTCTGCTTATGGGCCGAAGGCTCAGGGATGGTAGAGTGGCAGCTGTCCCCAGCATGGGTACACACAGTCAGTCTCTCAGAGTTGTAAAGGCTGGATTAGTCTTGAAAGACATGTGAATGCACTCAGACTCAGAGGAGTGTGACAGGGAAAGGGAAATGAGGAGGGAAGCATTGACTGTCTAAGAGAAACATGCCGAATTCAGGAAATGTAACCTACTTTTCCATGACTGGGTCGGAAGTACCTGTGTAAGAATGGTAGTGACAGCTTGCAGGGGAACTTTCAAATTTTGAAAATGTGTGTGAGCCTTTTGTTCACATTTATCTCTGTGCACCATGTGCATACAGTGCCCAAGGAGACTAGAAGAAGGCACCAGATAAAGATGCCCTGGGGCTGGAGTTATAGATGGTGGTGGCTGCCATGTGGGCGCTGGGAATCAAACTTGGGTCCTCTGGAGCCACCAGTGTTCATAACGGCTGACCCCTTGATCTAACCCACCATTTGTTTAAATTTTTAATTTTAGATTTTTAAAATCTGAAATTAGATTTAGATTTGTTTAAATTTTAGATTTTGAACAGTTTTTTTTTTTTTAAGCCGTGGTATGTAGCTCACGGTGATCTTAAACTTGCAACCACCTTGTCTTAGGTTCTGAAATGCTGGAATTACAGACGGATGCTACCCCACCTAGCCAGGGATTTGGCTTTTACACGGCCACAGAAAACACTGAGCAGGGGAGCCATGTGTTTGGATGAAAGTTACAGCAAAAGCATTCACTGGGGGTGGGGGGGGGGTAGAAAGTGGAATGAAGAAGGCGGGCACTGTACATGATGAGACAGGTTAGTCTACCATCTACCAGGGCAGAAACTCCTGAGGCAGCAGCCACAGGGATGGACATTCAGGATTCATGAGTGTGGGAAGTAAGAGACAAGGAAGAAGTTCATTGTGTGATAACTCTTGGGATCTAGACCACTAGATCCGAAAATAGAACATTCCTCTGACTGGAGACCTAAAATGCGGAGAATGAGGTCAGCCAGGGGTCATAGCTCTTTGTACACAGAGAGAAATCAAAAAGGTAGTTGGATATATGAATCAAAACCTCAGCATCTGAAGGGCATAGATACCAATTTGCCCCTCCTCTATTGGGAGTGGATAGTTGAGGCCATGTCTACAGATGACTTTTCTCAGGGAAGCTGGAACAAAGGAGGAGCCAGATGAGCCCT
>NC_022034.1:16230998-16237247 GCF_000317375.1 Microtus ochrogaster | reverse complement strand
TGCTCCGATCACTTCTTTTCCATAGGAACGAAGCAATGCAATTACTTTGCTTGTTTCAGCTGGCCCTTAAGAATGTCTGTGCTGATTTTCAGGCCACTTCAGAGTCCGTGTGAAGAACCAAGGCCAAGGTCAAATGCAGTGGACATGCAGAGGAGGCTTGTGGGCACTGTGTTTGCATCTTACCTGCACTTCATCAAAGAGGGTCCTCACTTGCTGCAGTGGGACTGGGATGCTTCCAAGACCGCTCAAGGGCAGATGGGCCACTTCTACCAACCATTTGCGGAGTTTCTCTGCCATCTCCCTGTAACGTTGCCACTGGCGAATCTGGCTGTCGATGATTCCCCGCCTCTGCTGGGCCCTGCGAATCACTCCCTGCCACTGATTACTGAGGAGTGTCAACTTCAGGCTGAACTCATCCCTGGTGAGGAAATAATTACATAGTAAAAAACTTATTGCCTTGGATATTGTCACGGTATCAGCTAGTATTTATTTTCCAAACAGTAAGTCCTGAGAAATGGTTTATGACTGGAGATTTCAAATAAGCCGTGGTCTGTTCTTTGGGTTGCAAGTTGTCTTTAAAGCTGGACTATCAGCCTACAAATGGTGAGTGCTTGCATTATCTCCAGCACAGATAGGAACCAAATCTCTGGCAATTATCATACACTCCCTCCACGAGTATGTATAGCACTTGGGGGTGTCTCAAGAGCCTGTGACAGTCTCTTAAACCCTACAATGGAAAAGCGTGTGCTTAGATCTACCCTCAAACTCCCTCCCCAGGTCAAATCATAAAGCATTTTGGAAAATCAAAACCAAGCCACTTACATTACACTATGTTAAAAGTTGTTTTTTTTCTTTTTAAAATGTACTTCATATATAGTCTCAATACTACCTCACAAGGGATGACGCCATCTCAAGCAAATTAGAAATTGTCCTTGCATAGTTTAGGTAAATTTCACGGGTTTTTTAGAAAAAGAAAATGCACTTATCAACCCAATATGGATGAAGATCTCTCATACACTTCGAGATAGTGCATGTCACATGACTGTTCTCATACTCTGCTGAGAAATTGCAGATGTTCAATGCACTCCCCCTATTTTCCATCCTAAAATGTATTGGCATTTCTTTATAAAGTTTTATTTAATGTGCAAATTGTAGGATAGAAATGGCTTTTAATAGGATGATGTATCAGGCATCTAATAGGATGTTTCTTGGTAGCGTTTAGTGCTGATCACAAACACAGCATCTTCTTACACTTCTGCTATCACTGAGACTCTGATCAATGAACTAGTCTAGAACTGTTCTAGAACTCTACACTGCTTTGAAATCCTTCTTACTTATACATCCTATTATCTGAAATGGCTATAAAGTTTGAGTTTACAACCAAATGTGCCATTACTTCTAAAAGACTTTTATTGAATGATTGAATTGGAACAAATGGTTATTGTACAGTAAAAGCCAAGTAATTAATCACCATAAAACACTAAAAGTACTGGGTATTAAAAAAATCAAAATAATTTCTTGCATTCATTTTAAAAAGGAGTTCCTAGGGCAATGACAAGATTCTGATAATCACATTTGCTTGTGAGCATAAATACATGAGAATATATCAAAGTAGATTTGATCTAGTAGAATCCAAGCATGGGAGCTAGCCTCTCGACATGTCTTCTGAAAATGTGTCACCCCAAGACTTGGTAACTGCAGGGAGCACGAAGAAGTGCAGGCACCAGGTGACATTCAAGAGCTCCAGGGAGCCGTGTCTTTAGCATGTAAACTGTCCTGATCTGGCTGCCCTTGATGAGCTACCAAAAATGACTCTTCCCAGGGCTGAGGTTCTAAGAACAAACCCCACATGCTGACTTGTATCGCACAAATCCTTGTTGTCTGGATTCTTTCCGTCATCCACAGACTCTCATCCAATTTGTCTTTTGATTTTCACTAGCAACTCTCAAAATTCTTTATTTAGTTCCAACTCTCCCATTTTCTTCTCTTTTGTGTTTCCCATCCCCAAATGTTAGCATTTAAAATTTAATAGATGTTGGCTTGAACAGGAATTTTAAATTTTATTTTACTTAATGACTTGAATGTTTGTAATAATGTTAGACACTTGGCTACAGACTGATAAAGCAAAAGATAAAAGGTAAATGCATTTGAATTTGTTTTATTTGGAGAGTCTTAAATTCTCAGTAATGGTCACATTTAAGTTTGGCTTGCTTAGAGCGGAGTAAGTATGATGTCACACATTACTGTTCCAATCTTAACATGCAAATCTCTTGTGAACTTCCCATGGAGCCACCACTGAAGGCTGAAATTGCTTCTAAAACACTAAAGATAAAACTTCTAACAAATAGGCTTATTTTCTAATGATTTAAGAACACGTGGTTAATTATAATTACAACAACTTGTCCTTGGTGTGAGGAACATATTCATAGGTACTAAAATCAATTCCTCAAATATAAACATGGAAATTAGATGAGGGATGAAATTAGATGAGGGAATGCTGGTCCTAGGAAAAATATACACGCCACGCTGTCAACTCACATGTCACAAGCGAAGCGAGAACTTCACATTTATGTTTTAAAGGAAGGGTAAGAAGCATTTCACACTTAATACAGTACGGTTTAAGGTGGCAACGTCTTTTCTAACATAGAAGTATGGTCTGGGGAACCTGGCTAGAATGAGGTCAGTCCCGGCCACCAAGCGCCCTCAACACCAAGCCTAGTTTTGCCTTTAGTTATGTGGCCTCGCTCAAATTGGTTCCTGCGGGCATCTGGAGTTTTTCATCTCTCAGAGAGTCAAGACTGGTGATACCTTGTTCCTTTTAGGAGTAACATTTTAGTAAGTGCAGGAGGATATTAGCAGCATCCGTTTACTGACCACCGATCCAATCCATTCTGATCTATTCACTAACTCCAGTCCCTACAGATGAGTAGCGAAGGTTGGCTAGGTGATTTCCAATTATCCTACGTCCTTCATATCAAATAATAGCATTCGCTGCAGATTCAATACTCACTCATTTCAGAGACTCGGGCAAGCCTTTCCCTCAATTACCAAGGCCCTGTGATAATACAATTGCCTCAGGAAGATTGGATATATGCCCTCTAATCTCTCATTAAAAAGAAAATGACTAATTTACGGGGGAAACTTTCTTTGTAACAACTTATCAAAGATCCTACCTGTCATCAACTTGACCTTGTTCTAGAAGATGCTGCCCATCAACAATGATGGCGTGCAGGATCTGCTGGCGACTGAGCATCTCGGCTTGAAACAGCTGTAATTTGAAAGAAACAGATATACTTTCAAATCCCTAATTTCTTCTGATAACTTACTGCAGTTTGTTTTTTGCGGGGCTACAAAAAACATATTCAGCCCCATCTGCGGTGTGGGAGTAACCTCTTTTTAAATTACTAATTAGGATAAGCTTAAAGACAAAGTTTTAGTTTGGGGTTTTAATTAGATGACTAAATATAGCTTTATCCCACCCTTTTTTTTATTTTTTAAAACTTAACCAAGTAAGGAGAGCTGATGAATTTACACTCCGTGGTCTTTTATCTTTTTTAAAGCTCACTGTTTTTCAGGGTAGTCAAGCTAGTAAGCTCATCCCATTATATGTATGCAAACGATGACAAAACCCTGCAGGGATTCAGGTGTGGCCCAGTGGTAAAACCTGAGGCCCTAGGTCCAATTTTCACAGCGTAAAAACAACGAAAACTAAAATAATAATAAAACGTCCCATGTTTCTAATTATTTTCTCTGGCTGTTGGTACTGTTTACTTGGAGATGGGTTTTCACCAAGTGCTCCAGTTAGCTTTGAACTGCTGGGCACATGGCATCTTCCTGACACACACACCATCATTCTCCGGTTCTATTGCTTTTTTTTTCCTTTAAAAAAAACCCTAGCATTTTGGAGATATAATTCCCATACCATGCAATCAATACATTTATAGTATCCATTTAATAAGTTTTATTATGTTCCCGACATGAATTTCAAGCATTTAATATTAAAATATTTTCAGCATCACCCAATAAAATGCTGTGTACAATAATAGTGACTCCTCCTTTCCTCGCAGCATCCAGGTACCCAAGCCCAAGCCACTCCTTGGCTCCTCTTTATTCTGAGTTGTATTGGACGAGTAAGCACACTCCATCCACCCAGCTGTGAATGCACAGCTGGGTCCTTCCCACTGTGTGCCCTCTATGACCAAAGCTGCTATGAACAATACACACGCATGTTTGTATGGACACGTTTGTCTGAGGAGCCAGCGCCTGGGAGTGAAGGTCTGAGCTGTGTGCTAACCCTGTTTAATATGTTGATGACTATCGAATGCTTTCTCAGAGCTGCTTCTAACCACTGACTTAAGACCTTGTCTGATTTTCTGCACCCCTTCGGCTTTCCCCCACTCTTCTTCCCCAGACAAGCTTAAACTACTATAATCCTTCCCTTTCCTCCTAATCTTCCTATTCCTCCTCCCTTTCTCCTCCTGCTTCTACTGCTCCTTTGCCTCTTTATAATCTCCTGCCTCCCCTTTTCCTCCTCCTTCACGCCCCATCTCTTCTTGAGACAGGGTCTTGGTGTGCAACTAGACCAGACTTAATCTTGCTGTGAGCCCAGGCTGTACCTGAGACTCATAATCCTCCCCTCTGAACCTCAAGCACTGTGATGACATGTGTGTGTGTCACCACGTCTCTCTCCTCTCTCTCTCTCTCTCTCTCTCTCTCTCTCTCTCTCTCTCTCTCTCTTTCTGAGACAGCATCATGCTATGTATCCTGGTTGGTCTGGAACTCACTATGTAGACCAGGCTCTTCTTGAACTCCCAGAGATCCATTCACCAGCCTCTGCGTCCAAGTGCCCTCGAGCCCAGTCACACCTGACTCTCTAGCTCTAATTCAGACACTCTCTATACTTCAGTATAAGATCATGACAATGAATGAACACAGGCCTGGAAACCATGGCAAGAGAGCCAAACCACATTTCTTAACTTAAAATATTAAAATTGCCAGACAAAAGAAGAAAGGGAAATTGACACATATTTGAGCCTAGCAAAATCCACTACCCACATCCTTCAAAGGTCAGGCTGGCCTTGAACTTGCCTCAGTCCTCCTGCCTTTGCTTCCTGAGTGCTAGGATTAGCATGGCTGATGCCTGGTTATGGGATAATTTAAAAAATACCTTTAAATTTTTTTATTAACTTTTATTTATTATTTATGTGCATGTGTGTGTGTGAGTGGTACATGCTTGTTGAGGCACACAAGTAGAGGTCAAAGGGCAATTTGTAGGAATCAGTTCTCTCCTTCCACCATGTGGGATCTGGGGAGCAGACACAGACTACCAGGTTTGGCAGCAGGCACCATTACCCACTGAGCCTATTCCTTGGCCACAAAAACTTCCTGTTAACTCCGAGCTGCTTGAACCACTTACCTCATGTGCCCTCTGCTGCTCCAAGAGATGCTGATAATTGCCTGAAATCTCCACTGCTAACTTTTGCTCTGTCTGAACCAGGAACTCCATCCATGTCTCACATTTTTCCAAGAAAGTCTGATGTTGAAGCAAGAATGACTGCAGCTTGCTGACGGTGGCAGACAAGGAAGAACAGTTATGGGGTCACCTTTGTGTCACCCACATATAAAAGAGATGACATACCCCCTCCACCTCAGTGTCTGTCAGACAACTACAAAGATTTCATGTTGGGCGATAAAGTTTTAAAATCCCCAAATCATCAACATTTAAAATATGAACTTTTTGAATGCTTAAAATTATACTTACCCTTTGAATAGGATCTCATTCAAAACAATATTTATGATTAAAACATGGATAAAATTTATAGACATGGGAAATTACAATTTGAGTTTTTGTTATTGCTGGAAAATTCTAGACTTTGCATATGTGTGTGTATACACAAATATATAATGAATTCATAGTCACCTGATATTATTGGTTATGTAGTTTGAATGTATCGGCTTTGAAATTACTGTGTTCAAATTGAAGGTCAATGTGACAGTATTCCAAAGGTGGGAGCTTCAAAGGCTCCCCCATGTGAGGCCCTCTCCCATGTGAGGCCCTCCCTCCCCCATGTGAGGCCCTCCCTCCCCCATGTGAGGCCCTCCCCCCTGTGCTTGGGCTTTCTTCCATGTGAACAGGTGGTCCCCTCCCCCCCCCTCTGGAGGTCTTGAGGAACAGCAAGAGAGCAGCTCTCACTAGAGACTCAAACCTCTTGGCACCTTAGCATTGGTGTTCCCAGACCCATGGCTGTA
>NC_022034.1:16199541-16230878 GCF_000317375.1 Microtus ochrogaster | reverse complement strand
TTTTTGTCATAGCAGCACGAAACACACAGAAACTACTGAAGTGATTGAGACATCGCCTCACCTGAATCTTTCTGTGGTCTGAGAAGACATCAGAGACCACTGGCGGTTCAGGGTCTGCATCCTCTTGATCTCCTTGTCATTCAAGGGTAACCGGTACCCCAACTCATTGAGACGGTCTAAATCTGGAGCCATGCTGCTAAACCTTAGCATCTGTCCCTGCCGGTGACATTGAAAAGCAAGTTCAGCACCTTCTCAGGAAAGGCTGGGGTTATCTTTATTGTGAACTGTGCAGGTCCGACATCAGGAAGGCTTTCTCTTGGTCTGCAGAGTTCCTCAGGGCCAGGCACAATCTCCGGAGAGACACCTGCCCTGATCTCCTCAGGCTGCCCTGCTACTCATTATCCTTTGATGGACAATAGAAGCTCACATGTACTATCTTATTTACAGGATGGTTTCCTCTCCACAGAACAGGAGAGGATAGAAATCATGCTGGTGACTGAAAAGTTCATTGCATACTCATAAAACCTAATTGATTTATGGTAATACACCCTTTTTATTCAATAACAATTGCGATATAGCTGCTGGGTGAATAAGTACTGTTAATAGGGTTACAAGGATTCACTCGTTTTATTCTTAAAAGAAATCTCATGAGGTAAGGACCACTATAGTATCCTTTCTAATGATGAAGAGAGGTAGGGACAAGAAGCAAGCTAGTGGCTCAAAGTGGTAGACCCAGGTACAGAGAAGTTGCCCAGCCTTTGATAGAAGAAACACGGCTTCACCCAGATTTTGAAAAGATCATCCACTGGCCAAGAGCATCAGCTTCATATCTTTGGGTTGGGAAGCCCCAGGCAAACAACAATCAGGACTTCAAACAAAGTAAATGTCTATTTTCCATGTGGATTCTTGTTCCCATCTAGACAACCAGCTACAGAAAGCAGAACTTGCCAGTCCCCTTGGACAGTGTGTATGTGTGTGTGTGTGTGTGTGTGTGTGTGTGTGTGTGTGTCTTTTCACTGCATGCTCTTTGAAAGGTTCATGATCCATAAAGAAGCATATCATCCTGATTATTGAAGCCAATAATCTAAGCACTTGATGGTGGAATTTCCATGGGTAAGCATCCACAGACCTAATATAACCTGGTCCTTCTTCTTATGCTCTGACAGGGAGAACGTTACTGCTCCAACAGGAGGAAGCACAGAGGAAACCATCCACTCCCACCAACCTAAGTCATGATAAACCATGGCTTAGAACTGTGTCACTCAAAAAAGTTTGTCCTGGAAAGCCTGATCCTCCAGATAGAGGGCAGATTTCCTTGAGAGAGTCTCACTGGCCAAAATCATCAGGAGTCCACTGGGTTTGTAGGAGACAGAGCCATTGAAGATGAAAATCCAGAAAGTAAAAATCCCAGGCACACAGACACTGAAGTGGCAAGGCTTCAGTGGTCAGAGAAGTCAATGAATAGTGACGCAAGAAGGGGACCTTGGGAAAGATGTAGGCCAAGTGATGCCAGGCTTTGTCCATAATGATGGCCTTTGTCCTAGAAGCACTAGAAACTCACTGAAGGATTGTTTGCATGTATCTATGTGGTTAGCCACAGGTGCACACGCATGTATGTGCATATAGAGACCAGAAACCAGGCAATACCAAGAGTTAATTTTTCTTTCAATTGCTCTCTATCTTATTTTTTGAGATAGGGCCTCTCACTGAACCCGGTGCACACCAATTTAACCGGATGAGATAACCAGCAAGCCCCAGAACCCCTTCTGTCTTTGCTCCACGGGTGCCAGAAGGCACATGATGGAATGGCCAGCTTTTTACATGCGTACTACACATCTGAACTCAGGTCCTCAAGATTATGTGACCAGCACTGTACCTAATGAGTGAACCATCTCCCTGGGCCCCACATGGAGGACTTTAGGGAAGAGGATACACGATACAATTTGCAAGTCTACTACATTTCAAATTTTTAGCTATGTAAAATTCAAAATTATTGGTAATCCAATAAAATCTTTTTCCTTTTAAAACTTGTATTAATATTATTAATTAACAAATCTTACCGTAACAGTTATGGGATGGATGTGATGCTTTCATATGGAAACGATATAGGCTGGTTGAGTCTACATAATTCAGAAGAACTTTAAAGATGAAGGTCTTTCAGTAGCTGAGAGAAAGGGGGTAGGATGGCATAGACGCAAGGTCTAAGGTACGCGTCACAGCCTGAGACAGGGCAGGCTGGCCTGGGAGGGGATCAGATTAGAGACGTGGTGGGGGATGCATGGGAACTTCGAGGTTCGAGGCTATGATAGGCGTGGTGGGACTGGGGGAGGAAAGAGGGCTGAGGTGGTCCCCAAGGACTGATTCTGGCAGGGCAACTCATCACAGCACACAGTTCTTTCCTCTCAGAGAGACAGGGAAGAGCTGGGCGAATGTCGGTGGGGGTCTCGAAGGAAGTGGTTGGCAGTGAATTGACCTTGAGATTCTTGAGGATTCTGAGGGTAAGATCTGGAAGGAAGCTTGCGCACACTCACCTTCAGTTCTTCCATTCTGTCCTGGATGGTGGAGAGGTCGGACGAGTGAGTGGGATCCTGCGCCTGGAGGATGTCCTCGGCTTCCGCGATCCACACCTCCAGGGCCTCTAAGCTCTGGGCAAATGTCTCATAGTCAATGACTCCAGCCTATGTTGTCAAGAAGAGACTGGCATTGTAGTGAAACAGATGGGCATTTTTATGAAAGCGAGCAAGAGGGCAAGAGACAACTGTAATGTTCCTCCATGAGATGCTATTCCTAAAACGGTGAGGCAAGAGGGATCTTTTCTTCCTCATTTGTGTAGGTTTTCTTGTTTGTTTCTGTGTAGTATTTCCTAATAGCCAATTAAAGCTATTAAATACAGATAAAGCATTTTTGAGGTATTTCTGTTCTTGCTCAAGGCTACTAAACCCATATAAAATTACCACTGAAGCTACTTACCGTTGGTTCATTGGGAGTACTCTGAGAGTGGTTATGATTTAGGGGTTGACCTGCTAAACTAAACCAATTTTAAAAGCAAGTTGTAGGAAAACCAGCCACCTTTCCTTGACTCCACTGGGATCTCTAAGTTTGATTTTTTTCTCTCTCTCTTCTTTCCTTCGTTTTTTTCTTCCTTCCTTCCTTCCTTCCTTCCTTCCTTCCTTCCTTCCTTCCTTCCTTCCTTCCTTTTTCTTATGTTTTGGCATTACAGGAAGTGTCACCACAGCACTGAAGAATCTGCTTCCTGTGTTTTTCCCCCCAGACATAGAAATCCCCAGTCCAGAACATGTTCACTGCCGGCTCCCTACCTGCAACACTGCTTGCTGCCTGCAAAGTGCCTGCTCCAGGGCGCTCAGGCGCTGGCTGAAGCAGAGCTGCTCGCACTGAATGGCTGCAGCTGCTGAAGCATCCACCTGTTGCCCCAGCTGTTCTCCTAGCTCACGGAGGACGAAAAGCGAGTCCTTGACTGCTCCCAGTCCCTTGAGAAGGTCCTAAACGAGAAGAGAGGCACACATTGTGAAGCCTGTGACATGTCCTCCTCGGTGGCATCAGCTTTGCCAGAGGGTCACACTTGTAGGTAGGAAAGATCCTGTGTGTTCATTACATTAAATGCCTTCACCTTAGAAAAGTAGTCAGGGTTTGGTTATAATTTTTAAAAAGTATGAATTATGTGTACTAACAGTTTAACTATACATATGATGTAACACACACACAGCACTCTTCTGGTTAGGATGGGGATGCAATTTAGTGCTTGCATACTTGCCTAGTACACAAACACCTATCTCTAGTTCCAGGAAAAAAGCAGCGTGCTTATAATACAAGCTACATGAGCTCATTATGGGACTTCAGAGAAATGCAACTATTATACATAAATAAGGAAAAGAAAGAAAGAACCAAACCAAGGAATAAAAGGAAGGTGAAGTGAAGAAGAGAAGAAAGAGAAAGGGGAGAGAAGAGAAGAAAGGATGGAGAAGGAAGAAGAGAGGGGAGGAAGGAGGAAGGGGTGGAGGGAGCGTGTGAGAGAAGGGGACATATGGAGAGAGAAACGGAAAAGAAAGAGCAACAAGAGGACAAGGAACCATGGCACACTAGATGAGACAGTTACTAGAAGCCGTCAATCATGTTTTCCTTGCTTTATACACGCAAATGAATAAGTAAATGCGTGTGTAAATAAATATATATGTGAATGTGTATGTAAATGTATATGTTAATATAATTGCTTCAAACTGAAAAACTATTGCATTTTGCCTTTCCTGATTATTTTTACAAAAGCCTTGGGCATTGTCTAGCTACAGTCACCTATTGCAACTACAACAGGACTAGCTTGCCAGTGAGGTGTAGTTGGCAGAGAAGGTTCAGAGGGACAGGACTAAGGACCTTGTCCCCCTTTACTTCCATGGCATCTCCAGCCGTGTTTCTAAGAAATCCAACTGTATGTTCATAACCATGAGTCAAGGGGGAGTCCCTGTGTCTGGGCCCTATGGTGTAGTACCATATCACGGTGAACTGCCTGCCATTCCTGCTGACCGCTGGGGTCCCACTTGGACAGGAGGGAGAGTGCAGATTCTGCCCTGCCTGGACAGTGCTTCCTCGAAGAGAAGGGCAAAGGGCACCTTTAACCTTGACACTCATAGAAAAGAAAATTGTGCCTCTATTCAGGAACACCAAAAATGACAGCTCTTGAAAGATAAACTATGTCAGCAGAAACAAAGATTATCTTTACTGTAAATAATAGCCTGTCACTTTAAATCCTTGTTTAAACAGATGGTGCAAGCTTGTGTTTGTGTAGTTTTTATAACTTGACTACTTTAATAAGCCTACTTGGGAAAGCTCTTAAGATCTCTGCAACAAAGATCATTAAAATAAAGACAAATAAGGACAAATAATAAGAGCCAAGTAATGGATGGAAGAAGAGAAGGCCTTTCTTGAAAGCCCTAAGTAGGTTACTGGCAGCTCTGGTGGAAAAGGGAATCATTTGAAAGCTATTAAAAAGTGTAGCTGAGACAGACTTCTCTGCGCTGTTAAATTCCTGAATGGAGCTGTTGTCTAGGTGTGCCCCAGCAGATCACAAATCTAAGTGAATGATACCTTTAACAGTGGATTATTTAAAGGCGTGATTTCCCCATATGGTTACATCTTACGGTGACTGTTTCAGTACAGACAGACAACCTACATTTTCTCCACGGATATACTCCATTAGGGGAAAAACTATCCATTTTTAAAAATGAAATCACGGGAAGCAACTCACGAGCGTTAAATACATATGGAAGGCTCTGTTAAGACCAGCGAGCCCTTTAGTAAATAGGGTGGTGATTTGGGGATCAACTGTCTCACAAATTCAGAAGGCCTCAAAGCTCACACGGAGCTACACCAGCCCAGTAAGCCTGTGACACTGAAGGACATCGGGTTGTGCAAGTCCCAAACAAGTTCCTGGACATACGTTGCAATCCTGAATCCACTTGGTGACTTCGTCATCGGCGATGTCCTTGTTAGTGACTGCCTTCAACAGTGCGCTGGTTTGATCCTCTTGTTGCTGGACTGCGGAGGTACACTGCTTCGTGTAGTCCTTGTATCTCTGCCAGAGCAGAAGGAGCGCCTTGCTGGCGTGGAGCTGTTCGGCAATCTCTTCCAGTAAGTTATTCCATCTACGAGCAGCAGTGAGCGGTTAGGGCAGGTACCATCTCTCACCAAACACCGTCACTTACTATTTCATTTCTCTTGATCCTGGCTCATGAGAGTATGGACACCACAATGCAATGGCTCATGTTTATTTAGCACAATGAAGATTAGTAGGTCACACCCGTATTTCAAGGGGATGAAAATTATCTTTGTTGGGTGGGGAGCATTCCTCATCTTTCCTAAGTGTCTTCTTGTTGGCTATTTTTCATTGAATTCATTTTGTAAAAAACCAAAACATTGATACAATGGACTCTAGAGACAGACAACTGAAAATGTCAAGAGGTTTTAACTGTATCATATTTACAATAAGAACAAAATTAGCCTGCTCCATACCTCATATTGACTTCTTGCAGGGTACTGGAGAGGGTCTCTGTCACGGGTGGGTGACACTCCTTCAACAGCTGGTTGGTAATGGAGCTGAATTTCTGCAAGTCCTCTTCCTGCTTTTCCAGGCTGTCGTGAAGATTCTGCCCAAAGAAAGAGTCCCACAATGACAAACAGGAACTAAATTCTATAAGCAAATTTGGAAGAGTTTGGTGTCATGGGCATGCATGTGTTGGTTCACTGTTTTTAACAAGATAGTTGTCCCTATCTTATAATCCTGTTCTGAGAGAAGAGCCACAGCAATTGGGCTCTCTTATGCTAATATGTGAATTCCTCTTAAAAAAATTCACAGAGGATGTCCTCCTTGTCTAGGAAGGAAGCTGGAGCAGTGGTCCGGGTGCTGTCTCCCACATGGTGGCTCCTTTTGATGCTCAATGCCCAGGCCTCTGTGTCATTAAACATCTAGAGTGATTGATGAGTATGACATCAAATCGCAGCTTTTCCATAGATCACCTCTAAATTCTATCTCATGCAAAGACTTTCCTATGTTTTTATATTTAATTGGCAGAAAATAAGTGTACAAACCCACAGAACAATCATTTTGGATAACTGGTTAAACATATTCATACCTGTTTATATTGTTGGATAATTAAATAACCTAATGAACACATCATTGATGTGGGATTACCTTCTGTATGCTGTGAATACCATTGGTTAATAAAGAAACTGCCTTGGCCTGATAGGGTAGAACTTAGGTAGGTGGGGAAAGCTAAACTGAATGCTGGGAGAAAGGAGGCAGAGAGAAACTATGTAGCCCCCACTGGAGACAGATGCTGAAACTTTACTGGGTAAGCCACAGCCATGTGGTGATATACAGATTAATAGAAATGGGTTAAACTAACATGTAAGAGTTAGCTAATAAGAAGCTAGAGCTAATGGGCCAAGCAGTGATTGGATTAATATGGTTTCTGTGTGATTATTTCAGGGGTCTGGGCAGCCAGGAAATGAACAAGAGCCAAAGTGGCCTCCTTCAACACATCATCACCTCACATACTTAATTACTTTAGATCAGAGCAGTGGATCTCAACCTTCCTGATACTACAACCCTTTAATACAGTTCCTCATGTTATGATGATCCCCAACCATAAAATTATTTTCATTGCTACTTCGTAACTGTAATATTTCTACTATTAGGGATCATAATGTAAATATCTGATATATAGATAGCTTTATTCAACCTCTATGAAAGGGTCATTCAACCCCCAAGGGTATCACGACCCACAGATTGAGAGCCATTGGTCTAGAACTATCAAACTTGCAGAAACAGAGTAGATTGATGATTACAAGAGGTATGAGAGAGAGCTGGTAAGGAAAGGAGAGATGTTCCACAGAGAATAGTTTCCTCTAAGCAAGAGAATTTCCCCCTCACCATCTTCATGCACCGAACGGTGGCTGTGGTTAATAATACTGCATCTTATACTTTTGATGTCACTTAAAGATTTATTAGATAAGTGTGGTGATATCTTCTCCCGAGCACCAGGGGGGAAACTAAAAGCAAGATGTTTCTCTGGACCAGGCACAACATCACATACCCATAATCCCAGCACTGGAGTAGCTGAGGCAGGGGAATCGTGAGTTCCACGTTACTCTGAGCTACATGATGAGACCCAGCCTAATGCCTCTGGGCCGTGTTTTCCTGGAAATATTGTTTAAATGATAGCCTCAATTCTAGTAGAAGAGAAGTAAGCTATAAAGTATAGTACTGTTTACCAGTTTTGATTTGCTTGCAATATTCAATATTGCAATATTCAAGGAAAAGTCTGTTAAATTGTCCCTATCTTGAGACAAATTTCAGGTATTAAATGTAGAATATAGTAATTTTTAAAGTTCTCCAAATTTCTTTTTTAAAAATGTAGTTTTAAATTTTCTATGCCCAACCTGAGTTTTAATGGTTGGGTTCTTAGAATCTGCAACAAGTCTTAAAAAAAATATTTACACACTACACAAATAAATCCACCCTCAAAAAGTCATTCCCTTATGAAAGTCTACTTAGGAGCTCGGTGATATATTAATGCAGGTGTCAAGCCAGGGATGTCAGCTAAATGTAAGAAGGCCCATGCTGTGAACCCCGTCCCTTGAGGGCCCACTCTCAGTCCACGGCCTGTGTATTTTAGCCAGAAAGGGTGAACAGTTACGGATCAGTAGGGCACAGTGAAGATGGTGAAGACACAGGTCATGGACCTGAGATCAGTGACCCCAGATGTGAACCTGAGCTGGATTTAAGACAGACAGCATCAAGTGCATTCTTGGAGACTATGGTGTGGACAGAGACACGGGAAAGCAAACAAGTGAGTTCCGGAAAGAGGACGGTGCTGTCAAGGGCTCGGCTGATGGGATTCTACCGATGAGTCTAAAAACTAGCGTTGAAATGTTTACACCTTGTCTATTTCCTTTTCTGTTGTCTAGTTCCTTAGAAGATATTGGGAGAGGCAGACTACGGAAAGAAAGGGACAACATAAATGGTGCTAGCAGTGGGTCAAGGAAATAGGTTTGGGTAGCCGATCATCGCAGAAAACATACATATAATTCACTTAACAGGATGTTCAAATCCATTTCTAGATCAGCTAATCCCGTATTTGCTACCCACAAGCATGCTTGATCAAGTTAAAATAAAGCAAGGAAATTAATATTTTAAATCATTAAACGCAAAGAATATAAGATAATATTTTAGAATGATATTTTCTGCTTGCTAATTTCTTGTTTTCCTTAATGAAAAACAACGTTAAGATGCAGTAAACCTTTTATTACCTGAAGATTGTCGACCTGAACTTGAACAGCTTCAGAGGAACCAGTCAGCAGTCGGAATCGGGACAGAGAGTATCTAGCCTCCATGATATGACTGTTGATCTCATCCAAGGCTGCTTTGTGGTGGCCCCACTGGGCAAGCACTGACGTCAGCTGCATCTTTAACTCTCCAACCTGTAGGAAGAACAACGCTTGTCGTAACTACGTGTGTTACAGTATGATGGAACAGAGAACATTAGCTCCTGAACTACTGCACTGGGGCTTCAGGCACCAAGAGCAGATGAGAACAAAAGAACCAGGGTTACAGGCTGTTGTGAGTTGTCCAATGTGGGTGTTGGCCGCTGACCCTGAGTCCTCTGAGAAATAGGCAAGTTCTCCTAACTGCTGAGCCACCCCTCTAGCCCCAAAGGACTAACTTTACATTTTTGAAATAGTGTATATTTCTTATATCAAACAATGGATGGGTTTTATGGTGACCTCTGTGTTAATGTCTGTATGTACCTTGACCATTCTGATGCCCTACCACCCTCCCCTGTACATCCTTCCTCTAGACCCCTTCCCCTTCCCAACAGTCCCCTTCTAAATACATGTTATTTATGCATGAATATAAAATGTAGGTTTCGTATACAAAAACAAACAAAAAAAAAACGTGATCTCTGTCTGAATCTGGGTTATTTTTCTTAATATGGTTATGTCTAGCTTAATCCATTTTCCTACAAATGATACAACTCCATTCATCTTTAGGAATCAACAAAACTCTGTATACACATGCTAGCTTTTTCATCCATTCATCTGTTGACCAACACGCAGGATGGATCCATAACTTAGCTACTGGGAACGTGCAGCAATGAACATGGGCATGGAAGTATCTCTGCAGCATGCTGGCTGTGACTACAGAGACCACAGTCCTGCACACGTTCCTCCTCTGGATTTACTGGCACCAGAGAGCATTTGACTTTGGTCTCCAACACTTTATCAGCTTTGGACTTCTGCAGGTCGTTACTAACCTAAACATGGTCCTTTGGCTATGGAGTAAGTGCAGCGATGAGGGATTAAAGGAAGAGACCATATGCATCAATCTACATTTGCTTTCTCTGCTTTTTCTCTCAACATAAAGAGAAAATGTTGAAACCCATTGGGATGCTATCTGATGGGCCACGGGACAAAGAAAGTGATGCCTCAGATGTAAGGTCCAGGCCACAGGTGCGGGCGGGGGTGGGGCTGCCCTGAAGAGTCATAAAATAGCCTTGCAGCTGAGGGAAGGTGATCAGTGAACGTTCTGCATAGCCTGCTTCTTCTCTGCATCCCCGTTTGTTTTTCACGAGGCCGTATTCCAATGGGAGAAATGTGTAATTGATGACAATATGGCAAGTCGGTCCCGAGCCTTTGCAGTGATTTATAGAAATGCGTAAAATAGAACAGATTTAAAGCTATGCCAAAGATAATCTGTGGCTAAAATGGAAGGCTGGTCTGGAGTAGAGCCTGTGGAGGGTAGGAGCTGTCGGACATTTCTGTTCAAGCACATGCCTGTACCTCGACGACATTCACTCCCCACGTCTCTTCCTCATCTCTCCAGCCCATGTCCCTCTCCTTTTCCAAGGCAGCCTTCTTTCTGTTTGCATGTGTGTGTGAATGTGTGTGCATGTGTGTGTGGATGTGTGTGGATGTGTGGAGTGCAGATGTGCACGTGTGTGTGCATGCATGTGTGGATGCAGGTGTGTGTATGTGCATGCAAAAGTGTGTATACATGCAAGTATGCATGCATGTGTGTGTAGGTTCATGCATGTGTGTGTATACATGCAAGTATGCATGCATGTGTGTAGGTGCATGCAAAAGTGTGTATACATGCAAGTATGCATGTGTGTGTAGGTGCATGCAAAAGTGTGTGTACATGCAAGTATGCATGCGTGTGTGTGTAGGTGCATGCATATGTGTATGCGCACATGCCCTCAGCCGTTTGCCCTCCGCTCCAGTTTGTAAGATGTGGATAACTAAGCACTCAGACTCTGATGGACTGGGGATCACTGTGACCTTACATAGTGAGACATGGTACTCATTGTCATACTTTTCTTTTTTTTAAAAGAAACATTTATTTATTATGTATACAATATTCTGTCTGTGTGTATGTCTGCAGGCCACAAGAGGGCACCAGACCTAATTACAGATGGTTGTGAGCCACCATGCGGTTGCCGGGAATTGAACTCAGGACCTTTGGAAGAGCAGGCATTGCTCTTAACCACTGAGCCATCTCTCCAGCCCCTGTCATACTTTTCTTATTGGAAGATTCAGCACACCACCGAGAGCATTATCAAGTCTCTTTGTAGAGATTCTATTTTACTGACAGAGACTGAAACACACAAGGGAATGATATAGGATGTGAGGAGAAGGGAGCAGGCAAGCCGAAGTCTCTGAGCACAGGGCGTGCCTATTGGGCCCAAGGAGAGAGTGAGACCAATGTGTCTAAAGCAAAATGACCTTGCAGGGTCAGAGGGACAGTGGGAAACCTCGTCAACACCCAGCTCTGGTTTCAATCCTTATGAGACCAGAAGCTATTGCGGGATTTTCAACATGGGGATGTCTTGATGTGACTTTATTCAAACAGGCTCTGCTGAGATACTGATTGCTTAAGAGACCATGGAAATAATCCAAGCAAGAAATGGCAGGAACGTAAATCAGGGTGCTACTTACACAGAGGGGTTGGATTCCAATCCATTCTGGGAGTGTATCTGCCCGTATTTTCTGATGAACTAGGTATGGGGGTGGGATGGGGGTGAGAGAAAGAAAGCAGTGCAGGATGGCTGCAAAAGATTTCTACCCAAGCAACTGGTGTGGTAGCATTGCTAGCTACTGAGACGGTAGCAAGAGTAGGTTTGTGGGGGAAGCTATGACTTACTTTAGGCATAGGAGTTTGAAATGCCTGCTGGTCACAGGTTTCTCTTCCTGTCTCTATTTAGAAGTCTAGAAGAAACTAAAGATGTGGCCAGTCTCCCTGGAGAACTATCTGTCCCTAGATGGTATCTATGACTATGAGGATGGGTACAATTAAGAGAGGGATGTTTATAATAATATGTATTACAGGAAACACCAGAAATTAAAGGACACTAATGAAACAGACTCAACGATACCCAGGGGTGATGGAGAGATCTAATAATTATTTACTCGGTTGCTTTCAGCTAATGTCAGCCCTGAGTTTTGCAGGAGCAGGAGCTGGGTCTCGGGAGCAAGCTTACCAAGTGGTCTAAACCAGCCCAGGTCTGGCTGAGTTCCCGCAGGGTGCTCATAACACTGCCAGAGACCTCCTCCTTCTTGTTCTGAATCAATGCAAGTCCACTCTGCTCAATTTTCTCTACTTCCTTCTCTTTTGCTTTAATCAAATCTTCCAGTTCCTGAAAGATTAAAAAAATATATATAGTTATTTTAAATTGTTCTATTATGGAACTCTGGGGTGCACGGAAATTGAGTCATTATAGCTTCATGTGCTAAAACCCTGCCACTAATCCAAAAAGATTACCATTCTCAAAAGATGGTCTGTACAGTGACACTTCCTCCTATACTTAAATGTTAAAAAAAAGATAGTCTTTTTATCCATAGTAAATTAGCATAACCTGAAAAATATAAAATCTGATCATTCACCAGATAAAGAAATGTCATTATATACCTTTTTCAAAAAGTTGGAAGGGAAGAAATACATCTCCAAAATTGTAATATGATTATATTCTGAAACCCAAACACACCGATGTTTTAAAGTCACATGATCTAAAGGGTGTACCTGAGATTCAGGCATAGTTTTGTTTCCCTTTAGCTGTGTCTCTCTGTAAGTGAGGAACTTTTACTGAGTCTCAATTTCTTCAAATGGGGAAACTAAAGACTGGAGGAGAATTACTATTATCTTCTCTGTCTCCAGTACTCTCATCTTCTGTGATTCTGAAAGGCTACAGGCTTCTTCGTATCTTAAATTCTCAATTTTCTTTGGAAGGTGCTTTTTATGGCTGTTAGACGAAAATGTTCAAAAAAGAAAAGTAAAATGAGAAAAGGCTCAGGGCTCATTCTTAAATCATACATTATAGGAGTCTGGGGCCATGGTTCTGTGGTTAAAAGCACTGACTGCTTTTCCAGAGGACCTGGGTTCGATGCTCAGCACCCACATTGTGGCTCACATACATATGTAACCTGCATCCAAAGTCCTCCTCTGGCCTTCGATAATAGCACAGGTGTGCACATTGTGGACAGATATACATGCAAGCAAAACATTTAGACACATAAAAATAGTTGATTTATATAAAAGCAAAAAGCGTACATTACAATCCCACCCAACTCATATCTGAATGCCACCGGGGCACAGTGAAACAACATGGCATTGCTTTCAACATTTTTCAATAAATGGAGAAGCAGGAAATCGGGCCATTCAACCTCTTTGGGGTGACAATGCTGCTGAGGGCTGCAGTGGAACGTGGGGCTTTTTATTGCCAGGGGCCTGTGGGGAGCCCTCTAAACCCAGGTCTGTGGAGGGATGTGAATCTCATATCGGGGCAATATGGCAAACTAGGTATGAAGACATGGTTGGTCACATTCTCAGATTCAGGTACATATCTCAGATTCATATAAGAATCTGAAAACCCTTGAGGTTAGAAAGGAGAACATTTCAAAAAATATTTTACGCTCAGAGAAAATTAACTGTGCAAGAAAAATACTTGTCCTTCCTCTCGATTGATCCAAATTTTAGTTGTTTTGTGGGGTTATATGCATGCACGTGGGTGTGTGAATACAAAAGCCACGTCAGTTTGGGCTGTCTTCCCCAAATTTTGACACAGAGTCTTTTCCTATACCTGGAACTCACAGACTGGTTATAACCGGCTAGCCAGTGAGTCCCAAGGATCCTCCTGTCTCCGTCTTTCCAGACACTATCGCACCCAGCTTTTATATGGAGGTCAGGGATCTAAACCTAGATCCATAGTGACCATATGATAAACATTTTACCAACTCAGTGACTCATATAAGAATAAAAATATTGTAGTTGAGTAGCTGTTAGGCGTTTGTGAGCTGTCTCCACTAAATTAAGTACAAATACTGTGCTGATTTCCATGTACTTATGTAAATGCTTTTGTTGTGATGTCACCCTCTCATCTCTGCCCTTGTCAATATCATGACTGTCGATAATCAATGGCGTGGAAGCTAATGATCACTGAGGTAATACTTCCTTTACTCAGTATAGAAAATGTAATTAATTTTACATTTTAAAATAGTTCTTTCTTTTTTAGGCTTTTTTATAATTTATTTTTTTAAAAAGAAAGCAAACTATCTTTTTTTTTCATTTTACATATCAATCCCAGTTCCCATTCCCTCCTCTCCACCTGCTCTCCCCCTAGCCCATCCCCCATCCACTCCTCAGAGAGGGTAAGGCACTTTGCTTTAGGGAAGGTCCAAGGCCCTCCCTACTATATCCAGACTGAGCAAGGTATCCATCCAAAGAGAATGGGTTCAGTACAAACAGTAGAGATAAATCCTAGCACCACTGCCAGTGGCCCTGCAGTATGCTCCAGCCATACAACTGTCACCCACATTCAGAAGGTCTAGTTTGATCCTATGCTGTATCCTTCCCTGTTCAGCTGGAGTTGGTGAGCTCCCATTACCTCAGGCAAACTGTTTCAGTGGGTGTAGGGAGAAGGGGAGGAGGAGAACTTGAGGGAATGGGATAGTTGAGATGGAGGAAGGACAGAGATGAGAGCAGAGAAAGATATTTTGACACTAGAGAAATTCCCAGAAAACCACAAGGATGACCCCAGCTAAGATCCAAGGTAATAGAGGAGAGGGTGCCCAAACTGGCCTTGTCCTGTAGTCAGATTGATTACTTTCTTAAATGTCACCATAGACCCTTCATCCAGCAACTGATAGAAACAGAGGCAGAGACCCTCAGCAAAGCACTAGGCTGAGCTCCCAAAATGCAGTTGAAGAGTGGGAGGAGTGAGAATATGAGCAAAGAGGTTAAGATATTTCTGTAATTTTCCTAAGTTATAAATAACCATGCATGATCATCCCAATTCATATTTAATATGCAGTACATAATTATATTTTACATGTTAGTAAATAATAGAGACCCATAGCAATCCTTTCTATAAGATCCTAAAATTTAAATGTTAGAATTAAATATATCTTCAGTCATTCACAGTGGTAAACTTTCTCAGGAAGTAATATTGAATGTATGGTTTGTGGATTACACATCTCCAAAGAGCTGACTGTACCTGGGTACAACCCAGGAGTGAAGCAGAATTGAAAGACATTTCTGCATAAAGGTGTGTTTGCCTTTCCATAATATTTTTTTTAAAAAAAATTCTCTAGTTCTGATCAACTGAAACAAAAGCCAATCCTAATATTTCTGTAATAGTAAATTATTCCCAACTTGGATTAATTCACAAATATCAGTTTTTATATTGCATTCAATCAATAAATCACCTCCAAAAAAGACTGGAAAAGTATTCCAGCTTTTTAAAACAAAACAAAACAAACCCTGAATCCAGTCACTGATTTAAGTACCCTGGATTGAATTTCCTGCTGTGGGCCAAAGAAACAATTTCTCAAAAATGACAATAAATTTTATCAAAGTTTGTAGAACTGCCAATTAGGACCCGACAGTTAGGCTATTGTGATTTATACATACTGTCCCCAAACAACTGTGTGGGCTCCTCTGGTCTTTCAGGTTTGAAGGAAATGGCTTTTCATGAATTGGCATTGGCATAGAGTTCTTTAAACCACAATGTAAGTTTTGTCTCTGAAATTGCCTGAAGTGACCCTCGGAGAACTTGAGACTTAAGTGCCACAGGCAATAAAATTTGGCTAAACTTCTGCAATATTTTTCAGACATCAATGTGTCTCCCTACTAAAAAGAAGACATATATAGGAATAAAATCAAAATAGAAAAAGAGCATTAAAGAGAAGAAAAACCTAGTGAGAAAGAGACAATGGGGCTGGAGATATAGCTCAGTGGTTAAGAGAACTGCTGTTCCACAGGCCTGGGGGTCAGTTCCCAGCTCACTCATGAGAGGTAGCTCGCAAGTACGTACAACTCCAGGTCCAGGGGGTGCAAGGCCCAATTCTAGCCTCTGAGAGCATGCACACACACACAGAGAGAGGGGGAGAGAAAGAGAAAGAGAGAAAGAGATAAATAAGGTAATTCTTTTAAGGAAGAGAAAACAAGAGAAGAAAGGGATGAAAAGGAAGGGATAATATGGCTATAGGATCAAACTTCAAAGAGAACGCCAACAAGCAACCTTTCAGTAATACAGTGATCTTGACCATGAGACTGGGAAACACTTATCTTGCTGACATTAGCATGTATGGGCTGCCTTTTAAAATTAATGGAAATATTTTAACTTTGAGGGTTCAGCAAAACTATCACTTTTCAACCCTAAAAGCGAATTTTTGAAATGCTGACTTATTTTTCAGATTTTGGAATTTATGGTCTAATTTGGAAGTACCTCCAGCCTCCTAAAAAACACAAAATTCAACAAAAGCAGTTGACGGGCATATTTGGTTTTCAGTCTTTTATAAATCCATCTTCTGATGAAAGGCATTCAGCAATGTTAATTAAAAGTGCTTCTCACTGATCAGAGTGGGTGCACACCTGTAACCCCAGCATTTAGGAAACAGAGACAGGAGGATCAGGAGTTATAGACCAGCCTTGATAACATTTTGAGTTTGGAGGCTATTTTGGACCACATGAGACTATTTTTTTTAAAAAAGAAAAGAACAGCACTTGGGAGGCAGAGGCAGGCGGATCTCTGTGAGTTCGAGACCAGCCTGGTCTACAGAGCTAGTTCTAGGACAGGCTCCAAAGCCACAGAGAAACCCTGTCTCGAAAAACAAAAAAAAAAGAAAAAAAAAGAAAAGAAAAAGTCAGGTTTTAGCGCACCCTTAATCCCAGCACTCAGGAGGCAGAGGCAGGTGGATCTCTGTGAGTTTGAGGCCAGCCTGGTCTACAGAGAGAGGGTTCTTGGACAGTCAGAGCTATTACACAGAGAAACCTTGTCTAAGACAAAAAAGCATTTTGACATCAGATGTGCAGATGCAGAATTTGGAGTTTGCTCAGGTACTTTTGGGTCTTGCTTTGGTCCAGAATTTTTTCACTACTCTCCCTTCCCTTTGTTTTGGAATGGTAATATGTATCCTGGGTTATTTCAAGCTGGAAGTATGCACTCTGTTTTATGATTTTGATTTTATAGGTGATTACAGTTAAGAGTTTGCATAAATCTCAGGAGAGACTTTAAACTTTGGACTTTTAAACATTGTTGAGACTGTGATAGACTATGGGGAGTTTTGAAGTTGGACTAAATGTATTTTTCACTATGAAACTGTTAAGAAATTATGGGGGCCAGGAAGTGGAATGTGGTAGTTTGAATGTAACTGGTCTCCATAAGCTCATAGAGAAGGCATTAGGTGGCATGGCCTTGTTAAAGTAGGTGTAGCCTTATTGGAGGAAGTGTCACTGTAGGGGCGGGCTTTGAGGTCTCTTTTGCTCAAGCTTCCCTCAGTGTGACTTTCAGACCATTTCCTGTTGCCTGAGGGGGGGGGGCACTCTCAGCTCCTTCACCAGTACTATGTCTGTCTGGACATTGTCATGTTCCCTACCATGACCATAACAAACAAAATCTCTGAAACTGTAAGAGAGCCCCTATTAAATGTTTTCCTTTTTAGGAGTTGCCATGGTCTTGGTGTCTTTTCATAACAATAGAAACCCTAAAGCAGGGTCCTAGAAAAAGAACTGGATAAGTAAGTGTAAATCATTAGTGTTGGTAGGAGACTAAGTAAATGTTCTTTGACAATTATAATTAATTTAAAGTATAACTCTAATTTTTAAAAATCCCAATAAATATATGTCTTTCTTCCATTAAAACAACAACAACAAAACAAAATAACTAATAATTTCATACAGCTTCAAAAATGTAACCATTCTTGGACCACATGGCATGTTTCTTTTCTTAACTATAAGGCTTTGTGTGGGGGCTTAAGGTGGGCCATCACACCTGATTCGAATTTATTTCTATCCTGGCCAACCCAACTGGATCCTTGTGTTTGTACAACAAGCACTTTATCTGCCGAGCTATGACCTCAGTCCCTATATTGACATCTTTAAGGCAAAGAATAATTTGGGTAAATGTACAAATATACCTAAAATATTGGTAAGTATTAAATCTGATGATCAGTGTATGGGATTATGGTAAACACATAAGTGTGTCTACTTATGTGAATAGTTGATCCTTTCTATAATTTCAAAACTTTAAAATCAGGTGATGAAGCCTGACAGAGTTGGGAGAAGAAAAACAACCTAACAAGGCATCACGGTACATAACTGTAATCCTAGTACCATGAATACGGAGGCTGGAGGACTCCTGCACTGGCTGTATAGCAAGATTCTGATTCAAAATTAAACAAATGGCAAAAAAAATGACTATCTGATCAACCTGATCAGCTCATGTAATGAAAGGCAAGGGTCAACAGATGCAGTTATTAAGAAAGCATTAACTCATAACGCTTGAGCCAGCAATGGCCTCCCCCCCCCCCACACACACACGTAGGCCTGGAGGTGTGAGGCAAATCCGGGAGCCGCCTGAACATGTTACCTGGCAGTCCTTCAGGGCATTCTGAACAGAAGTCTGATCACCAATTTGCTGTTGCTGTTTCAGCTTCTTCTCCTGGGTTTCAAACCAAGCTTTCAGAGACTGTACGCTATTTTCATACTCTGACCAAGACTCCAACAAGCCTTCCAGCAGCTGGATCTAAACAAACAGAAAGACTCAAATTTCAAAAATTTTGTTTTAAAATCAAATTGCTGGGACCAAAAAAAAATGACCTAATACAATTTCTTACAAAGTAAGAGTTCTTGGGAAGCAACAGGATCTGGGAAAGACTATAGTAGAGTGTCACATACTGCATGAAAATGGCCTTACAAAATCCTGCATGATACAATAAAAATGTGAAAAATGGAATTTCTTAAAATACAGTCTATTGCATATATAAATGAGAAAATGAAGTTTACTAAATATCAATCAATGGCTATTATTGGTAAAGGAAAAAAAACTATAATCAACCTAAAGTAAAAGGAAGAAAAATGAAAGAGCATCTTAAGAACAATCAGACCCATGAAATGTACATAGAAGGAAGGGTGTGTAAGAGAACAAACAGGACGAAAGATGTCCAGGGTTTGGTCACCTTCTGGGTACTGTGGGAAACTCTTCTCACGCTTCATCTAGCCACACACCCCACTTGTGGAACGGTTTCCTGCCAGCCTGAGCCTGTTCTTGGGGTTCGCATCAGTTTCAGAAGGATGGGCCACCTCGCTCACCTTCTCACCCACTCGACCTTGCAAGAGCTGCCAACTTTTGTTCATGGCTCCAAGCTGCTCGGCAAAATCGGTCTTATCACTGCGTTTGCTCTCCACATCCTGGCTGCTGATCTGTAGCACCGACTGGTTCACAAAGTCCGCCGTCAGCTGCTTACAGTTCAGGTCTATCTTGAAACCCTTAGAGAGAGGCAAGAGACTCAGACAACGTGCTTCTGTGTGCAAAAGTCTTAGCATGTTCCCAGGAGTTGGGAAGCCTCTGCAAACCCACATGTGACTGTTATCACTCCTGTGATGTCATCCAAATGACACAATCTTTGCTTCTTCACATGACCTACTTACTAAGGTTAGGGACTGGAATATGCATTCATTATGTTTAGAAAATTGCACATTGCACACATATAAATAGCATGAGCATGATATGTAGAAATGGGTGAATTACTTCATTTTCTTTCAGTGTGTTATAGTTTGAGTGTGTAATGTCTTTCATAGGCCCATGTGTTTGGACACTTGGTCCCCAGTCCGTGATGCTTCTTTCTGAGAAGGTTTCAGAACCTTAAGGAAATAGAGCCTCACTGGAGAACCATCTTGGGTGGGGGGCAATTTTTGAGGTTTGATCGTGTGACCCCACTTCTGCTCTCTGCTTCCTGTGTGTAGATGAAGTGTGACTGGTCAGCCTTGTGTTCCTGTTTCCAGACCTTTCCCTCCATTATAAACTGTGTCCCCACTGTGATTGTTATCCTGATTTCCTCAGTTGCTGTAGTCAGGGTACTCTATTACAACAACATAAAAACAGCTGACACACTGCATCTGTACCTAGCATTTCCACGCACTTAACTTTTGAAGGCCTCTGTCTGTCTATTGTATCTGGGATACATACATTCTAAGCCCTGGGTGGAGTTTCTGAGTACATTCAAATGAAAGTCTACATGTATGAAAATGAAAAGCTCCGTGTCTGTTACCTTATATTTCTGCAGGTAGTCGTGGATTGCCTTGTAACCCACTGCATTTTTTATGTCCTCTTCATCCTTCTGTATTACACTTTCCATGAGTGCAATCCAGCTCATGACCTCAGAAATGGCATGGCGGGAAGGGAGTTTGTCCATCTGGAGCTGTAGAGTTGAGACAGAGTGAGTCCCAAGCACTAAAATTCAGACCCAACCTCTGTTAACACAGTGGTTCTCAACCTTCCTACTGCTGCAGCCTTTAATACAGTTCCTCATGTTGGGCTTACCCTTTACCATAAGATTATTTTCATTGTTACTTCATAACTGTACTTTTGCTACTGTTAGGGATTGCAATGGAAATACCTGTGTTTTCCGATGGTCTTAGGTAACCCCCGTGAAAGGGTCATTCAACTCCCAAAGGGGTCGCGATCCACAGTGAGGCCCCTTTGCAGATTTCTATTTCAGAGCAAGAGAAGCAGCGGCCCATTATACTTTTCAGATCCCTGAAGTTTGAATCATCAGGCAAGCACAGTAATGCTAATCACCTAATGCTCACTCGACATCTGATACCATCAACGCTATATAAATATTACCTAATTAATCAAAACACCAGCAAGAAAACATAGTCTTACTTTATAGCTAGTTTTATGAGTTTCAAAAATAACCTTAAATACAAAACATTCAACAGGTGTAGTCTATTAATTATCCTGTAAAATCTCTGTGTATTATGACTCAGGAATGCTAAAAGGAAGAAAAACAACACACCGAAGGGTATCAGTTTCTCTGCTTTCTGGAACTCTCCTATTTGTTCCTAAGATTTAATTTCCTGAGTATTTAAGATTGACTCAGATTTCTGAATTTGGCTTCATATGCCAAGCAAGTATGCATATCAGAATTACCATGATTCTCAAGAACAGAAGTAATTCTTTACATATTCATGATTCAACAGTGTCTGGTATGTGGTGGGTTATGCCTATAACCACAGCCCTTTCAGACGCTGAGGCAGGAGGATCACCACAAACCCAGGAATTCCCAGGGCTACAAGGTAAGACCTTGCTTCCTAATATAAATAAAATTAAATGTATATAATCTAATTTTATGTGGTTCTAAAAGGCGAGAGGAAGATGGCATTGCTTCTCCCTGCTAGGACTATAGTCACTGGACTGGAGAGAAACAACGTGTGTACTAAAAACATCTATCATACCTGATCTACAGTGATGAATGCTAAAGAGAAAAAGACTAAAATGTCCCAGGTAGGTTAGACATATTGACAATCAGAATATAGTCATGAATATATATATATATATATATATATATATATATATATATATATATATATATGAATATCATGTGGAACCCCATATACAATGGTGGGCCTAAAATGTTATCATAAGCGAAGAAGCCTATGGTCTATCTTTCGGTTTGTGATAAGTACACTCTGATGTCTGAACAATGACAAATCGGACCAAGCACCTATTTTTTTGTTTTTTTGTTTTTTGTTTTTCGAGACAGGGTTCCAAGCACCTATTTATCAGAATGCAACCCTGTCATAAATGATGTGTGATATAGATCTTCATAATTTTAAGAGGTGCCTATGTTTTAGCTATGAAATGTCAGTTCAAAGAAGGTCAAAGTTTTCAATACCCACAGAGAGAGAGAGAGAGAGAGAGAGAGAGAGAGAGAGAGAGAGAGAGAGAGAGAGAGAGAGAAATGCTTTGGGTAAGAATGCTGTCTGAAGAAGTTTTTGTGGAATGATTCAGTTTTAACACATAGCACAACAGCAGTGAGAACAGACAAGTCCTGGTTAACTCTGATTTGCATTCATATGACGGAAATCAACTGTTACCAAATAAACCAGCTTTATCTCGGTACCTGGTGGAGCTTCTCCTGCACAACGGGGATGCTTGTCAGCAGGTCAGTCCACTGGCTGTCCATGCGGGACAGCTCAGCACGCAGGGCGGCTGTATCCACTTTCTTTAATCGAAGAAGTTGATTCCCTGTGCTCATGACTGATGATTTCAGGGAAGACTTGGCATCTACCTCCTTAGAGAACTCCTTAAAACAACAAAAGTCACAGTGTTCAGTTTACCATCAAATAGCTGGACCTTCCCATTCAAGGACAGAGACCAACCTAGAGTGCAGATCAACTATTTCCACATATTGAGGGCTCCGTCATGTGGAGCTCTGTGGAGACAAACACACCACACCTTTACCTTCAAAAGAGGCTTGGTCCATGGCCTGAAAACCAACTGAAAGAGGCAATTTGGAACCCCACTTGTACACATAAAGACTAGTCACTCAAAGTCAATCTCAGAATTGTTTATGATAATTTACTTTCCTTACTGTGTCTGCTGACTGCTGGCTTGCTGTGTACTGGTCCATGAGTCCAGGCTGAAGAACACAATGAGACCCAGTGTTCTAAGTCCTCAGACTTACCAGGAAAGCATTGAGATGATCCCGGACCATTTCCAGTTCTTGTGGGACCGTCACAGATTGCTGAGTCCAAAATGCCAGCCTGTCCTTTGCAGACTGTAGCCAGTGAGTCAGGTCCGCAGATTCACTTTGATACCTTTAAGCATATTAAGGAGTCTATTAGTGAAACGTTCAGTCTCTATTGTCTGTTGTCAGTTAAAATGAGAGACCCAAAGACTTGAAAGGAAAGTATACAATGCTGATGCTCAGAAATTCTTTTCTTTTAATATTTATATCTTAAGTCTGCCCTGGGCTTCCATGCCCCCTTTGCTAAGCTGAAAAGAAAAAAATCTTTCTCTCTCCCTGCACTGACGCTGTTGAAAAGTACTGGGTCATGATTATAAATCCTGTTTGAAAGAAAGGTGACAAAAGAAACAGTCCTTCATTCAATAAAATCCAAATAACAGCCTCCCTTGACTGTTTCCCATTAGGATTTCAGAGTAATATATTCCCCCCGGGCATGTATATTGAAGGCTTGGTCCCCAGTTAGTGTCACTATGTGAAAAGGTGCTGGGCATCTAGAAGAACTGAAGACTAACAAGTGGAAGGAGGTCCTTGAAAGGTGGTCTCTCTCTCTCTCTCTCTCTCTCTCTCTCTCTCTCTCTCTCTCTCTCTCACACACACACACACACACACACACACACACACACACTTACTTTTAGGCAACTATGAGGTGAGTATCTCTTCTGCCATTTGTTCCTGCTACCACACTATTCTACCTCAGGACCCAGAACAATAGATCTGACTGACCTTGGCCTGAAACCTCTGAAATAGTGGGTTAAGACAAAGCTTCCTTCTGATAAACCGTTTTTCTCAGCTGTACGCAATGAAAATCTAAGATATTTCCCATGGCCCATGAGGAGAATGCTCTCACTCAGCTTTGCCCCATCTCTAAGGCTTTCAAGCGACTAGACAAGGTAAGGGCGGGACAGCAGAGTCGGTGGCATTGAGCGTCAGTCACTTGGCTAGCTTTAATCACACATCTAAAAGAATAAGAATCCAACTGGGAACCCTCTGATTGTCTTTACTTTCCAAACTGTGCCATTTTCTAAATGCGCACATCTTTTCCAAGCCCAGCATCTACCAGTCTTAGACATACACCACAGAACTTATCAAAAACACAGGCCAAATACTCATTCTAGTACCTGGTCCAGTGTTTCAGTATGGTCTCCAGTCTGTGAAGTTCCTTGGACACTCTGTTGGTATTATTTAGCCAGCGCTCTCCGAGTTGATTGAGTTGACTTTCCAGATCTGAGCAGCTGGCAGACATCAAAAGTCGCTTCCCGTCATCTAACACTTGATACAGTTTGGGCTGGTCTTCATTAAGGCTGGATTTTAAATGCTGAAACGATTGATGACATTGGGTGAAGAGCTTGACTTGGTGTAGCTTTGATCCTTGGGCATTATAATTTCTCTGATCTTTATAACACTGGTATTATTTGTTACCAAACATACAGTATTTTCCCTCTGCAGCCCTGAAATCTTGAAAAGGTTTTATTAAAATATAGATGTTCTCTTTTTTTTATCGAGAAAAGGAAAAAAAAAAACAAGTTTCTGCCTCCTCCCAGCCTCCCATTTCCGTCCCCCTCCTCCCACTCTTCTCCCCCTCCCCCCACTCCTCTCCCCCTCCCTCTCCAGTCCAAAGAGCAGTCAGGGTTCCCTGCCCTGTGGTAAGTCCTAGGTCCTCCCCCCCTCCGTCCATATCTAGGAAGGTGAACATCCAAACTGGCTAGGCTCCCACAAAGCCAGCACATTAAGTAGGATCAAAACCCCGTGCCATTGTCCTTGGCTTCTCATCAGCCCTCATTGTTCGCCATGTTCAGAGAGTCCGGAGTGGCTCCCAGGAGCCCAAGGTGATGTCCCCAGTTAGTTCCTTGGGCAGCTGAGGATAGGGAACCTGAAATGACCCTATCCTATAGCAATACTGACAAATATCTTGCGGATCACCATAGAACCTTCATCTGGTGATGGATGGAGAAAGAGGCAGAGACCCACACTGGAGCACTGGACTGAGCTCCCAAGGTCCCAATGAGGAGCAGAAAGGAGGGAGAACATGAGCCAAGAAGTCGGGACCACGAGGGGTGCACCCACCCAGTGAGACAGTGGGGCTGATCTATTGGGAGCTCACCAAGGCCAGCTGGACGGTGATGTTCTCTCTTTTTAAATTCATCAGGAGCTTTGGATGTATTTACAACTGTCAGGCTTAGTTATCTCTAAAACAGTGTGACACCAAAATAAACTCTAAAAACATGTTTGGTGGAGGTTTGGTGAAAATGGTTTTGAAATGAACTCATTTGTTCCAAAAATATTGACTACTTGCCATTATTCTATAATCTATTATCTATGCTCCACCATCCATTACCTATATGCTTATCTATTTATCTATCCTTCCTATCTATCTATCTATCTATCTATCTATCTATCTATCTATCTATCTATCTATCTATCATCTATTTATTTTTCAGAGCTGAGAATCTAGCTCGTGGCGCCTTGATAATCAAGAAGACCTTTATCACTACTACTGACCTATTAAGTACAGACGAAGAAATATTTTTTTAAAAAAAATATGGAATTCTAATTAAACCCAGTGGGTCATACACACACACAAGGCATAAAAGGAGGAGGGTTTGCTGGTAACAGGGGTTTTAGCCTTAGACAGAAGGGGAGAAAGGAGAGGAAGTGTGAGGTGGGACTAAAACTCACTGTATAATGTATAAAGCCATCAAGCAATAAAAGAATACAGCTGGGTGGCAGTGGTACACGCCTTAATCCCAGCACTGGGGAAGCAGAGGCAGGCATATCTCTGGGAGTTTGAAACCAGCCTGGTCTACAAGAGCGAGTTATAGGACAACCAGAGTTGTTACATAAAGAAACCCTGTCTCGAAAAACCAAAATAAATAAATAATGGTAAAAATAATGATAAATATATACTTAATAGTAGATAAAGACAATAATTATTATATAACATATTATATATAATTCATCATATAATAGCTACTATATAATAATTAATAGTAAATATATTTATATACTAAGAATAATATATACATATTCTATGTGCATCCATGATTTTAGTAACTTTAAAGAAAAGTAAAAGAGTTATTAAAGTTTAAACTGTTTGTTAGCCTGGCGGTGGTCGTGCACGCCTTTAATCCCAGCGCTGGAAAGACAGAGGCAGGTGGATCTCTGTGTGTTTGAGGCCAGCCTGGTCTACAAGAGCTAGTTCCAGGACAGGCTCCAGAAGCTACAGAGAAACCCTGTCTCGAAAAACCAAAAAAAATAAAATAAAATAAACTTGTTTGTTATATAAACTTGTTTAAATTCCATTACAATTGTTGGCAAATTTCTGAAGGAAACGTTGTCACTGAGACACTACGACGCAGTTGGAAGCCAGACCTGGTAGAGATTCATCCTTTCCACAAGTCTGTCCTCGCTCTCCTCCACCAGGCCCACGCTCGGAATGCTGCTCTCAACCACCTCCAGCTGTCTGCTGAGCTCCTGGAGCATCTCATCCAGATGGGACCACATCTACAAACACAACGGTGATTACTAGGACCCCACACTAGGGAAGCTAGCAAGGAGACCACAAGTTCAAGGACAGCCTGGGCCACAGTGGGTCTCAGGGAAACGGAACAAAATCAAGCAACCGACACCTAAAGAGTGGCATCCTCCTACATGTGTAAAATTTGTTCTTGATAGATTCTGCTTCAAGCCATATCTGGAATAGTTAGTTGGCATTTGTTTTGGGAAACAAAACGTAGTTCTAAAGTAAGTGATATAATGGTGGTCCTTAAAAGGGGGCAGATCTCTTCTCCCTCCCTCCCTCCCTCCCTCTCTGGCTCTGTTTCTGTCTCTGTCGCTCTTATGTATATGTGTATGTGTGTATGAATACACAAGAATAATAAAAAGAGGTCATAAAATTCAGAGTGGGGGTCACAAGGTCACTGGAAGTGTGAAAATGATATAAATATGGTATTATTGTATAAAAGGCTTAAAAATGAAAAAATATACTAAAAAAAGAGGGAGGAAAGGGACAAACATAACCCTAGCACTTAAGGGGAGTGGGAAGAATAAGGGAACAGGGACAGTTTAGGACAACTGTCCTAATTACTAACCAAAGAAGGGGACTGATCTGCCAGTGATTCACACAGCACTCTGTGGCTGACTACTCTCTGGAGAATCTATCTGGTGTTCAAGGTCAGCTAGTGCTATCAAAGCTAAGACTCAATCTAAGCTTCTCTGAATCTACAACATCGGTTTGCAAACCTTTTTTACAGTAGACCACATAGTAAATATCCTCGGTTTTGTAGATTAATTAGTATCTATTGCAGGCAGTCACGTCTGCCCTTTGGATGAAGGCAGGAGATCAACAAGCAAATCAATAAAGCTATTATGTCCAAATAACTTTACAAAGTAGAGGCTACACTTGGCCCAGGGGCCAACTCCCATTCTAGAATCTGGACCTGTTAATAAATGGCATCTTTTTGTCCCCGAATTTTCTACATGATCTAGTATTTAAAAGACTGTTTGCTTCCCTGTAGACATCAGCCTATGTTCTGATTGTCTTCTCATTGCCTCATTAGACCACGATATCATAGAGGGCAGTCCCGGGAACATTTTTGTGTTTCTCCTGCCTGGGAATCTGGTGGCAACTTGATAAGTGCTGAATAAATAAATACTTGATTTCTTCACTTACGACGAATAAGTAAATGCAAGCGAACAGACTAGGGAATGGAATTTCTCAGGCAGAACAGCAAATTCCTAACGGGGACTAAGAACATGGCATATGGCAGCTAGGATCCAAACATATGCTTTATTATTTCAGTTCAGAGTTTTGGGGCCATTGCTACTTTAATTTTTAATGGCACGTATATGTATGCATAGGTTCACATGGGTGCAGATGCCCACAGAGGACTTAGGGACATTTGTAAGCCTCCCAGCCCGGTTATGAGGACCCAAACTCAGGTCCTCTGTAAGAACGGCAGGGGCCCTTCTTAACCACTGAGCCATATCCCCAGCCCTCTGGGTTGCTATTTTACAACCAATGAACCCTTCATTTTCTTTTGCTCTCAGACCATAAAGATTTGTCCCCAGATGGCTGTCCTCTGTCTCCGAGTGTTCAGTGACAGGTCCTAACACAAGAACAATTTCATTGGATTGCATTGGAGACAGGGCCAGGGATATGTATTTTTCATGTTTTGTGCTCCAAATTAGGTTTTTTGGCTTTAAGCTCAAGCCTACAAGCTTCTTCACACATACTCGGAGGTTGGGATTCATCCAACTGACTCACAATACGATGTGTCCTGAATATAAGGGGAACATGGCAACCGCAAACCATAGGAAAATATACTTCTGCACAAGGGAGTCCACGGGGCTCTGTTTTGCAGTCAGAAAGATGTTACACGGGCGGTCTCACCTCTAGGATGTACTCAAGCTCCACGCCTCTCTTGTGAGCCTGTCTCAGCACAGCAGACGCCTGAACCATGCGGTCCGTGTGCAGCTGAGTTTCCTTCCCAACGGCAAAGCTGCTGATCTTTCTGAAGAGTGTTTCAGTCAAAATCATATGAGATTCCAGACTCTGGAAGTATTCCTGTAAGTATTGTCAGGCAGAAGATCAGCAAGAAGGTCATTATTGAGACATCCGCTCTAGATAAGAACTGTTTCAGCCGTGGCAGCACAAAGGGTGTAGCATCCCAGCACCGCTGAACCCCATCTTAACTCAGGCACTATGTGCTTCCTACAGGGGCTTCCTGCAGAGTTAAGGCTCTGCGCTCCCAACAGGCCATCCCTCTTGACTCCACTCAAGTACAACTGGCGCATCACTGTGCTGTAGACACAAGCCTCCAAAACAAAATCCTTCCATCCGTGACTAGCTGATAGAGAGTCCCCTGGCGTCATCCGGAGCACAGGGACACTGACTTCAGTGACACAGTCGCTGACCATTGCTGCCACACCACTCTGGCCTCCTGTGTCCCTTTGATATATTAATCCCTCACCCTCATCTTCAGCTCTGCCTATACTCTGTTTTCCTTGAAATGTTCTCATCTGATACATCAGTGTCTCTCCTTCCGTGGCTGGGTTAAGGCCAACTCTCTCAACTTACAGGCTATCTGCTTTGCTCACAATGTCTTGCCAAGCATGGCTGCACATATCATAATTCGATAACAGATATTTTAAATTTCCCATGTATTTTACTTCCATGCAGCAGAACTGTAACCATTGCATGAACTGTTATTTTTTTTAAATATAAAAGGATACTTTTTTATAGAAAAAAAAGATACCAGAGATGGAGATGAGCCCTATTCTACCCCATTTCCTATGCCCGGGACCATGGATGTAGCTGAAGGATCAGAAGTTGATCATAACAGCAGACACCACATTCTTATTTTCTGGGGGGAGGGGTCCATAACTCGTTACTGGACTCATGTGATCCTCACGACAGCTTTGAAGCTGCTCTAATATTTTACAGGTGACAAGGCAGAGCCACTCAGTCTATATAGCTGGCACAAGGTCACTCAGTTGAGTGGACCAGAGTTGGGTTCTCGTTCCTGTCATGACGGTGCCTGCGCTTCTCACAGACACTGCAGAGGTCTCCCAGAGAGCACGGACTGGACAGCACGGGGTAGACTCAACATCATCACCGTCATCATAACTGTTTGTTGTATCAGGAATCAAAATGAGGGTCCATGAACATTAGGCAACCATGCTACCTCTGAGGTCTATCAGCAGCCTGTGCTGTTTTATTATTTTATTTATTATATTATCCTAGATGATATCTCATTCATTCACTCCTACTGAAATTGCTCTTTGGCCGAGGTATGCCTTGAACTTGAAATTCTTTCTGCTTCTACCTCCCAAGTAGTCGGGACTACAAGCCTGTGACATTAGGCCTGGCTTCGAAGCATTATTTTTAACCACCATTAGTTGATGAAATAATCGTGTGACGGGAAAGACCTATCAAGCCCAACCTGCACTGAGAGTAAAGCTTGCTTTCAACACAAGCCTGCCTCCCACGCCGGCCTTGGCAGCATTTCCCAGGACCAAGGGTCCCTGTGTTCAGCCCCAGTGGCAGCTGCAGCCAACTCTCTGGAGGACTCTTCCCTGACTGAGCATCCTTTCTCTGTTATTCTGCTGCTCCTTGATCCTAGTTTTCCTTCTGGAATAACTCAAGAGTGATCTTTTATTGCTATGGTCTGATTTGAGAAAAAACAGCTGTGAACTTGAAAGCCATGTTTTCATAGCCAAATGATAAGGCTTTAATAAATCATAAGGCTTTTTGGACAGAAAACCTCTGGAAAAAATTAGCGAAAAAAAAAAGTAGCGTTCCCCTCCCCCAACCAAGTCCACCATAATAGCCCACCAGAGACCCGCACAACAGTGGAATAATAATCGTCTAAAACTCGGGGAGATTGTTTTGTTTTCCTTCAGGGAATTCCCATAGCCTGGGAGGCTGAGTCTGTGACCTGGCAAACTTTGCCTAGCCATCGCTAAAAATTTGTTATGTTAGGGTTGTGAGTATGTGTGTGTGTTAAACAAGTATCTGTTCACTACGGTGTAATGAACCTGAGCTTCATTTTGGAACACGCAGATGGAGCAATCTTGGGGTTCCCAGGTCTGATTGCGTGGTAAATGTTCTCATTGTGCCCAGGAAAGTCTCAGAGGCCAACAGCAACTGCAGGAGAATGTGCTTAAGGGCCAGGAGAACCGAATGACGCAAGTAGCCAGTATCAACTCCATCCCAAAGCCGAGTGGGCAGCCCTGCATTCACAGAGTGGAGTGAGGAGCCTAGGCCGGGACAAGGAAGGGTCCAAAGGGCCTGATGGACAACAAGCCCTAAAGGACACATAGGGGACCATGTAAACTTAAGCTTAGTTCCATGTGCTGTTAATTCCAGATCTCAGGAGGTGAAGGCAGGAAGATCAGAAGTCCAAGGTCATTCTCAGCTGTATAGTGAGCTTGAGGTCAGCTTGTGCTACATGAGGCCCTGTCTTTAAAAAATGATGAATCCGGGTCTCCTAAAGAAAGGTTTGGGGCTTCTCTTATATTTATGTATGAAGACAGTTGGCTTAACATTCATAGGAGATTGATAAAAATACTTATATGATTACTTTTTCTTACTTTTATAAAATCATACAACTATACCCTTTACTGCTTCTCTCCGCTTCAGATGCTGGTGGATTTGGACAAATATTTACAGCCTATTTAGAAGTGTAAATTATCCAATTATAATGGATAAAGTCCAAGTTTATTAGGTTTTCTTCCATATATATATATGGGTTTCACAATATGCTATTTCAGCTACATTCTCCTGCTGTCTCCTCACCTTGTGCTTGTCTAGCAGCTGTTGAATTTCTTCTTTGGAGGACACAGTGATTTTGTGGTCCCCTGCCATCTTCTCTTGCCCCGTGTCCAGCAGGTCTGCCAGATCTTGCAAGGCCCTATCATACTGACTCTTGAGTGCAAGGTTCTGGTTGAGGCTGCTCCTCCGGGAACTGATGGTCACCAACAGCTCATCGTACATGTCCTGAGAAGCAAAGACATTCACACTAGTCTCGGTCACAAAGCTGCAGTTCCGAACCCATCACCTGCCCAATACCCTGCCAAGGCCACTCCTCTCCACAAGTGCATCCCCTGGGGACTCTGTGTGGAAGATAGCTGTCTGTCTTATGAGCCTCACCTGGAAACTCTTTAAAGAGAAAAGGAAAGAAAGAGAGAGAGAGAGGGAGGGAGGGAAGGAGGGAGGGAGGGAGGAGGAGGAGGAGGAGGAG
>NC_022034.1:16193311-16198696 GCF_000317375.1 Microtus ochrogaster | reverse complement strand
GGTCAACCAGAGGAGCCATCACCCACTCCATAGCTCACAACTAATTTTAACTACAGTCTGTGGGGGATCCAATGCCCTCTTCTGGCTTCTGAGGGTACCAGGTACACACATGGTGCACAGATACCCATACATATAAAAATTAAAATAACTAAAAAAAAAAAAGATTCCAAGCAATCTAAACCAAAGTATTTCCTAGAAACGACTCATGAGATAATTTCCTGACTGTCTGCTCAAGCTGTTGCTTATCCGTGATGGGACGTGGGGTGAAGATGCTGAAGAAAAATGTCTACGAGGTGAAAAGAGATGCCATAGAAAAACCTGATTCCCACTGTTGTTCTGATCTTAGCGTTTATTTGATCTTACAGTAAATAAGCAGGGCATCTCCCACATTGCTGTCTGCTAACCGGCATCAGATTTTGGGGTAACCACCTTTCAAACAAGGAGCCACAAAACCAAGGGACTTTAATGTGAGCAGCAAAACCCTCAGACTTAAAAACGCAACAACTCTGCCAAGCATGATGAAGTAAACAGTGGTTTAATCTGGAAAGGCATTTTAGGAGCTGGTGAAACACCAAACAAAATTTGCTGGAGGCAGATGGGTCTGATTAGCGCGTCATGCTGAGGTGGGGCAGCCAAAACCGTTCGATCTGGAAAAGCTCAACTTGAATGCTTATTTACGGCTATGACGTTTGACTCTTACACCTGACGCCAAAGCGCTGCGAGAAGATCTAAAGGAAGGGCAAGAGGGTGGGGGAGATCTGCCCTGTGACATCTGAAAATGCTAGCCAAAGGCCCAAGACAGTCAGACTAAGAGCGGCTGCTTGTTTGGAAGAGCTGTTGCATTTTCTCAGGCAAGGACTTGAGACCTGGTGCTTAATTCACCACCGAAGTATTCTGCAGTCATCCCCAGAGAAAAAACTAACACACTGTGTGGTTATGCCCAATTACATATAATTTACACATTTTAAAAATTCAGCTTATTTTTTCTAAGGCATTAAAGTTTACTGGCCTGGCGAGGTACTTCAGTTTCACCCTTCTGTCCTGTGTATAGGTTCTGCATAGAAGTCAGAATTAATGCTAAATGGTATTTTTTTTTTTTTCGTCCTTGAAAGGTACTGGAAAATCTGCCTGGATTTCCCAACTTTCTAAGTTTTGTTGCTGCTCTAGAGTTGAACATCTGTATTACATCCCAGCACTTTGAAAAAAAAAAGTTCTGCCTTGAATATTCACTCTGTTAAACCGCCCCTAGGGATAGGCAACAACATTGAACTAAAATCCTCTCCCTTTTCATTTTACTGGTAGGAGCGATAATGATGATTATATTTTCAAGAGCAGAAATAAACATATGTAACCACTGAAATCCAGCATGGTGTTCAGACTTCATCATAAGAGCGCATGTCATGGGCTAAGGCTAGGCTCACAACCAAAAATATAAGAGCGTGTGTCAGAAAAAAAATATGAATGCTAGGAGCATGAGAACATAATTTATTCTATTGTATTCAAAAATGACCAAGAGTTCAGATATTTTTCCTTACTTGGACATAAAAGTTAAAACCTAAATGACATGACTTTTGTTTTAGTAATTTCCAAAAGAGGCCGGGCAGTGGTGGCACACACCTTTAATCCCAGCACTCAGGGAGGCACAGGAAGGAGAATCTCTGTGAGGTCGAGGCCAGCCTGGTCTACAGCGTAAGCTCCAAGATAGCCAGAGCTACACAGAGAAACTGTCTCAAAAACAAACAAACAAAAAAAAGGTGAAAATATTCCAAGAGAAGAGTGGAAGCATGCTTTCTTGATTTTTAAATCAGTATGGGCCACGGAGGCTCAGCAGGATGGACCACTGAGGCTGAGCTGGAGGGGTCACCGAAGCTGATTGGACTGGGTGGGGATGCTACCTGGAGATTGGAGAGTTCTTGCAGGGTAGGCTGCTCCACCTGCAACTTATCACCACGCCGCTTCAACTCAGCAATTCCGCCGTCCAGTTCCTTCAGTCCCTCTTCAGCCTGTTGTATGGCCTAGGTGAAATGTACAACATTTTGTTAGCATTTCTGCCCTCATAGGAGGTACGTATTTGACTTTTTGGTCTACCACTACCGCCCAAAAATGATTTTAAATACATAAGAAGAAACTAACTCCAATAAAACATAAAAAGCATCCCTGCATACTACTGGAAAAAGGAGAAGGTATTTTATTATAATATGCATCAGCCTTCTTAGGCAAGAAGGAGGAAGGGTAGAGTTAGGGTGGAGAGATGGGGGAAGAATGGTCTCTTTGAGCAAGGGATGTGTAGATAACCACACCCACACAGGAAATAGTCTATAGGATGGCAGTGTGAACAAGGTATGTGCTTGAGATGTCTAGGGGACCGATGGTGCTTCTCGAAACACAACGGAGCATCCCTGGAGACTGGACCAGAATGGCAACAGGGATGTGTAAGAAAAGTTGCTCAAGGAATGGTCCTCACTGTAAAGTGGAAAAACCAATTAGCAAGGATTAAAGGGGCTTGTCCAATGTGAGGTCTGTAGAAAGGGGAGACCTTGTCCTCGATTTCAGGGAGCTGAGAGTCTTGTCAGAATGCCAGCAGAAAACAAAACAGACCTAAATATAATTAGGCACTAAACTTCATGAAGCAACTCATCTCTGATCAGGGAGCGGAGGAGGGAGGTGGCAGACCAGCAGGCCTGGTCTAAGTGGGCTTTTGGAAGAAGTACAACCCTGTTGCCCTTGACAATGAGAAGAATCTGGACTCCAGATGGCAGATGAAACGTATCCACATTTTCCTTTCCTGAAAGCTCTCTGCAATAACAGCAAATATTTTGTTTGTTTGTTTTTGGAGTGCTTTCCTCCTTGAGTCTGCTGGGGCCAGGAAACCGGGAAGGCCACACGCCCAACATATTTTCAGAGTTAGAATTTGGACACATACATGAAATTTTACTAAGCCTGAGAAAGCCGAGTACTAACCTAGCAGAGGAACTGTGCCCAAAGCATGTAGAACACTGGGGTTCTCAGGGACTCGCAGGAGAGAGTCACAGAGCTAGGGAAAAGATGCCAAGAGAATGGAATCCCCAGTCCCTGCTTCATGCCACATTGCCCTTTCCTTCCCGATTAGAGCCACAAAGCTTATTATCTGAAGAAGAGAAGGGGCTTTTCTAGACTAAGGGGTGACGGATGTGGTGATAGCCTTAAATGCTGGATTCAAAGAAGGGAGCTGGAAGTGGTGGCTTGTGCCTATAATCCTGGCACTTGGGAGGCAGCTCACCTATATAGCAAAGAGGAAGGAAGGAGAGAAGAGAGGAAGGGAGTATCGGAGGGAAGAAGAGGCAGGAGGGTAGGGGGGAGGGATGGAGAGAGACAAAAGGAAGGGAAGGAAGGAAGAAAGGGAGAGAAGGAAGAAGGAAGGGGTGAGAGATGAAAGGGGGAAGGGAGCAAAGAAAGAAAATGGGGTGTGGAAAGGAGAAAACACTGTGCATGAGGCCTCAAGTCTACTCTGTTTCAGGAAGGGCTGTGGTCACTCCTCTACTGTCTAGAGAGAGAAGGGTTCATAAGACCAACTGAGGAAGCTTAAAACTTGAACAGAAAGATCGTCTAACAAATGATGTAACGAACCAAAAATGTTATCTCCTCAAAATTGCTGTTCCATCCTTGCTTGAGGTTCCCATTCAACTGTTGAACCCCCAAGCCAGGTGTAAACAGACAGCAGAAGATGACCCTGAAACCAAGACTATCCAAGATGACAGATAGAGACAAAGCCGGCAGACAAATAAAGGGACCCAGGGAAAACAGATCATATGGAAAAAAATAAACTCCAAACACCAAACCATGAGTACATCCAGGTATATTACCAAAAATAAATGCATTTGTTTACAGAAAGGGACAAAAAGAAAAAAAGATCTCTCAAAAAAGATAATTAGAGCACTGCACAAGATAGGCAATATCTCATGGAAAAGTTTCACCAGAGGAGGCAGATGAAAGAAGAAATAAGAAAGGCAGAAATCCAACCAAAAGGGCCTACTGAGTTCCCAGCTTGGGTGATAAAAATAGGCCCTCTCCGAGGCATGCAATTGTGATATTTTAAAACCCTGGGGACCTTTGGGAATTAGAAAGATTTTTGGTTTCTCAAGTCAGCATTGGAAACACGCATCTACAACCTGGGAGAAATTTATGTCTGACCTAGAGTTCTATAAAGAGCCAAGCAGTAAAGTAGGAACATAGAATAAGGACATTTTTGGGAACTGACGAGGTAGCCCAGTGGGTGAAGGGATTGACTAGCAAAACTGACAACTGGAGTTCAGATCCCTAGAATCACAGAAAGCCAAACACAGTAGCAGGTGTCCATAATCACACTCTCCCACAGGGGAGTGGGAGGTGAAGACAGGGAAGCCCTGAAAGCTCACAGGCCAGCTAGCCTGGGATGGTCAGCAGTGAATCATAACAGAAGAGACCTGCTTCAAATAAAGGAGATGGTGGGGACCCACACCCAACATTGTCCTCTTCCTTTCCTACATCATAGAGATCATATTTGATCTCATTTTGGAGTAGAAAATTCCTTCAGGTCAGCAGTTCTCACCGATGTCACTTCTGAACCCAGATTCCATCGTTGCATGTAGAAGTGACGAAATCAAAATCACTGGGCACATTCTTCAAACCCAGTGTTGACACAGAAAATATACAATGAATAAAAAATGCTACAGCTTGTCATTAACCAGTCAAAGAACATTTGATGTCCCACAGGAAATCATATCTGCTATTCTGGAACACACCTGTCCATACCTGCGTCTGTGATCTATATATCTGTGATTCTGGGACACACTTGTACATGCCTGTATCTGAGACAGCTGTACATACCTGTATCTGTTCCACAATGGGCTGTTCGAACACATTTGCCAGTTTCTGCAGAATGATGTATTTGTTGTCAGCTAATGATGTGAACAGCACCTTCAGGTCATTCTGGGGAGGAAAGCAATAAAGGGAAAGACAATCTTAATTTATTCTTGAATGAAATTTGTTTAAATTGGAAAAAAGAATCAATACGTGGCTGGAGAGATGGCTCAGAAGTTAAGAGTACCTGTTGCTCTTGTAGAGGACCAAGTTTGGGTCCTTGTAGCCATATGGCCTCTTACAAGTGTCTCTACCTCCAGTTCCAGGGATTCAGGTGCCCTCTTCTGGCCTTTTCTGTCACTAGACACCCCTGGGTTATATGTATACACATACACATGGGCAAAACACTCATATAGATAAAAGTATGTTCTTAAAAATGAATGTATACAGGCATCTTAATGTAAGGTGGAAAAGCAAAGTAATATAGAAACCAAGAAAGAAAATTGAGGGCTGGGGGTGGGCTGAGTGGTGCAGAAAAAGTCCCAGGGCTTGATCACTAGAAATTGG
>NC_022034.1:16180214-16193146 GCF_000317375.1 Microtus ochrogaster | reverse complement strand
AGGAAGGAAGGAAGGAAGGAAGGAAGGAAGGAAGGAAGGAAGGAAGGAAGGAAGGGGGGCCTGAAATGAGAATATAGTGCTGAGTGGACTAGCAAAAAAGCAAGAGTTGTCACAACCAAAACTGAAGCCAAGCTACAAGCTCAGCAACCAGCTAAATAGGAATCCTTCTGAGAGGACTGGAAAAATGATGAGTTTTTCATGGCTCCCAAATATGTTCCTGTTACTCAACAGCATTGAAGGGGAGGTCACAGGCTTCTAGAATTAGGACTTGTTTGTAAACAAAATGAAAGATATTTCTTACTCATTTGAATAGAGTCCTGACCACCAGTGATAGGGATATTCCAATCCCTCCATAATCATCTATATACACTTAAAGCTGATTCAGTTCAATTCATCAACTCATCCAGATGAGTAGACATAATCTAATACGGGTCAGAAAGGCAGCATGAACATTTATATTATACCCTCTTAGTCTTTTCAACAGGGTGTTTCCTCATGTTCTATTGAACAGACCAGAAAATGGTATGCTCATATTTCTGGAAGCCATGGTAACTACTAGCCAAGAAAACAACCATATGGTTCATGTAGAAATTACTAAGTAAGAATTGCTAGGTGAGATGATGGTAATGGTTTTATGCTTGTTATTTTCTCAAGGATAAAAAACAAGAAGGGGCCAGGCAGTGGTGGCACATGCCTTTAATCCCAGCACTTGGGAGGCAGAGGCAGGCCGATCTCTATGAGTGAGTTCCAGGATAGGTTCTAAAGTTACAAAGAGAAACCCTGTCTTGAAAAACCAGGAAAAAAAACAAGAAGGAATAAAATCCAAAGAATTCAACTAATAATTATCATTATTATGGTTGTGATATAGCAGGAATTAAAAAAATCGGTATATAATAGACATAACAAACATTACGATTTCTTTCAATAAAGGAGTAAAGAGAGGGTGTGAGTCTTTTGAAAAACAAATTCATGGACATTTTGAAGCCTTAAAATCAGTAATGCTGAATCACTGTTATTATTAAAGAATTCCTTAGTGCCTCACTTTCAAAAGTCACTTAAGAATATTCATTCACATACCCAGGAAACATATTTGGGAATAGTCTATGGGTAAATACCAGAATAGAGACAGCTAATTTGGTTCTGGGTCTATACACATAATACTCAGAACATACAGATCATTGAGACAGTCTTGGGGGAAGATTCTAGAGTTGTTTAAAAGTTGGGCAAGAGGTGCTGGAGAAATGGCTCAGAGGTAATTCTTATAGATGATATGGAAAACCAAGGCACCACAGGCCAACAGTTGTTGAATACTAGCAACCCAGCAGATGTTCCGTACAAGCAACAGAAAATGGTTCATGCCTATGACTTGACCCTTCATTATCTTATTATTAGGGTTCTTTCTCTCAATTAAATTGGAACATGAATGTTTGAATTGCCAATTGTTGTTCGTGACCTGGCCACCAACAAGTAAAAGCTCCTTGGCAGAAGAAAAACAGAGAACATGATTTAAAAAGAGTTTCATGATTACATGTCATTTCCATGGTCCCCTGCAACAAAATAAATTCCTAAGAAATCATGCTTAGTTCATATTTTTCTGTCACTGGATACAAAACTGCAACAAACATTAACTTGGTAGAAGCAACTGGAAATAAGTAAATACACTTTGGAGAAGTTCACAACTGTAGGGCTAAGCAAGCCTCTTGCATGGTACAAACTACGATGTTGCAATAATCTGGCATTTTTCCATATAGTAGATAAATTATAGAGTAACGAAAATTAAGTTTTCATAACATAATGGTCCTTTCAACTTTACTGACACAGTCAGTACACACTGGTGCAAAATGTAACGCCCAAATAATCAAGCCTGCTTTTCTAATTCCAAGTGTATTTCTCTTTCCTCGTTCTGTATCATGCAACCCAACAGGCACAGATGGGCAAATACTGCCACGCCTTTCTTCTGTGCCATAGTCACCACACAATCACATGCCTACCGAGACTCTTCACGGCATATCTTAGTGCCACCCATATCTCAACCAAAGCAGTTTTAGCAAAACAGTCTGCTCTCTTAGTCAGTGGCACTGCTGTCTGTCTGACTCCTTTATCAAGACCTCCAGCTGTTCAAGTCAGAGTCCTTGAATTCCTTAGCGCTCATCCTCTCTCATTCCCCATACCCAGCCTCCAGCAAATACCTTTCTACTCACTCTGCTCTCAGAAGGCATCTTGAGTTGAGCCAGCTAGTCTCTGCTCGCCTGCTCCCCACCCCAACACCATACAGTGCTAAAGTGCTCCTGCCCTTAAATCCCATGGAGAAGAAACCTAAGCTTTCTATTGACTGGAGACCCTCTATTGTTTTTAACACTACTTAGTAGCAAAATTATGTTTCTAAAATTTATTGAGTGATCACTATGTATTAGAATCTACTGATCTCAATTATTTGAACTTGTTGAAATCTTACAATATTGTGAGGCAATGACTGTGGGTTTGCCTTAAAAGTTGAAGACACCGAGGCTCAAGATAATTAAGCAACCAAGATCATACAGCACCAAGTGACAAAGCAGGGATTTATTAAGCTTAGCATGGAAGCATATGCTGTAGAGACAAGAGAGCCTGGGCTACATAGTGAGTTGAAGCCCAGCCTGCGGGATTGGTTTTAAAACTAAGGTGAGCAAACAAGGCCAACAGAACAAATGAACACAGAATGTTAACCTTCAGAGAACTTATTCTTAATTTCCATTCTGTTTGAAAAACAGAGGAGATGTTACAGGAATTTAAAAAATGATTCATAGAAAAATTTGGAGAATGAAAATATAACCAATTAGTTTTAGTAAATATATATATTTTATTATGTTTTTATTTATTTTATGTTTGTGTGCCACAGCACATGTCAAGGTCAGAGGACAAGATGCGAGAGTCAGTTCTGTACTTCCAGCAAGCAGGTTCAGGGGCTCAAACTCGGGTCTTTAGTCTTGGCAGCAAGCACCTTTATCTACTGAGCCAGCTTGCCATTCCTCACTATTACTTTTAAGACTATAAATTATTTGAAAGTAGTAATAATACTTCACTTTATATGACTATGTAGAAAGTTCAATGTTTCTTGGTAAAAGCAACATTTGATACTTCATAGCAACTTGTTTTACAAATCAGAAATGACATCAAGTCTTCCCGTTTGCTGAAGTAGCATCAGTTGAAACCCAATTACTCTGAACAGTGCCCTTTCTATTGGGCGTGGAGGCCAGCAACACTAAAAGTTTATCGGTGACCTTCCCATCTTTTTCCAGTGACCCGAAACAGAAAATGTTTCATAAGCACACAATTACATATCTGGCCCTGGGATTCTAATATGACAATAAAAGGTAATAAATCTGAAGGGTTAGAATTGGAAAGTAATGTAATAAGTTTCTAGTGTAATTCTGAGCGAGGTAGAAGAAATGTCTAGATGACAACCATTTCCAAGACTCTTGAGTGGTGAGGTTTGGGGTGTTTTCTATATTCTAGAACCTCCCGCATTTTCTTTGGGAAGAATAATTAAAATCTGCCATTACCAACTGAGAATTACACTAAGTGATAATTTGGCTTGTATTGGTTGAATTTAAACTTTTACTCAGCTCTTAGTTTGGCTGAGGGGATTTCTCAACCTTCCAATTCTAAAAGCATGAAACTCGGCTCTCTAAATCTTGAGTTCAATCCACCCGGTTTATTGCAATGCTCCAGGACGTCATTATCCATTAAGAAGATGTTTGTAAGATGGGGCAGAGATAGCTCAGACATTAAGTGCTTGTAGGGCAAACACAGGGACCTGAGTTTGGTCCTCAGAACTCACCTAAAAATAAAACAAAACAGTGCATCAGTGCTCTTGTAGTCTCTAGCCCTGCATAGGCAAAGATTAGCTACCTGGGATTCACTGGGCAGCCAGCCTACCCTAGTAACAGTGAGTCCCAGGTCCTGTGAGAGACCTCGCTCCAAAGCATAATGCGGGTGGGCCGGAAAGATGGCTCAGTGGGCAAAGAACTTTCCTCCCAAGTGCGATGACCTTAGGTCCTTCCCCTGGACTCACATGATGGAAGGAGAGAATGGACTCTCATGAATTCTCCTTTGACCTCAACATTCAAGTCAGGGTTACATGCGTGTTTCCTGCCCCATACACCCATATTAAATAAAGACGTGCATAAAGGTAAAAACCAATATAGGGTGGATGATTCCTGAGGAATGACACCCGGGACGGACCTCTGTCCTCAACACTCATGCACATGCATGTACACGCATCCCCTCACATGCGCATTCACACACACACACACCCTCAGATACCCCGCTACACACATGCAACACATAATGAACGTTTGTAAAGGTACTCGTGGTTGATAATTGTTCTTCCTTGAAAATGGCACACGCCCCTTGGGTTCTCTTGCTTACCTGGAAGTTGAGGATTTGCTGGAGGCGTTCCTTCATCTGATGGCATCGCTGATCCACAACTGAATCCAGCAAGGATAGTCTGCCCAAAAGACAGCCCAGAGTATCTTCAATGACATCGCGGTTGTCACCGTCTTCTGGGAATGCTTGGGAAAACAAGTTCTTGTTCTTATCCATTTCTTCAGACATTTCCTTAATGTCCTTGGCAAGCGCCTAGGGTGATGAAAGCAGAAGTTCACCTCCTCATTTAGACCTCTGTTAATCAAGTCATGTTCCCCTAGAAACCTATGAGACTTCCCTCTTAGGAAGAGCTACACTGAGCTAAACTGAATGGCCTTCGTGAACTTCTATAGATGGCAGGGAAGTTCCTACAGAGATTTTTCTTGGGGACTTCATATCATTAGATGTTAAAAAAGATAAATTGACCAAAAATTAAATTTTAAAAAGCGCTGGTAAGAAGTCCTTCCTTAGAGCTTGTGTTCCGTACGGGGAGGATTTGAGATAACCCAGATGTCTCTATTTCTCCTCCTCTCAAACACGCATTAAAAAGAATGGAAGTGCAAAGCATGCATATTTTGAGAGCTTTTTATATTGAAACAATTCCATTCCACACTTTACTTCTTAGTAACACACCATGGCACTTTATTAAAGCTGTCTGGTTCTTAATAATCTTTATATATAAAATTAATTACCAATTGCCAACTTTGCAATTGCTGTGAAATTTCATGCCTAGACAGAAGTCATCAACCTTACCTCCTGGTGGATAAGACAAGCTTCCGTTTCTTCTGGCAAAAGTGTTGTCGTCACAAACAAACGCTCTTCAACGTCATCCAACCAGGTTGAAGTGGCAGACACGCCATCGTACAGTTTCTGCTCCAAGTGGATATTCTGCGTTTTTGTTCCCCCTCCCTAGAAAAGAAGCACACACGACACACACAAAACAGATAAAGAATCAGTTTCAATCCAAGTGCAAGATACACACCTGTAATCCCAGCCCTTGGGAAGTGAAGACAGGAGATGAGGAGTTTAAGGTCATCCTCAGAGACATAGCTAATGGAGGACAGTTTTGGCTGCTGGAGACCGTGCCTGCAACCCCTCTGCTCCCAACACATCTTTCAATTAAAAACAAATCAATTATGGTGCTTCAAAAAAATCACAGAGAAATACCAAGCAAAATGAGATTCAGGAATCAGCACCTTTAGGCCCGAACACTCACCACTAGTGCTGAGCATCAGCAGTCACGTGCAGAGATGGAACAACTTTGCCAAGAACAAAAGAACCCATCCCAGAAAGACGAGACCAAGACAAGCCCGTGATGGCATGGCCGTACCTGTGATGACGCCTCCTCGAAGGCCTGGTTCAGTCCATCCAGAAAGGACGTTACTGAAGACTTATCTTGAGTCTGTGCTTCTCCTCTGTACAGTGGTGCCCCGGCCAGGAGTCTGTTGGGGCTGCTGTAAAGCTGTGGGCAAACAGGGCCAGCTTACTTAAGAGTGAGCGAGCCGTGTGGAGCTTTCTAAGTTGGAAGTATGCATAAGGTAGGTTCTAGAAGCCTCGTCCAGAGAAATATGAATTTTATAACTTACCACAACATATTACTGAGTAGCATGATCAGCTCTAGCAATGACCATGATTTTTAATGATGAAACAGAAACAATGGATAATGGTGGAGGGCCTGGGTGTTTACACAGTTACCCCTGAGATGTCTTTCCAGCTTTATCTCTGCCTTTAGAAAATAATTGATCCTAACAATCTGACAAAGACTGTGTCCTTTGCTTCTAGCATTCACTTCTTCTCTGTGACTGCTTTTAGATTCCCCCATGAGGACCGTAGGGAGGACAGGCATTCAAATGCCTTGGAGACATCTCCAGTCAAACACAGTCCTATTTCTCAAACATCCTTCATCCTCATTTTTATGGCTGACAACCCATCAACCTGTGAGCATGCCGGGGTCCTCCGGCCTGTAGCTTGCACCTGTCACCCAGTGCACCTTTATATCATCAACTGTTGCAACCTCTCATGTCATTTCTGCTATCATGGCTTTCTGCTGTTATTTTCACCTGGCTAGGGCAGCCATGCGGGTGCTAGGGCCTGAGCAGACAGTGAGAGGAACAGCAGGTTTAGGCCTCTGTCTAAGGGATGGAAAATAGGTAGGCATAAAAGAAGCCTGTAATGTATGGGTTTATCTGGCATAGAACAGCCATGAAAGAATGAAGTCTCTAATCCGGGGCTCTACTTTCTGCTTGTAGCTAATATAACGGGAAAATACTATGGTATAAAGGCAAGCAAGCAGCCATATTCAGGGGTCTACCTCAGAAAGTCTAGTTCTGGGTGTGAGAAACTTCTGACCAGGTTTGTAAGGAAGGAAGGGCTAATTCAGGCAAAGGAGGAGGTCTGTGTGAAAGACAGGATATTAGTGTCAGGGTGGATATGATCCTGGCACAAAAATATCTAACGATGAAGTTCTTCACATCAGATGACAGCTCCGGCAGAGTCAGGCCAGAGGTGGAGGACCAAGAGACAGAAGGTCTGGCCTGCACAGCTCAAGCAAGAATGACAAAGATCTCAGAATGCGTGACCACCATTAGGTTACCTCCTCTCAGTTATGCCTGCCATGTTTTATCCACTTTACAGTGCGTGCCTTGATGCTCCTATCCATCCCCGTTCAACTACTATCCTTTGTTTCATGTGCAGCTAGCTCCTCTGGCCCTTACAGACCTGGGCAGAGTGATGGGAACAGCACATTCTTCAGAACCAACAGCATAGACCCTAGGACTTATCCGGCTGGGAAAAATCGCTGTCCTGGAGTGAGCTAGGTAGGCACTGCTAACTTAGAACAAAGGCCTGAGCCAGTGTCCCAGTGTCCCAGTGCCCCAAGCCGCAGCTGTTGGAGGCATCCAGGCATACCGGAGTTCCTGGCTTACTCATCAAACCTTTAAACTTTCAAGCTCCTCTGACATCCCCCCTTGATTCCTGACTTCTGCAAAGGCTGAGCCAATAATTACTACTTCTCTTGAACTTTCTGTTGCCTGTTCAGCTCCCTTGGACTTTGTATGTTTGGTGGAACCAAGCCGAGTATCACACAATATCCACCCCAGCAACCAGCCTTCCAGATGGGCCAATAACTGCCCGACCTGACCACTGGCTTCTCTTTTTTTTTTTGCAAGACCCTCTAAGGCTCCAATACGTTTCTCATTAAAACCTCCTGAAAGTATTCACTACTGTAAGTAACAGTGGAAAGTGCGGTGACCTGGCAGCTCAGTTTGAGATTTGTGGAAATCCTGTTGATATGTATATCCTTGGCTTGCAACTATAATTTTCAATTTTGAAAAATTAAATTGAGCTTTAATGGTTCATGCTAATGAGAAATTAGACATTAATCATTTTTGAGGAAAAATACTACATACAAATCAGATAAATTTTCATATACAAATACAAGTATTTGGGGAAATGTAAAACACACCCTGTTATGAAAAAAACATGATGAATAACTTGGTTCATGTTTGTTCCAGAATTATTATGAAAATATAGATTACTTTATTCTGCTTTACGCCCTTAGCATAAGCTGTGTATCTCTTACATTAGTTAGTATATAAAAAGCTAAATTTAGGCAGAGTGTGGTGGGTTCATGATTGTAATTTTAGTTCTGCAGAGTCAGAGGTAGAAAGATCAGATGTTCAAGGCAACCCTCAGGAACATAGCAAGTTCCAGGGCATGACCTGGGTCACACAAGACCCTGTTCCACAAAACCAAAGGAAAAGAAAAAAAGAAATAAAGAAAGGAAGGAAGGAAGGAAGGAAGGAAAGAAAGAAAGAAAGAAAGAAAGAAAGAAAGAAAGAAAGAAAGAAAGGAAGGAAGAAAATATTTGATACCACTTGCTCTTGTTCCTGTTCCAGAACGTTCTGTAGCAGTTTCTGCTTGGTGCTAAATTCTTGATGCAGACTTTCCCATTTCATTCTCATCTGGTCTTCAGCAAATGATTTTGTCCCTTCCATCCCCAACTCCTGGGATAACACAGCAGGTTTTTCACTATTAGAAGAATAAATAATCTAAGTTTACAATGTGTAAGATAAAAAGAAAGAAGAAAGAAAGGGAGAGGGGGAGGGAGGGATGAAGGAAGGAAGGGAAAAAAGAAAATGAGACAGATAACTTATTTGGTATTAATAGACCTGGCCTCAAAAATTGGAAAAAGATTCTTAGTCATTGGCTTGCAACTTAAAAAAATATAAATTAAAATAGAAACATTGAGGCAATAAGCATATTCATCTTTACATATCTGGATCACAAACACTTGAGTATTAAAAATGCATTGAAAATGGCCAAGTGTGAAATAAAATGACTGTAAGCTTCGGAATCAGGAAGTACAGTGTGACCACTGACCAGGGTCCTGTGACAGATAGGCAATAAACTTACTCAAAATCTGGACAATGTTAGTTTTTACCATGAGACCAAGGGACATTGAGGACACACTGTGGAAGGACAGATGAGGGGCCGGAAGCAGTGCTGGGTGAGGAGTAAGGCTTTCAATCTCTGATTTGAGGCTGGGGGTGGCGGTCGTGGTAGAGCGCTTGCCTTGACATGCATGAGGCCCTGGGTTTCATCCCCCTCGTGCAGGAAACAGGACGGGCAAGCAGAATTCCTATGACAGCAGTTAGCATTGTAGGTAACTTGTGTCACATCTCTGAGCCTCAGTTTTCTCAACATGTGAATGACCATGGCATCCCTGCAATGCAGGGGTATTTTGAGTGTTTGTTTCTCAGGCTTTTAAAACAGGGTTTCTCTGTGTAACCTTGGCTTTCCTGGAACTCGCTCTGTAGACCAGGCTGGCCTTAAACTCACAGAGATCCGCCTGCCTCTGCCTCCCGAGTGCTGGGATTAAAGGTGTGGACCACCACCACTTGGCTCATGTTATGCAGTTTTGAAAATTAACTAGAACATATGTGTCTCTAGAGCTATGTGTGATGAAATGGCGATCCTTCACTATGTGAGGTTAATAATCTATGTGTTGACATACACCGACCGTAAAAATCAATATTGAAAAAAAGTACCTATAATTGTATGAAACTTTTAAGAAAAACCCTTTCAAATGGAAAGTTTTAAAGCTCCTATGAAAGTAAGATTCCTTATGGTATTTTTTCTGTGTTTGTTACAGTGTACCCATCTCCATTCATTAGGCTTGCATGAAAATTCAGTATCAAACCAAGGGGGGGTTACCGTCCAGATTCTTCTATTTCCTGAGTGACATACATAAAAACAGAGCAATTAGACTTCAATTAGAATGTGGTCTTTTCATTTCTCATGGGAAAATATTCTCTCGTGTCAACGAATTCTCGGTTGGTTTTCCTTTGTAGCCTTTGAAATAACTTGAGATTGACCAGAGCCTGTGAACTGGACTCCATTGCACTGAGGGGTAGTTTCTCTAAGGAATTTATATAACCAGTAAAAAATGTGTGAGTTGTATTTTTTAAGTGAATCTTCCACAGAAAGCTAGCCTTGCAGGACAAATTTCTTTTTGCATGAGAATAATATTTGGAGACCTAACTTGTAGATGTTTATCTGCCATTTGGGTTCCGCCCTATGCTGGAGGCCAAGGAGAAGGGGAGGGGGCGGGAAACAGCAGCAACATTTTTTTTTATAACCACAAAAAAGTTGCACAAGATTCCCACAGCTCTTTTGTGGAACCAATTGTCTGCCAAGCAGACAGCACAGACAGTTTTCTATGTAAGACAGAGAAGGGAAAGAACGCGAGAAACGGTGGGGGATGTGTGAGCACCTCAGAGGCTCTGGGAGCGGTAGAGGAGTGAAGAGATACCCCGCTCTAGCAGCCTGGAGAAGTGTCCCCTTGTCCAGGGCTTTACGGCTGATGCATCTTAAAGGCCTTAATACAAACCCTGTCCTGCTTCAGATTTTAAAGGGAGCTTTTCTTTGTATCATTATCAAAACGTTTTGCAATGCTGATTGCTGCTTATTATTCTAACTCTATTAAGAAGCAAGCCAAGGTCCCAAGGGGAGCAGCTCAGAAGACAGGTATGTCCCATGGCTGCAGTTTCTCCAACTTTCTACCTGTGGGCACTCCACTTTTTCTTCTCTACTGTTTCATCTCTTGTAAGACTTTCAAAATGTCCACTCCAAACCAGGTCCCCAGGTTCCAAAATTTTACATGTAGAAATTATAGGGAGAGATTTGTTAAGGGGCCATACCACTTAATCTGTTCATATATTGATTTTTTAAAAAAGGATGTTCTAGGTGAGTTCTTGAGAGGAAAATGCTCTGTGGTTAGGTACAGTCACCAGTTGGAAATACTATAGATCCAATTTGATATCACGTTTCCCATTTGACTCAGAAGATGGGTGTTCCTGGGATAGGTGTGCTGCACCTCCAGGAAGGCAAACTCATTAATCATTATTATTAGCCACTTTTCTATCCACAGGACAAATGCCTGGCAGTGTGGGTGTGTCCAATATCACAAAGTGAAGCGGAGTACCTTGTGTGGAAGATCGGAAAAAGTGACCAGATTGAGAGGTTCAGTTTTTCAAATGACAGGGAGAGAAACCTGCAGACTTTCAAAGCATACCCAAGGCCTTCTGAGCTGTCCACGGCAGAACTCTGGGTCAGAATCTCCTCTCCACGGCTAGCGACTGAGCGGAGGAGGCTCTTCTGCTCAGCTAGCTCCTGCTCGAACTCCTGCACAAACGCAAACACGGCTGTCACCTGAGAGAACTGTCTACCGTCACCGTCACTGCTCTCTAGATACAGAACAACTGTGAGTCTGAGCACAGGGTAAAAGACACAGCCTAGGCAAATTCTCCTTGGGGGGGGCGGGGGAGCATTAGGAACAGAAAATTTCTGCTGGACACTGGTGCCCCCGTGTGGTCAAAGATGTTCCTTTCTTTCAAAGTCAATGCTGCCTTGACTAGGCAGGACAGAGACTCCAGAAGACATGAAAGGCTTCAACTTTATTAGCTGCATTATCAGGGGATGTGATTTGACCTTTTACTTATTCACAGTAAATTTGCTTAAGTTTGAGTTCTAGACAGGAGAAATACTTAAGTGTGACTTTTACACGAAGTTAGTGTCTCCAAACAAATTAATCAACAGAAATCATTTGTATCATAACCATTTATGATCTGATCTCGAGAGGCATCTACTCACAAGTAAATAAAACACATTTTATGTCTTAAAAACATGCATTCCAGAGCTTTGCCCATTCTCAGAGGCCTTCCTGGGACTTCATAACTATCACAGAATAGGTGTAAACAAGGTCAAATCAGAAAGCAAAGTGTCCCCGAGGAGGCAGGTTACCGCTCAATCTTATGGCTTCCCGATGACTAGTCATTAGCTATGGAGAAGCACGGCAAATAGGCTGGTTATGCCCGGCTTCCTCGGAAGTAAGGCAAAGTTGGCCACGAAGAGCTGTGACGAGGCTGGGGTTGTCACCCAAGGCCTGACCTGGTTTCCACTCCCAGAACTGAAAACAAAACAAGACTACATCCACAAAGCCTTGACTGTAGGAACAACCCACTCAAGTTCTTCCCACGGCAGATCTGCCGTCTAGAGGAAGGTAGGAGATGCTTTACTTTCTGTTGCTGGAGGCTGCTTTGCCGCTGATGGGTTCGTGTGGTACGGGCTTGGGCCAGCCATTCCTGTACTCCAGGGCTCTGAGTAGCTGTGAGGTCAGCATCGCTCTCTTCTTTCTCTTGTGTGGCTCCCTGCTTTAAATGAAATAGGATGAGATTCAAGGGTCAAACCACCCACAGGAAAACCTCACCTCAGCGGGGCGAGGATCACCACCATCTGGACACGACGCCATATATTTTTAAAAGATGGTAACACGAAACACATCTAAGTTGTGTTTTTAGTTGTGACAGTTTTAGGGACAAGAAGAATAGACAGACTGTGCCCAGGAGCATTTACAGGGAAGCCCATCTTTTTCCAATGTAGTCATCAAATATTTTTCCAATTTTTTTCCACATAAAATATAAAACACCCCTCTTATGAACTGTTTTAAGTCACACAAAGGTAAAATGTTACCCAGATAATCATTACAAGTCAACATTTGCTGTCCTTTCTCTAAAAGCTTCCCCGTGCCACCATCTGCCCATGTCACATGGTATCCACAATAGGTACAATAGCAAGTACTTGCTTCCCAGTGAGTTTTCTAGATGATTGTCAACCAAAGAGATCAATGCCTTTAAGAATCAGGAAGTCCACAGCTGAGTTTACATCCTAGCATTCAGGAAGAGCAAAGCGTGATGACTAATCATGACTATTGGCTTGGCTGGGGGGAGGGTACACAGGAGAATAGTAAGGCATACTTCTCCATGTGTCTGTAGGTTATGAGGGCTCCAACCTAATCCATGGTTTTAATTTACCTATGGATTCAAAATCTAAAAAGACAACTAGGAAGTAGTAGAACCAACCAAAAAGCAGTCCAGTTATGGGAAGAGTGACATTGGTGGCATTTGAAGGGTACATCTTGGTCCTGGTCCCATCCTAGCATTCTCTCTGGGTTTTTTTTTTTTTTT
>NC_022034.1:16174384-16178915 GCF_000317375.1 Microtus ochrogaster | reverse complement strand
AATAAATAAATAAATAAATAAATAAATAAATAAATAAATAAATAAAGCATAATAAAGTGTCAATCAACTGTGGGCACAGCACTTGCCACCCTACAAATTCAAGAAGTTACCTGGGAGGTTCTACAGGGACTTGGTGTGATAATTACCTGTGACAATCCTAAAACATGCTGTGTTCTCGCTCTATGCCATGACCACTCCACCCACCCACTGCTTCGTGGCTGCTTTGGTAAAGTTTGGCTTGGGAAAAAGCTAGAAAGCGGTTACCCAGGCAACCTTCTTGTCTCATTATCCTAACGGGATGCGAAAGGCCCCACCAGTCCATTCCTTCCTCTGAGACTAGAGGAGCGTCAACACCTTTCTGTCTGCTCACCCATATTTATTGATTTATTGTCTGCTTGTTTGTAATTAAATATTTTATTTTTATTATTAATATTGTTTTCAAGACAGGATTTCTCTGTGTAACAGTTCTAACTGTCCTAGAACTCACTTTGTGGACCAGGCTGGCCTTGAACTCACAGAGATCCTTCTACCTCTGCCCCCTGAATGCTGGGATTAGAGGTGTGCGCCACCACTGCCCGGCCTCACCCACATTTATACGTGAACAGATGGATTATATACGCATGAGACACTGCTCTCGGAGGTCAGTGTGCTTTGCCAAGAAGCAGTCGGACAAGGTGTCAGCCTCCAGGCATTTACACCAGCCTGCTCTGGGGGGAACCTAGCAGGACACGTGCAGCAGCCAATAGGAGACAGTGTAGCTACTGCTGTCACTAGGAAGAGCATGTTCCCTATGCGCATGCGCCATACTCCCTTCTAAAAGGCAAACCCTTCTTCTCGCCTTCTGCGCTCGCTCAGAGGCCGCCTCTGCACCTGCCCCCCCATAAATCTCCCACGTGAGCTCTGTTGCATGATTTGACTTTGTGGTCGCCCATAGCTCCAACCTGCCAAGGTCGCCTTCTGCTGCTAAACTCCCACAGAAGGGCCTCGGCGGGGATGCAGACAACTGACCAACATCCAAGAAAGTGTGGGTACCACACAAAGGCCAGAAGGGAGGGAAGGGAGGCAAAGGGACAGACAGTGATGGGAAAGGCTTGCTAGGTTGTTCTGGGAGCATCTTCAGAGGAGGACAGCTGTAGGGAGCAAGGAAAAGTAAGAAACCTGGAACGGAACTAAGGGAGGGTATCTTAGAACGGGTCCCACACAGAAACATAATCGAGAAGTTGGGCAGTGGTAGCCACACCTTTAATCTCAGCACTCAGGAGGCAGAGGCAGGTGGATCTCTTTGAGTTTGAGGCCAGCCTGGTCTACAGAGTGAGTTCCAGGACAGGCCCCAAAGCTACAATACAGAGAAACCCTGAACCCCGTCTTTAAAAAAAAAAAAAGGAAAGAAAGAAACATAATTGAGACAGCATGGGAGAGGCCACCATGGCTAGGTCACCCCGCTCTGAGACAGACATGCCACTGTCCCTTGGTCCCCCCAAGGAGGCCGGCAGATCGAGTCCACCACTCCATACAGCCTATCTACGGAGGCCCTGCTTTCTCTCTTAGATCCAGCAGTCTAACCCACCACTTTAGGGAGAGAGCTTTGGTTTTCGGTACTTGTGTTTTCTTTCCTCCAAACTCATAATTCATGATTTTGCCAGCTTCTTTTATGGCAACGTGACACAAGCGAGAGCCATCTGAGAGGATGGAACCTCGATCGAGAAAACACGTCCACAGGATAAAGCTGCAAGCCAATCTGTCGGCCATTTTCTTAATTAGCTACTGATCTGGGAGGGCCCAGCCCATTGTGGGCGGGGCCACCCCTGGGCAGGTCCTTCTGAGTGCTACAAGAAAGCAGGCTGAGCAAGTTACAGTGAGCAAGCCAATAATAGGCCTCGGTATCAGTTTCTGCCTCCGGGTTCCTGTCCAGATTGAGTTCCTCCTCTCCATGCTAGAATGTGGCTCAGGATGCATTAGCCAAATAAGTCCTTTCATCCCCAAGTGGTTTTTGGTCCTGGTGTTTCATCGAAGGCAATAGAGGAACGACAGAGACAACACGCCTATATCTTGTCTCTTTGTCCCTATGGTGTTACTGTTGTCTAATGAAGCAAGCCATCAAATGTAGAAGGAATGTTCAGGAGCCCCATGTGAGTGCCTATGTACTGAGCATGCATTTTCCTTCCCTTAGCAGGATCCAGCTTCCCAACTAGAGACGTTGGATCAGAAAGAGCAACATGAGTGCGCTTTGGCCTAAAAGATGTTGTTTGCATGCTATTTGTATCTTGCAAGCAATGTGTTTGGAGTGGGTGACTCATCACGCCTCGTTCATTAAATGACCCTCCTTCCCAGGAATTTCTCCCAGTGATAAATGGCTATAAGTTTACGTGAGTGGGCTTCGGGCACAGGTGATTGAGGAGTACCACCATTGCAGAATGAGCTCCCGGAGACCCTGGCTCCCTAGGGAAGGGAGAAACAGCAACTTAGAAACCTTGCAGAATGACAATATGAGACACACAGTGACACCCGAAGGAGTCAGCACACCAGACAGATGTTCCAGCTGTAAAATACTGGTCTTGGCGGCCATGACCTTTTTTTATCTTCCCTCCTGGGATCCAGGCCACATCCTCTCGGCTATTGAATTCAGCCAAGGTCTGTTTCCCAGAACCCATCTGGAAGATCCCTGTGGAGACGCCTCTCAGGCCACAGAACCCACTCACACTTCTACTTGGGTTATTCTCCATGGACGGCCAGTGCGTGTTCCAAATCGCCAAAGAAAGCCTGTGCTTGTGAGAAATGACAGCTGGATGTGAGCCTCACCACCTTTTACACACACAGATGGACTTGCAGGTTCTAAGAACTCATCCGTCTGGCTGAGCAAGCCCACAGTTTCAGATGAAGAAAGAAGAAAGGAAAAAAAAAGACAGCATCAAAAACTGCGTCTTAGTATGTGTTTTCTGTGTATTTATATTTGGTTTTTTAGTTAATAGACTTTTCTGACTCGGTCATTTTAAAAGCCAAGACTTGACCCTCAACAAGCAAAAGTGACTAAGAATCTAGTTCAGATTTCAGCTCTTTCCCCTTGGGGTGAGGCGGTATGGACAGGGAAATGCAAGCCTGGAAATTGCTTCCCTGGGGTCTGAGAAAGGCTTTCCCTTCTGCCTCGGTAGGAGGAAGTGTGGGGGTGTCTCTCACTAGAGACTCACTGGGTGGGGCTACCTGGGGGGTTTGTCTTGGAAAAGTAGGACCAGTCTGCAACTTTTCTGGAATGTTCCCTGGAAGAGCAGAGAGACTTGGGAAATGCTAAACCAGAGATGAACTACTTCTTCATAAGGAAATTTGCTATTTTTTTTATTTATGTTCATTGTTGTTTTGCCTGCATGTGTATCTATAATGAGGGTATTAGGTCGGCCTGGAACTGGAGTTATAGACAGCTGTGAACTGCCATGTGGGTGCTGGGAACTGAACCTGGGTCCTCTGGAAGAAAAGTCAGTGCTCTTAACCACTGAGCCATCTCTCCAGCCCTGCAGTTTGCTATTTATTTGGGGTGAACTCTATGCTACTTCCGTGGGTGACATTGTGTAAAATGACGTAAGCCTATTATGAAGACAGTCATCTTGTAATTCAAGAAATATTTTCACACGTCCTTAAGTCTACATTCCTTCATGTCTGTCTGGGAGAAAGGGAGAAATTGGGTCTGCACTGATATCCACGGCAGTTCACTTTGTATAACAACAAAATAAAATATTGGGCAAAAAAGCATTCTACTCCACACATATACAACAGCATTGAGAAACAGGGGTTAAGAGTATAACTCAGGGGCTCAGCGGATGCTGAGAGCCACAGGACATTTGACCCTAGGGTAGGGGACCAGAGGAAGAATAGAAAGACAGAAGAAAGAAAGAAGAGAATGGAAGGGCTCCCCATGCCCCTGTGCCCTGTGCCCTGTGCCCTTTGACCTCTGCCAGGTCTGCCTCCTCTTTGTCCTTCAGCTTCTATCCCAGCCCACTGTGGGGAGGGACTTAGCAAGCCACTCCTCTGTTCCCCAACAGTGGCCTTTCACTTCTCTAACAGTTAGGGTCAAAGTCTCTAGGACACTTGTGACGCTGTCCCAGGTCCTTCCTTGGCGCTGACACCTGATCCCTACTGTGACACTAAATGCCAGGACCTTGGGAGGTGACTGCCATGGCGGTTATCTTTGTTAGAAAGGGAACCCCACAGAGCCAGCTAGCCTCTCCCTCCCAAAGGACACAGGGAGAAATGGCATCTACGAGCCAGAGCAAGATCCCTCACTGGACACTGAAGCAGCTGGCATCTTCTCGAGACCAGATTCTCCAACAGTGTGTTTTCTGTTTGTGAACTACTCAGGGGAGATTTTGCTACAGCAAACTAAGCCATTTAAGAGAGAGTTTAATTCTATTTGTCCCTGTTACTCCACTCTAGCCGCACTAGCTTTGGGCAGAGCAGGTTGATCCTCTCTGGCAGTCTTCACAGTAGCTTCCCCTTTGGCTGGAATATTCACACACACACACACACACACACACACACACAC
>NC_022034.1:16170919-16173608 GCF_000317375.1 Microtus ochrogaster | reverse complement strand
GATCTCTGGGAATTCGAGGCCAGTCTGGTCTACAAGAGCTAGTTCCGGGACAGGCACCAAAGCTACAAAGAAACCCTGTCTCGAAAAACCAAAAAAAAAAAAAAAAGAGGTAGGCCAGGTAAACAATGCCCAGAAAACTCCAGCAATGTAAAAGAAAATTGTCCATCAGAAGTCACAGTAGAAAGATTCATTCACCTGGCGTAAGGGAAGGTTTGAATGCAGGAACCACATGAAACAGTATGAAGATATCTAGAATATATCTCGAGAGTGGACTGCAAGAGGAATCCAAAAGAAAAGCAAATTTGTCTCAGTAGAACTGCACCCCAGATCTCTGTGGTCAATCAATGCTAATAGCATCACCAGAAACGCAGACCAAAGGAGGAGTATAAACAGACAGACAAACTGACATGTTAGGGGAAGCCAAGTGCATACGTGTGTGTGCTTCAGCCTCCTACAGTCTCTCTCCTCAACCACTGACGGAGAAACGCGTGGGGAGCGTGTCGCAACACTCACCTGCATGCTGAGCTGTCTGTCGTGCAGGGCTCTCTGCAGCTCCAAGAGACTCCCTTTGAGCAGCCTCAGCTTCCCTGCCAGCTGCTCAGCCTCGTCCTTCGTATGAGCCTTGCCCTCCAACAAGAGGTTCTCATTGTGCACGGACAGCTGCGACAGGGCCACCACTTTCTCTTCTATTTCCACCAGCATGTTCTGGAGCGAGAGGACAAGGGCAGGGTTCTCACACCGTGCGGGCTCCTGGAGACAGTTTCCAAACAGCCCTCCATAGTCATCACAAAAGCAGGTATCCATGGCTTTTTCAACTTTAAAGATTAGGGTATGTGCTTTTGTGGGGGGGGGGATTACCTGTACTTCTTACCTTTAAACAAAAATTAGATACTTTATAATTAAAAATTAGGTATTTTATAATTAAAAATACATTGGAAAACACACACGGTATAGCCAACAAGCACAAAGAAAGCACCACTGGTTGAATGTTAGACCTTTATTAATCCTGTTATCCTAGTATTAGAGTACTAATATCAGTAAAATTATCACACAATCAAGTTCTTCTTTGTCAATCTAAAAAGAAATTTTTTTCAAAACACTGATTTTGAAGACCAGCTCCCTAAGAACTCCCAATACCTTTGTGTCAGTACCCTCTTTCTGGTCACCCCCCCTTACCTTCTTTTTAAAAATATGACATAGCTTTGATCTTATATTTTAATTCGCTCTAGGAAATTAAGATCATTGCCATTCCATCAACTCCTAAGAATAATATTTCATACCAAAGAAGTAAAACCAATGGAAGAACAACACTCTCACTAAGATGGGATTGAAGGATGACGTCCGAAGGATTATTTCTGAGAACTGGATATATTTCTGGGCAGGTAGGTCCGGCATCGTGCTGAGGGTTCATAATACCTTTTGAGGCCCAAGGAAATGTTTATTTTTATTTTCTTTTTAAAATCAAAGAAGTCAAGGGATGCTAGCCTGCATGAGTCCCCGGGTTTGGATGGCACCATGGAATTAAATCGGTGTGGGTGTGTCAGGGCAGGTCAGAGTGTGGAGTCAGGAGAGTACAGAGTTCAAGGTCATGCTTGGCTACCTAGTAAGTTCAAGGGCCACATAAGCTTCTATCTCAAAAGAAAAGAAAAAGAATATAAAAGAGGTTAGAAAAAGCATAATTAACAATTATGTATTATTTAATAATAATAATTAGTTATTAATTAATACAATAGTGAATTCAACCAGATCTTATAAGTCTACATGGTCCTTTCTATCATGGGGAAAGAAGGCCTCACATTAGCAAAGTTTCCAAGCCCACAAAAGTCATCCTGTGGCTCCAATTTTTCTGCTTCTTTTTCTTTTTTTCTCCCTAGACAGGGTCTCAGCAAGTAACCCTGGATCGCCTGGAACTCTCCATGTAGACCAGGCTGGTGTTCAGCTCCTAGGGATCCTCCTGTACTGTCTCCAGATACTGGGATTAAAGCTGTGTACCACTCTGCCCAACATGTAACTCCAATCTCATGTGACAGACAGACAGTTAGAATTGTGAAGCAAATGGTTTAATTCTAGATTTTTAATTCTTGAGATTTTTCTCTATCATTATCATTTTAACTGCATTACTGTCTATATTTTAAAAGGCTTGAAAATAAACATAGATTTGGAAAAGCAGTTTGATTAGCTTGCTTAGTTTCAATGCCATGTGCTTCTAATTCCTTATACACGATGGAAACACACTTCGCTCCTTTATAGATAATCTGAGCTGTTTGTCAGACAGGTTTGTGAATCGCTTTGAAGACAGATACATCTAAAAGTAGGGGTGGCAACAACAATATCACACAGGTCTGAAATACTAGTTTGAGTGTTAACCCTAATAGGAAATATTTAAAACAGATGCATGCCTCAACTTCTGATGGTAGAAAAGAGGCTAGGATTAATAGAAAACGCTTCTGTCTAGTCCTTCAGTCTCTAGCAAGCCAGAGAACAATGCTGCTGATAACAGAGAGGAGTCTGAAGGCATCACATGATCTAAGTGATAAGGATCAATACGATAAACCTCAAAATATGAATAAGAAAGACCACTGTGGGATTCTAATACATAGGCTAAATTAGCTAATGCTGTTGGCAGATCTCTTTTGATGCCACATAAGTGAAATAGGAAATTGTGCTCACTGATATTTAGCCATGCTGA
>NC_022034.1:16169484-16170233 GCF_000317375.1 Microtus ochrogaster | reverse complement strand
TTAGTGTATGTTTTTTGACTCCATGTATGTCTGCGCACCGATTGCATGCAGTGCCCAACAAGGCCAGAAGAGGGCACCATATCCCGAGACTAGAATTACAGATGGGAGGGAGCCATTATATGTGTCCTTGGAATTGAATTCCCATCCCCTTAACTGCTGAGCCATCCCCCTGGTCCCTTAGATGAAAGATTTCAAGCATATTTCACGCACATGTGAAGGGTAATATGTTAATAATCATGCAGTTTGATGATGGACACATGCAAGTTCACTGTTTCCTGCTGTATTAGACCTGGAATGTCCCGTACAGGCTGGCATGTTAAGAGCTTGGTCCTCAGCTTGGTGCTGTTCCAAGGTGACAGAAGTCTTTGGGAAGTGAAGTCTTGTGGGGATTTTAGATACTTTGTTTAAGTGGATTACAATGTTTATCTTTACCATCCTCTTTTGTTCCAAGCAATGAGATGGACAGGCCTCTTCCATGTGTCCCCCATGATACACTGTGGTGTCTAAACCAATGCTGGAATGCATGAATGAATCCTCTCAACAGTTCGGAAATAATACTTGTTTCTTTTTAAGTCTTTTATCTCATGGACCTTGTTACAGTAGCAAGAAGCCAACACAAGCATCCATAATGCACAATAAGAAAGAAGCCTCTGCGTGTCCGCTAGGGCTGTAGCCTGGTGGTGGGGACATGGCCTAGCACACATGAGGCCCTAAGAATACCTTTGTGTCAGTACCCTCTTTCTGGTCAC
>NC_022034.1:16159112-16168398 GCF_000317375.1 Microtus ochrogaster | reverse complement strand
CTTCCTAATGCTGTGAGCCTTTAATTCCTCATGTTATGGTGAACCCCAATCATAAAATTTTCTTGTTGTTACCTCATAACTGCAATTTTGCTATTGCTATAAATTGTAACGTAAATATCTGATATGCGGGATTCTGATAAGCAACCCCCCCCCCGAAGGGGTCATGGCCCACAGGTTGAGAACCACTGTCCTACAGGCTCTTTGTACCTGGCAGTCTACCAGCTGAGCGTCCATGTCCATGGGCTCCTGGGGTGTACCAAGTGCAACGTCCAGGGTGGCCTTGGTGTTCAGCAGCCAGTGGTCCAGTTCATCCGCCTCACAGCGGTACCTCTGCAGGGCCTGCTCCTGTCTCTGCTCTTCCAGCTGGTCATTTAGCTTCTCCTGGGGAATTAGGAAGAGGGTAACTCGGAGGGAGCCTCGAGCAGAGCGAGCTTGAAGACCCCATACAGCAGAGCAACGGCCGCAAGACCTGGCTACGCACACACACAGCTGGGAGACAACACACATACCTAGACTCAGGCCACGTCTCAGAAGTCGAAATCAGGATTTCTATGTCTCTACATTAGTATGTGAAGATCCCCACACGCACCCCATACTCTTCCCCCAGGGAACGGATGTGCCCCAGAGTTGAAGGATCCTGGAGGGGCTGGCAGTGGAGGGAATGATGGAAGTCAGCCACAGATTAGAACCAGACAGGGACACGAAGCAGCTGGTCCATGGCAACAGACATTTAACCTCCGTTTCTGGGACGGGGGAGCATGGCTGAGATGGCAGCTGACTACATCTGTCCCACATAAACGAGAGCACTTTGGGCAGCGGATCCTGTGGGAAGGTGCACCCAGTGGTACTCGTGTTGGAATAAACCAGAAATCCAAAGTCTTAGGCTAACTCTCGAGTTTTCTCAATTCTTGGAAATACCCATGCGGAAACATCCAGACCAATCTCATGATGGAACTCCACACAAGCGTTTCATAGCATCGAGATAGTACGATAGAATTGAGAAGGTAATGGCAAGTATCCCGGATACCTCATCTAAAATATTCTATCATTGGCAATTGCCGTTATTATATTAAAGATGAATTTACTTTAATTTTGTGGGTAAAAGTGTTTTCCCTCTATGTGTATCTGTGTACCATAGGCATGCAATACCCGCAGAGGCCAGAAGAGGGCATTCTGGTTGTGAGCCACTAAGTGCTGGGAACTGAACCCAAGGCCTCTGGAAGAATAGCCAGGACTCTTAAGCACTGAGTTCTCTCTCTAGCCCCTATAACAATTATATTTTAATTAAAAATCTTAACATGGAGACTAAGAAGCAGGGAAAACACATTTTAAGTTTCTGTAGAATAAGGAATCTGACTGATTTTATGGCCAGTCAATTGAGAGAGAACCTGCATCTTCAGCAATGGAGCTGAAGATATGATATATATGTATAATTATGTTTTAATCAATAGTAAATAAGGTCATATAGCCAGGTGTGGTGGTACATGCTTTTAATCCCAGCACTCTGGAGGCAGAGGCAGGCAGATCTCTTGGGAGTTCAAGGCCAGCCTGGTCTACAGAGTGAGTTCCCCTGTCTCAAAAACCAAATAACTTACATGCACCTCGATCAAAGAATGAATTAAAAAAAAGTGGTACATTTACACAATGGAGTACTACACAGCAGAAAAAAATGACAGCTTGAATTTTGCAGGAAAATGGATGGAGCTAGAAAACATTATTTTAAGTGAGGTAACCTAGACGCAGAAAGACAATTATCACATGTACTCACTCATAGGTGGATTTTAGACACAAAGCAAAGAAAGCCAGCCTACAAACCACAATCCCAGAGAACTAAGACAATAATGTGGACACTAAGAGAGACAAGATCTCCTGAGTAAATTGGGAGCATGGGGACTTTGGGGGAGGTTTCAAGGAGGAGAGGCAGGGAGGGGAGCAGAGAAAAATGTAGAGCTCAATAAATATCAATAAATTTTTTTTTTAAAAAAAAGAAGTTCAGGGCTGGGGCTGGAGAGATGGCTCAGTGATTTTAAAAAAAAAGATAATACCTAGTTTGTATAAGAAATGTAATGGGGACATTATGATCCTGAGATACTAGAAGTCAAAAGCCAATAGTTATGAGAATAAATATAAAGAAAATAACAGCTGATTCTTAGTATATATATTATTGTTGCCACAATCTGCCTACCAAATGAGATTTAAATCAAGTAACGCAGGCGACAGAAGTGCAAAGGTATTTTCATGAGTAAATATGCTTGCCTGGACGACAGTGAACAGGCAGGTTTGTGCTTCACAGTGTCAGCTCTAACCTTCATCTCAGGCTCTTATTGGATCACAGCAAACTGTTACTCAAAACCATAATTCCTGTCCACGGGGCTGTAGTCCACCAGGTACCAGCCTGCTACATTCTCAGTGTCTCCTGTCTGAAGCACATCCATAGACACCCTGAGGGTGCTCTGCATGTGGGGCGCAGATGCAGACACAATACCAGCTTCTTAGGCCAGGGAAGTCACGAGACACGCCCACTCGAGTGTCTAATCAACACTCGCAATAAACTATGGGGGCAGCCGAGGTGTCCAACAACAGAGTCTGGGTAAGGAAAATGTTATGAGGTGCGTGTGTGTGTGCGTGTGTATGTACATGCATGTTTGTGTGCACAATTAAATTTCTTACAGCCATAAAGAAGAATATAATGACAACATTTGTAAGAAAATAGACATGAAGCCAGGCAGTGGTGGCACATGCCTTTAATCCCAGCACTCGGGAGGCGAGGCAGGCGGATCTCTGTGAATTTGAGGCCAGCCTGGTGTACAAGAGCTAGTGCCAGGATAGGCTCCAAAACTTCACAGAGAAAGCCTGTCTCAAAAAACCAAAAAGAAAAAAGAAAGAAAGAAAGAAAGAAAGAAAGAAAGAAAGAAAGGAAGGAAGGAAGGAAGAAAGAAAATGAAAATAGACACGACCAAAGGTAATTACATGAAGTAAATATGCTTTCTATCACATGTGGTTCCCATAGTTTACAAATTATGTATATGTATATACACACACACACACACACACACACAATACACATATATATGAAGTGAATGTAGAAGCAAAACTTTTTAGGGGGACAAAGAGGACCAATGGGAATAAGAAAAGGTGAGAATAAGGAGGTATGGGGGCAAAAATGTTCAATAGACAATATGTGTGCATATGTGTGTGTAAAAGCTTTAAAAAAAAATAGACATCAAAAAAGAGAACAGAAACAAAACCCATGTCGTTCGCATCAGCACCCAGAACAACTGCTAACATCCTAAAGCCTGATTCAGATGCAGGAGCTGCAGCAGCTCCAGAGTCCTAGTTACCTCCAGAAGCTGCTTCTTGCCAGCCGCTTTCATTCTGATGGTGGACATGCGCTCGGCCAAGACGGTGAGCGTGGACTGCAGGGCCAGCTGCTCTACAGGGTCCGACTCCCGGGATGCGGCTGCCAGCTCCTCTGCCAGGGACGCCTGGAGCCCGTTGATCTCGTCCTGGAGCATCTGCACCTCGTCCATCAGGGCCTGTGGGGAAGGCTGTGGAATCACACTCTTGACTGAGGACTCCAGGGTCCGCCACCATCGGACACCCACTGAAACCAGATGTTCACTTTCAGGACGCCACTGCAGAGCTGAATGCTGCTGGGGACGTTAGTAACTTAAATCCTATTTGAACAAATGAATGAGCATTTCTGTTCTCAACAGGCTCATTCTCTTCCTTCTGTTTCTAATTCTAAAACGAGAAGTTCCTTGGGACTAACGTCGAGGCCACTGGAAGTCTCCAGAGTTCCCAAGGTTTCAAATGCTGTCTGATGCTGACTGCCTCAAAGCATGCCCCAACAAAGCCTCTTGTATCCCCATCATATTATATATTTTTAAACAACTACAAAATGCTCTCCTTTTGAAATAGGCTTCCTTGCTGGCCCACAAAACACCCGATTAGGAACCCAAATTGGAGTAGTCACCTTGCTGAAGTTCCCTGTCACCACAGAGAGCAAGCCTTCTGTCAGCATTCCAAGAACTGAGCGATAACACCAATCCCCAAACTGCCTAACAATACACAAGATAACAGAGCTCTCCCTGCATTAATCCTAAAGCAAGGTGAGAATTTAAAGTAACCACTGAATGTCACCTTCTCTATTCCATCTCCCAGCCTTGGCCTTAAAAGGAAAACAATTGTGAAATGACTGGCCCATTATCTGTCCCTTAATTCTGCTTTGGCTTGTTTTGGAGATAAAGTCTCACTATGTAGACTTGGATGGCCTAAAACTCACTGTGGAGGCCCAGGCAGGTCTAGAATGCAGATAGCTCCCTCCCTAGAGTTAGGATTAAAGGTGTATAACACCACACCCAACCCTGTTTTTGTTTTTGAGTTGGCATTTCTTGCACCCCAGGCTATCCTGAAACTCTCTTTATAGCTGAGGAAGACTTTAACTGGGGTCTTCCTACCTCCACTTTTTCAGGGCTGAGCTGCAGACACACACAAACAATGCCCTGTTTATTTAGTGCTGGGATTGGACCCAGGGCGTTGGGCGTGCAAGGCAAACTCAGTGGTGTGTCCTCAGTCCGATGTCAGACAACTATTTGTCCAACCCACCTATCTGTCTTCTAGTTAGCTTTTTAGAGATGTGGGGGTCTTAAATCGAACAGCATGTTATAAAAGCAGGCATTGCAGGAAAGGCGGCCGTGGCCCAGGGAAGTGGCATGGCTCATTCTAAAGGCTGTGCTAGCATTAGTCCACAGCCTCTTCCACAGACATCACAGTCAGCAATGTCAGGGCACTTACCTCCTCAGAGAGTACCCTCAATGATGCTAAAAGACAAAATAACAAGAGAAAAACCACCTCTCTTCCCTAACTGATTGTTACACTGATAATATTCCATAGACCTAAACAGGAAGTGGGGGGGGTCCTCTTCACAAACTGTACACCTCCATGCTGCCACCATCCTGACCAGGAAATAATGCCTTTCCAGAACTTGGCAAGGCCCCTGTGACTTCCCCGGGGTTAGCTCCAGGCTTCTCACCCTCACTGTTGACACATAAACACGTCTGCCCTTGCTCAGCCTCTCTGTGTGTGGACTGAGACTGAAGCTGGCTCCCGGAGAGAGCAGAGAGAGCGGCTCACTTTCAGCTTTGTTACCACCTCACTGCCAACTGCTCTGTAAATCATTTTAGTCATGTTAGCTTAAAGCTTCCTCCTGGGTTCCTAGTAGAAGCCCATGGCGTTTTATTTTGCAATTTCCTGCTGCCCCTGAAGAGCAAACCCTCCTCTGTGGTTGCCGGCTACCTCCTGGAGTGTTTCCTTATCCCCACGCCTTACTCAAACATCCTGGATGCTGCCTGCCTGCTTCTTGTGGTTCTGTACAGTACAGATCTTACTTATGGGGACTGTCTGCTTCTCCACTGTTTTCCCTGGTGATGTCTTTTGATAACCCATGGGTTTTTTATTTGATTTTGGTGTTTTTGTTTTTGTTTCTGAGGCAGGGTTTCCCTGTGTTACAACCCTGGCTGTCCTGGAAATCGCTTTGTAGACCAGGGTGTCCTCAGCCTCACAAAGAGCCGCCTGTCTCTGCCTCCCAAGTACTGGGATTGAAAGGTGTGCGCCACCACTGCCCAGCTTGTTTTGTTTGAGGCAGTGTCCCAGTCCCGGTGTGCCTGCAACCTTTGCTGTCCTGGAACTCACTATGCAATGACCTCAGCTTACTTTGAACTCAAGGAAATCCTCCTGCCTTTGATGGGATTAAAGGCGTGGGCCATCATACCTGACTAAAACAGAAGTTTTGATTCCAGAACAATATTTGTCCTTAATAGTTACTGATTTTGTTTTGTTTGAGAAAACTTTGCCTACTGCGTCGGGATTATGATATGGCAGACCATCTTCAAGAGGGATGTTGAACAAGGAATATAGTAGCTCAGTGCAGAACTCAGGCTTGGAGTGCAGGAAGCTCTGGGTGCCCCTCCCCCATCAAAACAAACAAAAGAATTCTCCTTCCAGGCTGTAGAGGCGTACACACCTTTAGAGGCAGGTGGATCTCTGAGTTCAAGGCCAGCCTGGTCTACACTGCTAGTTCCAGGGCAGCTATGGCTGTTTCAAAGAGATACCTTTTCTCACAAAACCAAAAAAAAAATTCTCTTGAAGAATAATTAATGAAATGGTGTGTTTTCAAAAGAGAGGTTTATAATGAGAACGAGACATGGAGAATAAGTATTATGAAATTTTATAGCAATATAATATTATCATTTTATTTAATTTTATGAACTATTTGCATATGATGGATCAAAAATTAAGAAAAACCTCTTCAATGCAGGTAGTTAGGTCAGCATCATCATAGGAGTTTTTGTTATGTTTTGTTTTTGTTTCTTTTTAATTCTAACTTCATATTTAGATCTACTATAATCCATCTTAATTTCTCATACTTTTTTTTGCTTCCAATGTAGGTACAAATGAAGGTATCACCTCCTCCTTTTTCCTTTCGCTCCTTCCCTCCCTTCCTCCCTCTCCTTCTCTCTCTAGATGGCTTTGCAGTATGTATGTATGTATGTATGTATGTATGTATAAACATAGGCCACATGTCTGGTAAGGTAGCACTGTTCCTGGCAGTGGCCCTTCCCATTCTTAGAACTTTGTAAAGTCTACATCACCAGTTCCCAACCTGTGGGTCGTGACCCCTTTTTTGGGGGGAGGGGGATCACAAATCAGATATCCTGCATGTCAGATATTTGCATTACAATTTATAACAAAAATCACAGTTATGAAGCAGCAAAGAAAACATTTCATGGTGGGGGGGTCACCACACCATAAGGGATTATATTAAAGGGTCTCAGTGTTAGGAAGGGTGAGAATGTTCTAAGCATTAGGATATATTTTTCAACTTTACCCATCTTTTCCCGTCCTTGAGAGAATTGTTTGTTTCCTTCCTTTGAAACAGGATCTTACATAGACCAGGCCTCCAATTTGTTATGTAAGAGAATGTCCTTGAACCTCCGATTCTCCTGCTTCTGTTCCCCAAATTCTGGGGTTATGTACCTCACCACTGCACCCCACTAGAACTTCTGTTCTTTGGAGACACGATCTTATATTTGCAATATGTCTTATCAAGCCGTATAAAACATACTGCTGCTGTATTTAAGTTTATTTTTAATTCTTTGGGTCTAAAGTTTTTTTTTAAAAAGTTTATTTTTAAGATTTAGTCTCCATGTATAGCCTAGAACGGCTTTGAATGTGCTCACAACCATCTATAATGAGATCTGGTGCCCTCTACTGGCCTGTAGGCAGGACACTGTATACATAACTAATAAATAATAAACTTTTTAAAAAAATAAAAGGCCTGTATTATTTGTTCAGGCTGCATAGACTCCTCTATAGTTAGTCTAGCGTCAGAGTGTCTCCTCCTCTTCATGCAGTTTTGAGCCATGCTCGTCCTCCCCCTCATCAGAGACATACACACAATTCCTTCTGCCCGCTCCGCTCCTGTTAGTGGCCCAGTTCTCAGACTCGTTCTGTTCCCTACATACCGGGCTGACGTCACTTAATCTACTCCTTGCTCCCTCTCTCATAAAGATCACAAGAATATTTCTGTTTTCTCTACAGCACGCTGGGAGTTCACGCCAGTTACAGCAGGCTTTCGGATCAAGTATTCATGAAAAGCCAGTCTTCGGGCTGGTGGTCTAGGGGGTGTTTGGTACATGCAAGTGAATTGATTCTAACCCATAATAGAGGTGATGTCTGGAAGACACAAGAAACAACCAGAGAGAAAAACACTTATATCTCAGTGGACTTGGCCAGTCAGGGGTGTAGTGAAGGCACTGGCTTCACTGTCTCCTTCTCTGAACATTCTCCAGTAAGGAACAGGGTGGTTTGGCTCCTTGGGACTGTCAGTTCTGTACGGTTAAGGCAGTTCTCAGGAGAGGCATGGCCAGCAGCTGCCCACAGTGCCTGGTGCCCATGAGAAAAGAGAGATGGACTCCTCTTTGGGTTGCTGGCTTGTGATAATACAGACAGCATGAAATGACAGGCACAGAACTAGACAAGTGGCTAGAGATACCTAGAAGTTGGGAAAGAGGCCTGAGCAAGGGGGAGGGACAGGGACGGAGGATTGATGGGTATACCTGTCAAATATGTATATATAATAAATTATAGAAAATCACACTGAATCCCATCAAGGTGTATATCCACTAATATTTTAATACACGGTAGATACTTGGAGCTTCACTAAATGACCAATTTTTTAATAGAAAGGGCACGTGTAACTCATGTTTGTTCAATACCTAAAGGAATGAGCGGCTAGCTCCATTCTGACTTTCAGGACTATCTAACTCTCTGAGCACAGTTCTTTCCATAATCCATTTGCTATAGCAAAATAGCGTCAGAACTCTTCCCAAAGCCTGTCAGTGAGCTGAATGTGGCAAAGATGCCAAATGCCCCCAAACATCAGATATCCTAAGAAGTCAAATCTCAACCACAAGGGTGAAACATTTAAACACACATCACCAGCTAATGTATTCATTTGTATTTTAATAAATAAAGCTTGTGTGATGATCAGAAAAGTAAAACCACCACACTGGCCAGCCTTACAGACCAGGCAGCAATGACACACACCTTTAATCCCAGCAGCCACACTAGTTTGCCATAGAAACTGGGAAGTAGTGGTGCATGCCCTTAATCCCAGAACTAGAGAAGATGATAAAATAGGAGGAGACAGCTCTCAGTCTCATTCAGAGGTTTCCTGGAGGCAGGATTGCAATTTTTAGACTGAGGTCGAGGTAAGAGCCAGTGGCTGCCTGCTTTGCTTTTCTGCTCTTCAGGTTGAACCCCAGTATCTGTCTCTGAGTTTTTATTAATCATGCTTCAAGCTTGTAAACAGCACCGAGCCTGCACCTGTAGAGATCCCAGCTGGAGAGAGAGAGGCCTTGATGCACCAATCAAGCTGATACATCGAGACAAGTGTCCATACAGTAGTTTTCAGTCTTCCCAACCCTGCTAGCCTTTAACACAGTAAATTCCTCATGCTGTGCTGACCCACAACCATAAAATTATTTTTGTTGCTACTTCATAACTGTAATTTTGCTACTGTTATGAATCGTAATGCAAATGTCTAATGTGCTTGAGATCTGATGTGTGACCCCCGTGGGGGTCTCAGCCCACAAGCTGACAACCACTGCTCTTGTGGCTCCTTGTAAGAGCCAGCAAGAGATAATTTTGACAGAGTGCTGGGAAGCAAGGGGCAATCAAAGCACTTCCATCAATTCTTTTTATTTGTTTTTTTTTTTTTTTT
>NC_022034.1:16137111-16159012 GCF_000317375.1 Microtus ochrogaster | reverse complement strand
CGCCTGCCTCTGCCTCCCGAGTGCTGGGATTAAAGGCGTGCGCCACCATCGCCCGGCCCATCAATTCTTTTTAAAGCATAAAAAGCACAGTGGACTTTCCCACCACTGTTCAGTTGGAATTTAGAAATAGAAATTCTATAATGAAAGACTGTTCCAGATGCCAAGAATAGATTTAGATAGTGTGCTGGCGTTGGTTTTACATGTGGGTAGCTTCGTCCCAGAATTTGTGGAACTAACGTGCATACATTGAAGAAAGAACAGAGAGAGCCGAGAAGGGAAATCTAGCCTTGGAGGTGTATGCAGAACTGTACTGAATTAAATGTTCTGTGTCCTTACCCTCGTTAGATCATTAATAAGTCACCTAAGCCTTGGTGTCTGGCTTGTTTACATCATTGAATCAGCTATGTCTCCTCACTGTGGTGACAGGAGGAGCTGTGCTTGGTAACAGCAAAGGACAGCAAGTCATGTTGATGGCCCCAACTGCGAGAGAAGTTACACAATGTCTTTCTGATTCAGAACACTTAGCTATCATGCACAATTTTAGGTGCTCAGCTTTCAGATGATGAGAAGCTGTGGAGTGCTCAGTACTAAATAGTTCTAACTGAGACATCTACATCTCTGTTTCCTCTACACATATACACACACACATGCATGCACACACACACACTCATATACACACACATGCACACTGGTGCACACATGTATGCACACACTCATGCACACACACGCGCATGCATGCATGCACACACACTCATGCACACACATACATACACACATGAACACTCATGTACACATGCACACACATGCATGCACATGGATGCATATACATGCTCAGGCACTCTCGAACACACGTACTTCGGGGAATAGTGCAGGATGCAAAGCAAAAGATCAAAAGAGATGACAAAGAGCAGGGCAGTGGTGGCGCATGCCTTTAATCCCAGCACTCGGGAGGCAGAGGCAGGCAGATCTCTGTGAGTTTGAGGCCAGCCTGGTCTACAAGAGCTAGTTCCAGGACAGGAACCAAAAAAGCTATGGAGAAACCCTGTCTCGAAAAAATCCACAAAAAAAAAAAAGAGATGAGAAAGTCCTGTAGGAAGCAGTGTCTGTTGGGCTCATCAGAGTTGTCAGCACTCATACACTCACAAGACCAAGCCAGTCAAAACACAGCACAGATCGGGGAGGGGCATACAAAGACCCTCCCCTTCCATGGCTGAGAAGCTTTGGCAGTTGGTGGCTGCTGGCACAGGGCTAATCTGCTTGTTTGTTTTATAGAAGTGAACTGTGTTGAGCTGTCCATGCTCCAGTGGGTGGCCTTACATTCACACGGATAGCACTGACCAGACTCAGTGGGATATGAAAGGAGGGCATGATGTTGAGAAGGGGACATAAAAGGAGGGCTTGGGGAGGCTGGAGGCTAGGTGTGGGTAGATAGGATCAAAATGCACTGAACACATGTATGAAACTCTCAGAGATTGAATAATAAGATATATACCTAAAATGATAATATCCAATTTTAGTTTTCTCCATGAAATCCTTTGACAATGATTTTGCTTCATGTTCTGGCTAGTCTAATGTCAACTTGACCCACAAACTAGAGGAATCTGAAAGAGGGAACCCTCACTAAGAAAATGACTCTGTAAGATATAGCTTCTAAGGCATTTTCTCATTTAGTGATCAATGGGGCAGAGCCCAGCCATTGTGGGTGGTTCCATCCCTGGGCTGGTGGTTCTGGGTTCTATAAGAAAACAGGCTGAGTAAACCATGGGGAAGCAAAGCAGTAAGCATCACCCCCTCGTGGTCTCTGCATCAGCTTCTGCCTCCGGGTTCCTGCCCTGTGTGAGTTTCAGTCCTGACGTCCCTCAGTGATGAACAGGGCTGTGGAAGTGTAAGTCGAATAACCCCTTTCCACCCCAACTTGCTTTCTGGTCATGGTGTTTTGTCACAACAATAGAAACCCTAACTATGACACTTCATGAACAGTGTGCATTTTCATACTAATAATGATGGATGGGGAGGTGGTGCTGGTGCTTGGAGTTAATATGCATGCTCTGTTAGCAATTCTAGGGTGTGGGTCACCACGACCCTGTGTTCTTGCAGTGCATCACTCCTGGGATGCTCAGTGAAGGGTCTTGGAGAAGCTATAGTCAGTTACCTAGGCTACAGAGATGACAAGCTTCCAACAGAGGAAAAGAAAACCTAAAGGTAGACAGAATAAAACTATTTAAACTTCTCCCAGATCACTGGTTCTTAATAATATGATTCTCAAAATTACCCTGCTATAGCCCTATATAACGCATCCTATAGTATCTTGGATGCTTAAAGGATGCATGACTCTCAAAATTACCCTGATATGGCCCTTAGATAACTCACCCTATATTATCTTTGGAGCTTTAAAGGAAGCAGACATTGCCAAGACAGCAATCAAAGTTGACCTGCAGAACTGTATTCAAAAGGAGAGAAATTCTACTTCCTCTAAGTACTGTTAAGTCCAAATTTGTAGACAACAGGGGAGAAGGGACAGCAGGACTCTGCAGAACAAAGAGTGCCAGGGAGAGGTCAAATGTGAATGAGTGACATCAGCAATGAGAGAAGACTGTGACACTGAGGGACAGGGATGTTTGGAAGGTACGGTGGTCTAGCAAGGCAATGGGTGGAGGTCAGAGGAAAACAACATTGCAGTAGTCACCTGGGTGCCTCAGAGTCCTCGTGATTGTTTTGATCTATTAAAACCAAGGCTAATCTTAAGTCTATGCCTTCATTGCCATTTTCCCAAGCCTGGCAGATTGTGGAAACTCTAGGGTAGCTGAGAAGTAGTTTATCAAGAGAAGGTCTAAAATAGATGTGTCCCATGCACTGAGTCTCTACCTGAGTTTCAAAAGCCTGAAACCACTATTTCTCAATACACCGTCTTTAGATGAAATTAGCGCATTTTTATCTCATACTGAACGGCCACGTATTACAAAAGAAAGAAAGCACTTATATTGAACAGCACATGTGAGCAACCCATGAAGTCCAACGTTATAGTGGATCCAAATGAAGTCTGTGAGTGTGTGTGTATGTGTGTATCTGTGTGCGTGTGCACGTGTGTGTTGCATGTGTTCATGTGTGTCTCTCCTGGTAATCAAACTCAGAGCCCTGCGCACGCTGGGCAAGGGTCCTATGTGTGGGTTACAGTCCCAGCCCTAGAGTCTTGTTTCTGAAGCTGATGAATTGCACCGTCTCTAGTAGACACGCCCATCACGCTGCACTTTTATGTCTCTCGTCTACTAAAATTAACGTTTTGTTCTCTTTTTAAGATTTATATTTTGTTGCTTATTTATTTATGCATGTGTTTTTGCATGAGGGTATGTCACATGTGTGGGAGTATCTGAGGAGGAGAGAGGAGGTCACCTCACCCCTGGAGCGGGAGTGATGGGTCGTCATGAGCCTCTGAGAGGAGTGCTGGGAACCAAACTCGGGTTCTTTGGAAGAGCAGGATGTGCCCCTAACCACTGAGCTACCTCTCCAGGTCCTGTTCTACCTTGTGACAGGTCCCCTTAAGTGGACCCAGTTGTTCTGAACCGTACCTTCAGTTTCTGAGTGCTAGAATTATTGGTGTGGGTCACACACCTGGCTTTTATACTTCTTTTACATGCGATTGTTTTTTTTTTATGTGTATGACTGTTTTGTCTGTGTACTGTGACTGTTTTGCTTGCATGTTCGTATATGCACTGCTTGTGTGTCTGGTGCTCACGGAGGTCAGAAGAACATGTCAGATCCCCTAACACAAGAGTTACACACGGCTTTGAACCATCCACCATATGGACGCTAGAAACTGAGCCTGGATTCCATGCAAAAGCAACATGCACCACCACACCTCGCCTATAGTTCAGTCTAAAGACACCTTTCAGCTGGGTCAGTGGTTGTGCACTCCTTTAATCCCAGCACTGGGGAGACAGAGGTGGGCAGGTCTCTGTGAGTTCGAGGCCAGCCCGGTCTATAAAGTAAGTTCCAGGGTAGCCAGGATTATTACACACGGAAACACTATCCTTGTAAAACAAATGAACAAATAAACAAGATACCTTTCTTCTCCTTTACTTTTTACAGAGTTGTTTTACTTGCTCCTGGGGAGGGCTAGGCAGCACATTCCTGTGTCACACTGACTCAGTACATATCCTTAGGCTCCAGTCTTGGTCATTAAAGCTTTGACCATGCTCTGTTGGGAACTCTAGAGTACGGGCTGCATTGGCAGTTCCCACGTCCCAGGAAGGTATCGTAGCCCAAATTTTTTTTTTTTATTTTTATTTATTTTTTTGGTTTTTCGAGACAGGGTTTCTCTGTGGTTTTGGAGCCTGTCCTGGAACTAGCTCTTGTAGACCAGGCTGGTCTCGAACTCACAGAGATCCGCCTGCCTCTGCCTCCCAAGTGCTGGGATTAAAGGTGTGCGCCACCACTGCCCGGCTCGTAGCCCAAATTTTAAGCTGATGTGTTTTTAACAGCATCTTTCTAAACAGAAGCATGGAATCACATAAAGTTGACACTTTCTCTAACTTATATAAGGTTTTAAAATATGACTAGACTCAGAAAGACACAGGATAAAAACTTAGAACTCCTCACTGAAGCCTGAGGCTCATTCCCAGAAGAGGCCGACTTGGGACACAATTTATTCTTACAGCACTGGCACATGGAGGAAAGCAATCTGGCCACTGTAAAGAAACACACTGAGTATCAGAAAAAGTCCCAAATCAACGCCAATGCATGTAGCTTTTTAAAAATCAGAATCCAGGTCTGCTTTTCTCTTTTTCCTTCTTAGATCCCACCCTGAAGGAGTGGCGGTTACTCCCACCTTTGGGAATTCTGCTCACTCCAACAAGAACAACCACTCTGCTCTCCACAACCGGAGCCTGACAGGCCAACTAGAGAGCGCAGCGATTCCATCACACAGGAAGCTGAAGTCATCGAGACTGCTATTTTTACCTGATGCTCAGCCATCTGGCTTTCTGGGCTCCGGCCGGGCTGGAGGCCCTCACTCAGCTTTGTCTCCATGGCCTCCATTTTGGTGGAAACGGACTGGAGGGAGTCTTGGTACTTCTGCTGGCGTTCCAAAGCTTCGTAGAGAGTCCGCTGTTTCTCACTGATCTGTATGAGAAAGGGGATCTTACCAACAGCTTCCTACTTCTTATCTTGCAGGTTGTGACATTTCTTTCCTCACCGCTTTACCCAAGGGCTTCTGACTGTATCCTAGATGTGTAACCGGGCCTGGGTTTCCTGAGACAATGCCTAAAGCAATGGGTGGCTGGGGAGCTTGACCAATTTGCCATCTTTAAAGGCTTACCACATTTTTTAAGGTTTCCCAGGAACGCTGTAAGTCACCCAGCCTGGCAGTCGCTGAAGGCTCGAGTCCTGCCTCACACAGTTCTTGGGATGCGGTGGCACTGGGGGGAATCCTTGCGGCATCTGTCTGCAGCCTCTCGGCCAACAGGGCTTGGTAGTATGCAATGTCCTGGGTGGAGAACATAGTGTCGGAGTGGGGAAGGAAGAAGGCAAGCTCAGCATACCTAGGGAACTGTTCTTCCCTGAGTGCAAAGGACTAAGATTTACATCCACTGTTGGGTGCTTCAAACTCAGTAGATTAGGGCATGCTTGCAGCAAGATTTAAAACACAGTAACCAAGTACATTACAATTGCTGTCATATTTTCACCAATATAAAAAAAAATCAAGCATGCCAACATTTCAAATGGCCAAAATACCATCTTATGTTATATTTGGCAAAATGGTAATGCAACCTATTCAAGAAGTAACTTCTATTTAATAGGTTTACTTCTGTTTAACCAGTACACCTCTAATGAGCCAACACACCTTTATTTAACCAGTACATCGCTAGCTGACCAACATTCTTTGAATTAACCAGCACATCTCTATATAACCACCATACCTCTATTTAGCCGGTGCACTTCTAACAAGTACACCTAGAATAACCAATATACCTCTAGCTAGCTAACTAGTCTGCCTCCACTTAACCTTTACATCTCTAGTTAATTAGGCGCCTTGACTTAGTTAGAACACCTCTAATTAACTACTGCAGCTGTATTGAACCAGTTTCGAGAAGAGATGAGCTCTACCTTCTCTAGTTCCAGAACTAAAGTTCAAACATTGATTAATATTCTGAATAACTCTTGAAAGAACTTTTTTCAAAGATTAAGTCTAGGTAGAGGCAGGAGGGTTGGTGGTTCAAGGCTACCCTCAGCTACAGAGCAAATTTAAAGGTAGCCTGAGCTATATGAGACTATCTCAAAAAAAAAAATCTATAGACATTAATTTTGCACATGAGGCCAGATTCATTATTCACAAACTAGATATTTTAAATATTAACTGGTGGGAAATATACAAAACAAAAATTTAAAAAGACCCGTCCATTCATTTCCTGGAAGTCTAGGAGAAATCAGCAAAGTTAGTGCTGAAATCATGATTTGGACTGTTTTTTAATTTCCTGTGTTGTATATATGTCATGTATACTTCTTGTTTTAAGATGTAACTTATTGTACCAAGACACAATTGCGCTTTCTGTTTTTTCAATAGTGTGTGTATTGCGTGTGTTATTTGTACATGTATGTGTTCATATGTGTGTACTTGCACATGGAGGCCAGAGGTTGCTTTGAGGTGTCTTCCTTGATGAGCCTTTACCTTATTTTCAAAACAGTGCCTGAATCAAAGCTCATTGAATCAGATAGGCTGGCTAGACGTGGAGCTCCAGGGGTCCACTGTCTCTGCCTCCTGGGTGCTAGGATTCCAGATGTGCAGCATCATGCTTGTCTTTTACAGAGATGCTGGGGACCCACACTTTCGGTAGGCACTGACTGCACCTCTCCCCGGTCCCTATGTGTGTAGTGGTCTATATGCACTTGTGAAGCTTGAACCGGGAGCGGTGTTTGCATTCTGCCCATTGCTATCTGCAAAGCTCACTGCTTTTCCAGCTGTGCTATTGAAGGTAATTGTGGCCGTTTAAAACACTGAGCCTCACTGATAATCATGGATCGAGAAAATCTTTGCAGCCACTTGGAAAACATAATGGCAGGAAGTCGTCTGGTGTAGGAGGTGCGGTGGAGGCAGGTGGCCTGTCTCGGGCAGGCGAGAACCGTAAGACACCAGAATTGGATCAGACTTGGGGTGGGACAATTGAGACTCCATCTGAATTTTCTTCCCACGCTCTGTAATTGGAACAAGTCACATCCATTCTATGTACCGGCTCAACACTGAGAGTGAATGTCGCCTTCCACCCATCTTGTTATTGTTGCTGAAGTTTCTAGCTAGGTCCCAAATATTTATTGACGACATGGCATGTGGGTGCTGGTTTCTCCTCCTTTCTTTCCCTGCCACCGTCTTGATCAATCCAAATTTGCCCACCAGAGGGTATTTGTACATATGCATGTCACTCACATAAAACACACATATGACACACACACTACACAAAACACATAGAAAACAAATACAAAACAGGTACAGTTTATGTACATGATACACACATACACATATAACACATGCTTTATAGCCAGCCCCACTTCTTGCTTTCTCTCTGAGTCCTGAGCACAGATGTAACATGGTCATCCAGCCTTCTGCTCATGCCTATGCCTTGCCTGTCTGCCACTATATCGTCCCCTCTACGATGGACCAGATCCTTCTGGAAGACTGTGAGCCAAAATAAGCTGTCTCTCCCCAGAGCTGCTTTGACGGTACATTTTATCACAGCAACAAGATGGTAACTAACATCTCCACACATACGCATACACGCACATGCACACACACACACACACACACACACACACACACACACACACCCATCCACAAACACACTTCTATTGTGTCCCCTGATCTAGAATGATCTGTCCTAAGTTCCGTACATAGCTGCTAGTTAAATTCCTTCCGTGGTTCATTGCTGTCTTCTGGATAAAGTCTTGACTCATTCATGCGGAATGAATTCGTGTACATGGTCCTTCACAGTTTAGGTTCCACAGCCCCACCCAATCTAAGCTTTTCCAATGATACCAAAACCCTTTGCGGTTGCCACGTTGGCTCATGTTCTCTCTGCTTTTCCAGTTCTGTATATGGGGTACCTTCTACCTGAGAAAGCTGTGCCTCCTGCCATCCTGGCCATCCTGGCCATCCTGCACATACCTCAGGAGGCTTCCGTCCCTTACAGCTAAAGGGTCTGACACAGACCTGAAACACCTCGCTTGGTTGCTGCCTCTGTGGTCTCCCATGCCTCTGCTTCCCCTAACCAGGCCTCTTGCCACCTACAAGCCCAGTGGTTCTCAACCTTTATAAGGCTGTGACCCTTTAATATAGTTCCTCATGGGGGTCACCCCCACCATCATAAAAGTATTTTTGTTGCTAATTCATAACTGTAATATTGCTACTGTTATGAACTGTAATATCTCTGTTTTCCAAAGGTCTTAGGTAATCCTGTGAAAGGGTCATTCGATTGCCAGAAGGGTCACAACCCACGGGTTGAGAACCACTACTCTAGCTCCATCATCTGCCGTTTCTCACAAACTTGTGAGCTCCTTAATAACAGTCATAATGCCGAGGCTTTTCATTCTGGGCATTCAGCAAGGGACAGGTGGGGGAGGGGGAGTTGCACATAATGAATCTCATACCTAAATTTATTTTATAGGGATGGGAAGTGATACAGTAGTTGCCCCATCTCTTCCCAAGTTCTTACTCTAGGCACTTTCAATGACCCCCTAGTCAACCACAGGCCTGAACTTATAAGTGGAAAATTCCATAAAGAACACTTCATAAGAATTGTAAAGTTTTACCAGGGTACATGGATATTGATGATGCTGGCAATCTCTTACTTGCCTTAATCTGAAAAATAATTTCTGGGTAGGTGTGTATATGTAGAAGAAAACAGGGCTCCAGGTATAAGACGATCATCAGGAGTCTTAGAATGTAGGGTAAGCTGGGACTACTGAACCATCACTGCCACCAAGGTGAAAAACCAAAGCCTGGCTGTAAACATGATAAAATTACTCAGTTACATACCCCGTTATAAATAAGGAAGGTCCCCAAAAAGCTAGAATACAATTTGTTACCAAAAAAAAAATGTTTGTTTTGGCTCTATGTGTAGATGGTTCATGCCTTCCAACACATGAGCTCTATGTGTACATGGTTCATGCCTTCCGACATGACAACGGGGTTCTTAAGAGGTGAAAGTCCTTCAGTCTGTTGTAGGAAGACTACTGGAAATCAATAAATTACTACGTAGCCCTATCTGTTATCATTAATACTTGGGAGAGTGAGGAATCACCCTTAAAAATAGGAGTCTCCCTGCTCATGTGTCTAAGATTAAGCTGCCCAAGGAAATAAATCTGGACATATTTGGCTACAATTCAATCCACATTTTTCTAGTCTTCAAAGTAACAGTGCTTAAACATCTCATTTAATATTGGTGACTTTGTGTTGACATCAATTTCCATTTATACAAGAGGAGTTGAGGAACTTCCTGGAGGGAAGTCAGCTTGGACCCTAAAGGGTTGTGACCTCATGGAGCTTCTGACCTGGAGGCCAAGGGTGTGACAATATTTGTCTCAACTCTTCCACGGAATCCAGGTCACTGCTTATGCCTAAGGGGATGGAGAAGACAGTAGCGAATTCTGAGGACGCCTCCGCCTTGTGTTTCTCCTCTCTCCCAGTCAGCAGAGGGAACACACTGAGTGTGCGGGGAAAATCTGTTTGTTATGTAACAGAGATCTCCTTACAGAAAGAGCAAGCACAGAGCCTCTCCACCAGGGATGTGATGTGCTGAAGGAGTTATATCCGGCTCTTCCTTGAAGGGATGCACATTCTGTACAGCCGCGGCGGCAGTCTCAAAATGGAGCTGAGGGGGTAGCCTCCAGAAGCTCCTGAAGCTTTGAAACCAGCTCTGAAATCTAGAGCATTCCTGCCCAAGCTGTTATACGTTTCTAATGGTGTGATTTCTACTGTACAAGAGGAACATGTGGCCAACTGGGGGAACCAATAGATTGATTTGATTGAGCAATGCCATAGTGCCCTCCAACTCAAGATGTCCGCCTTAGCCCAAGGAAGGTCACTGCTACCAACAAGAATGTCAGTAGAACCTACTGCCCTATCTGGATGTCTGCCCACCAATGTGATTAAATTGACATTTCCTTGTGATCAAAGAGATCTTGTTAAAAACTAAGCCACAGGAAGTCTCACATAGCTCAATTTCAGATGTCAATATGCACTATGATTGATGCCAATTAGTAACAAGAAAAATGCGCCAGTGATCCATCATGACACTCTGGACAAAACTCACACGTACATCGAAAGCATGTTTCAAGACAGAGCACAGAAAAAAGACATTTTACAAAAGTCATAGACTTTTCAGCATAGTCTCAAGATTTGTACTAATTGTTCTACTTGAAAATTGTGAGACTATTACATAATCTTTCAATATATAAGCAGCTGACTATAGTCCATTTCCTCTGATTCTAGTAACATCTGTAACCACACCAAAGAATGTATCATCAAAGGTTAAGTAATTCATATTTTTAATTCAGAACTTGGGAAACAGTGCCTAAATCTCCCAGGGAGCTCTGAACTTCTCCTTTTTTCTTGTTCTCGTTAATTTCCTCTTATTACTCTCGTCATTACTTAATTCTTACTGACCTTTCTGCTCTGAATGTAAGGCAGAAGTTCTTCGGCTCGGCATGCATGGAGGCGTTTCTGTTTTGACTGGATTTGGTGTTTTTGAGACCCTTCTCACTCTGTAACCCAAGCTGGAGGGAAACTCACTCTGTAGCTCAGGATGGCTTTGACCTCATGGCAATCCTACCTCAGCCTCCCGGTGCTAGGACTACAGGTGTGAGCCACCGCACCCAGCTAAAAAAACACGTCTGGCGAATGGGTGGAATAAGAACTTCTCTAGAGAGGTGGTGGCGCACACCTTTAATCCCAGCAGGCAGCTCAGATTCAAGGCCAGCCTGGGCTACACAGCAGTTCCAGGACAGTCAAGGTCACACAGAATCGTGTCAAATAAAACAAACAAAAATCTTCCCTAGAAGGTTACCACTTTCTACCAATGGATTCCATATTATCTAAAGGCATCACAGATGCTCTACTTTGTTATATTTGGATAGTCGTTTCGTTTATCATGGAAGTGCGTGGTCCACCTAAAGTAAAAGCGACGTGGTAGCTTACGGTGCAGCCTACAGTATGTTTGCCCTAATTTGTGCATCTACAATATCATCTCAGCGCTTGAGCGGTTGGATAACTTCCTAGCAACACCATTAAAATCTGTCAAAATTTGTTTTGGCTAAAAATACAGCATCGCTTATCACGCATTAAAAGTTTTGGTTATTTTTAAAATATTTTGTTTATATCAAAAATGTATCCCTAAACGTTTTGACACAACATAGAATGTGTTATATTTAGTATAAGATATGTTAAAATGCAGCCCGGAACAAGGTTCATCTTCATTTTTTTGAAAAATAAAAGTCTCACATGGATGTAAGATTTTCTGTTTAAATTAGGACATCATGTTAGCAGTGTGCTCAGGACGTGTTAACTGGGCCACAGAATCAATCATACATACTACTGCGTTCTCTGTTCAGATACAGTGCCCCATGTCTGTGATTGCTTTGGGAAGCCTTGCGGCCTTAAAGGGACCTTCTTCAGGCTTCAATTTTCATGAATGAATTTTTATTGATATTGGGCTATAATTCCCATAAACTGATTTTTGCTCATCTCACTGTAGTTTTAGGAGATGTGGCCACATATAGGACCAGTTGACAGTCGTAATTTGTTGTCTTGCTTGACAATCACACATCACTGATGCTACTAAAGCACTTAGCGGATGTGTCCCTAGATCCAAATTCAGTCACACCGGCAGTCTAAAGGGGATGAACAGTAGAGCACTGGATCCGGCAGGAGCTCACAGCAAAAACAAGGTGGATGGGAGGTACCTGGTTAACAGACGCCTCTGTGTTAGCCACAGGTGATGGAGAGCGGCAGGCAGGTGGGGAGGAAATCTCACTGTTGGTTCCCTCCTCCCCAGACTCTTCCGTGACGGGTGACAGCAAAGTGTGACAGCGACCCGCAGTCATCTGCCACGCAAAATGTAGCCCGGAGGACATGAAAATCAGTTAGCTATGTTAGCACAGAACCTCCACAGACACAGTTCAGACCATCATTATCTACCCAAGGCTGGAGCCAATGAGGCTAATTTACATGTTAACTTATTAATTCTGAGTTAGTATTGAAAAGTATGATCTTCAAGTGAATATGATGCTAATGCTGTTTCTAAAATAGAGAATCCACGGCTACGCATCATAACCGAGAGTTTTGCTTTGGTTTGAAAGTATCTGTAGTTTTATTGAGGGTGTTTGTGTCTTTATGAAATAAGTAGAAAAACCATGTGTCAAACAAGGAAAAGAGTATAAGGAACAAAACCTGGTTTATTGTGACATCTTAAGTTCCAAGTGCCCTAGGAAGATGATGCATTTACTGTCACACGTGACCACATGGGTTTGGGTTGAGTTACACATTACCTGAAGCATGGCTTAGTCGAAAAAAAAATACACATTATCAGAAGACACTGTAGTTACCAAAACACTCGGTGTATTTTAAGTTACAAAATATATGGGAAAATAATGGAACAAAAGATTAAATAACACTCTTTTTTTTGACCCAAGACTAAACTTGGAATTCTCGATTTCCTTATTTTTCTCATAATAGCTTTTCTTCTATTTTTCACTAATCATATGGTACATGCATATGTGTGTATATGTATGTGTATGGATGTATATATTCAATTTGGAAAACAGTGAAATAAATGTGTCATGCCTCCTACCTCCCTGTGGTGTAAGGAATTGTTTTCGAAATAAAGCACGCCGTGGGTCAGTATTATTGCAAAATTGCACATGAATAAAGGGCGGATCTTGGACACCAAATCTAACGTTCACAGTTCTAACTGCCACTGTGTACAGGGTTAAAGATCAGCTCTGGCCCCTGAACCGACTCTGCAATTGAAGGAAACGGCTCCTAAACTAGAATCGACAAGCTCTAATGCTACTCTCTAAAGAAGCCTGGCTATGACTGTAGGGCTACCATCAGCCAGGCTCTGGTCAAAAGAGCAAAGCTAGCAGGAGGGGCAGACTTGATCCTTACCATAACCACCGAGGGGTGGGCCGAAGGCGTGGGGAGGAGCTCACGGTCCAGGTCCTCAGTCCCTTCCGCCAGCCCCTCGACCTCGGTCACAGTCAGCAGCATGGTGGCGTGCTTGGCTTTCATCGTCAGCATCTTGCATTTGGAATTCAAAGAGGCGATCTGCTCCTGGTAGCCCTTGATTTTCTGCGCCAGCTCCTGAGGAAACATTTCCCCCCACTGTGTCAGCGCAGCATCAAAAGGAAACAGTAGCGGCGTTCATCTTCCTGCAGCCCGGAGCCAATGAGAGGCGGAGCCGAGCCCTGCGCTGAGCAGAGGCGGTCTGCAGCTGCTGGCTGCTGCACCCTCTAGCCCTGCTGAGCCAGACCACAGCACAGCCTGGCTCAACTCCAGACGGTGCGCCCCAGGCAAGCTTGAGCTGGGAAAATGGGGCGTGCAGTAGGGATTGGAGCCCTGACAGGTCACCCTTATGCCGCCGTGAACTTCCAACGTTAGGAGGAGCTGGCAACTTTTAAAAAAATACCTGAAGCCTCTGAAATTTACCAGATGGTTCATGCCATGGAAATTAGGTCATGTGATGACTAAAAGTTAAAAAAAAAAAAACAAAAAAGCTCTTATGCTGACTACATCCAAGAGGTGGCAGTCGGTAAGAGAGGGTCACAAAGTAAAACTGCCTTCTGGCTCCTGTGCCCCAGACCGTTGTTTCTCATATGAATATTACATATGAAATCTATGATACTTAATTTGTAATGAATGATAGAAATAATCCCTGAAAGTCTGACTGACTTCCCAAATCTGTCTATTCAGCCTACGCTCTTTCAGCAAACACATCACACCTCAAGGGTTTCTCATATTTCAAGGCAAAGCTCTAAAGTATTGTGAAAATTAATGCCTTCTAATCTTATTTTGCTCTTGAAAAAATATTATTTGAGACTCAGTTGAACCATTTTGTGACTGTACTCAAGATGTCACACTGCTCCTAAGAAGGGTTAAGTACAGATCAGTTCCAGGAGTTTGGGTTTCTAAATATTTACAGCTATAGATTCTTGCTTGCATAAAAATATTACATTCAGCCGGGTGGTGGTGTCGCACGCCTTTAATTCCAGCACTTGGGAGGCAGTCAGATCTCTGTGAGTTCAAGGTCAGCCTGGTCTATAAGAGCTAGTTCCAGGCCAGGCAACAAAGCTACAGAGAAACCTTGTCTCAAACAAACAAAAAAACAAAGAACTAATAAGGCCTATATTGCAGGGGCAAATTATCATTGACTGTCTTCAGTACCCTTAGAACTTGGTATCTACCACTGTCTGACGGAAACTCATGGAGGCAGCAGGCAAATCCTTTCGGGGTGTGTTAAGTTCTGACAATGCCAAGAGCTAAGACTGTCATCAGACAGCATCTGAAACATAGCAAAGAGGTTTCCTGGCTTTTCTGTTAAGATGCCTGCCCACGCTTCCCACTGAGGCGCTTCAAAAATACCTTGATTTAGGACTTTCTTTCTATAGCTATAACATCATCCTTTCGATGGTATAGCATGCTGTAGGAGGGCCACCCAAATCCATGTTCCTTGGGCACAGTCATTTCTATTTGGCTCAAGAGTGAGCTATCTTTTATTCCCTTTGAGGTAAAGACATTGAACATCATTTCTTTGTTTTCTTTTTCCTTGGTTGGGGGTGGGGAGTAGAGGGGGGGGTTTTTTTGAAAGATAGAATTTTTTTTTTTTTTTGGTTTTTTTCGAGACAGGGTTTCTCTGTGGCTTTGGAGCCTGTCCTGGAACTAGCTCTGTAGACCAGGCTGGTCTCGAACTCACAGAGATCTGCCTGCCTCTGCCTCCCGAGTGCTGGGATTAAAGGCGTGCGCCACCATTGCCCGGCAATAGAATCTTTTTTGTTGTTGTTTTTGTTTTTGTTTTTTTTCCCCAGGGTTTCTCTGTGTATCTCTGGCTGTCGTGGAACTCCTCCGTAAACCAGGCTGGCCTTGACCTCACAGAGATCTGCCTGTGCTGGGATTAAAGGTGTGCACCACCACTGCCTGGCTGAAAGATAGAGTCTTGCTATGTAGATCATGTGCCCTTTGAAATTTTTCAAAGTGTAAAATAAGCACAACTTAAGAGAGCTGTTGTCACTGTATCAGACTCTTTAAAATTGAAATTCGATGAGAAGTATTCAGAAAATACAGGGAGCAACCCACACCCCGATTTTTATGTCATCACCACTGCGCTCTCTCCACTAGGCACTTCCTGCCTTTGACTTTTCTGCACAATGACCTCCGTGTGTGTCTACACTGTTATTTATATGAAATATCTTCTGAGGCACGGGAGGAAGACAGCCAATGCCATACAGAGACAGGACTATACGGAGAACCTGTGACAGAGTGAGACAGGTCACTTTCTGAGTCTACTAGTAATTCTGCAAAGGGGTGGCTCTGTGACCTTAGACAGTCATTTCTTGTCTTAAACCACCCTCCTCTTTTTGTGATGATGTCACACAAGTCTGTTACAGTGCAAAAAAAATCATCAAAATTTGAATTTGACCAGCACTAGATTTCCGAGCTCATGAGGTCACTTTTTAAAAGTAGATGTCTTCTAATTTTTCCTTCCATTCTTCCTTCCTTCTTCCTTTTGTAATCCCAGTTCTTGGAAGTCTGAGGCAGAAGAATCTGGAGTTTGAGGCTAGCCTGTGCTACATAGGGAGACCTTGCCCTCCCTCCCTATCCCACTAAAAATCTTAAAAAACAAAAACCCAATTCTCATAAGGTTGAACAAGAGAGATGTCAATTTCTAAAATTATTTTCAAAATATAAGCTTTAGTAATAGTTAGTTACTCTAGACAAGTTATAGAAATATTTGGGTCATAATAAAAGAAAGATAGAAACAGCATTTTGAATCTTATGAAACGAGAATAAAATAATACATAGCAAATACATAATATACCATGGAGACAGTGATTTCAAAAACTGGGACTAATCATTACCAGTAAGTAAAAGAAACAACTAACAGATGATGGCCATAGCTATAAAAATGAATATAAGCAGAATATTGATTTTGTAAATCACAGAAATGTACTATTCTTTTTTTTTTTTTATTTTGGAGACAGGGTTTCTCTGTAGTTTTTGATGCCTGTCCTGGAACTAGCTCTTGTAGACCAGGCTGGCCTCGAACTCACAGAGATCAGCCTGCCTCTGCCTCCCAAATTCTGGGATTAAAGGTGTGCGCCACCACCGCCTAGGAAAATGTACTATTCTGGTAAAGCATGTCAAGAAATCTTGTACTTGGATGTTGAAAGCAGGCATGAGATTTTCCGTGTTTAAAGGGAATATTTCATCTCTGATATTACTTCCATACTGGGGCCAGAAAGGAGAAACAGCAGATAGAAGGACAAACTAAATGTCTGTCCTTGGTATAAAGGAGTAAGATGCTCCTCTCTGAGTCACCCACCAAAATGTATGGAGCTTAGAGACAGACAGTCCCAAGTCAATTGACCTAATCAAAAATGACAGGCAGCAGAGGAAACTCGCTACTGAAATGTCACAGGGCTTTGTCACCCTGGAGCTGTGAGACCTGAGACCAGGAATGTGGAAGGAATGTGTCTGGGATTAAGGTCATGGTGGTGACTAAGAGACTAGGAGGAGGCACCTTTGAGTGCGAAATCACTGAGGACTCCTGATTTTTGTGAGGAGCCTACGCAATGGACAAGTGAAGATGATTTTCTCCGTACTATGAAGCCACCCTTGGTAAGAAGGCAGACACAGCAAAGTGGTGAGCATGGCTGTTTCTTATAAGGCTTCAAAATCCAGAAGTAGGCTATTTTCATGAATTAACTGTTTCGCGCTATGATCTCTTCCCATGCCTGGGATACTTGGTGAGACAAGTCAGGAACAGCTTCTAGAGGCTGCAAAATGCAGGGGAATTCCTGTTATTGAATAACCTTTAAAATGCAAAGCCAGCCAAAGTGCTGTGCCGGAACCAAACAGATCCCCCACAGGGCAGGGAGTACCTCCCTGTCAGCCACTAAATGAAGCTGGTGTCCAGGGGTCAGTACTTTTACCCTGCCCGCCCTTCTGTCTCACCTCGTGCCGAGAAATCTGAGCCTGTAGCTCCTGGATGTTACTCGTGGCCACGGGCTTGTCCTCAATCTCTCTGTGAGCCGCTTCTATCAGCTGCTGGAGATGCTTCATTTCCTGTTCGTACTGCTCATACTGCACCACTGCCTCCTTCGAGAGAACAAATGAGGATGTGTTTTTCTATAAAGTTACTGGGTGGCTTTGCCACTCATTTTGCCTTGTGTTTCCCAGTGTTCAGGAAATCAAAACGAGATGGGTAAAGTCCTTTAGATGCCGCAAATTACTAGCTTTCACTTAGATACATCAACTTTATCTTTTAAAAAAATACTGTAATGAAATTATTGATAAAATCAAAACAGATGAGAAGTTAGGAGTCTCTCTGTCTGCTTAGACTGTCTAGAAGGTGAAAGGCTGTAGCCAGTGGGTGGAGCAGGCAGGACAACTGGCTTCCTTGTCTCTCTGTACAAGAGGGTTTGGGAAATATCTCAGTGAAGTGATTGCCATGCAGGCGTAAGGATCTGAGTTCAAATCCCCAGTATTAAAACAAAATGCCACATCTGCAACCCAGCTCTAAGCAGTGAGGGTTAGGCCCTGAGGCTCATGAGTGAGTCAGTATCAGCAAACCTACTAGCTCCAGGTTCAACCACAAACTGTCTCAAAAAAACAGGGGGCAATCAAGGAAGACAGTGTTGACCTCTCTAGGCTTCATCTAAGTGTACGAGGACATAATCCTACACACACTCACACACACACACACACACACACACACACACACACACACACGTACATACCCACCCCCACACATACATACCCACATTGCCATGTACATACACCACACACAAAAGTACAAAGCAAAATCTAAAAGAATGTTGAATAACAAGATACTGGCCAAGAGCGCCAGTAGCTGATAATACTAATTAAGCCTGACCTGCAGCCTCCGGGCTCTGAAGTCTAACAAATTACAAGGTAGTGAATGATCGAAAATGGCTGGTGAAATGAACATTCGTGGTTTTAGAGAGACATAATTATTCATAAAGCAGGTGAGCACTACAAAAAGAGAGATTGTCGTAAGTAGCATGATTTCTTCATGGAAATCCTTTTTCTCTTATTATCACAAAAGATTAAAAGCTGTGCTTGGATGTCCTTCTCAGGCCAGAAAAATGCACAAATTAGCTGAAACACGCAAGTAATAGTGTAATATAGAACAGCAAGCCCATATCATCATATCTAGATCCCTCCCCGGTGCAGAGACGATCACGTACAAAATTAATGTCTATGAGTCATTCTTTACACACACAAAAAACCATCAGAAGATAATGTTCACTAAAAGATAATTTTTAGAGAGCTTTCCCCTGGCGTTTGTGGATGATCCACGTGATAGCTTTAATCTCCTGGTTTTATATAACTACAACAGACTGTCAAATTTAGCACTCTGGGTGTTTTGATGGCTGAGCCCACACAATGCTAAGAAAAGCAGCCCGTGACTCATGGTGGTGCACTTGCTCCGCCGGCATGGGCTCGGCCAACTGAACCCGCTGCCCTGCTGCACCTGCCTGCATGATGTTGTACTGCTGGATGGCTGTGTGCTGCAGTTGACTGGCTTCCTCCTGCAGCCGCAGGGCAGCGTGGCACAGGGGCAAGCTGGCGACCACATCCTCGGGGATCCGGAGAGCGCTCTGGCAGAGCTGCACAGCTTGCACCTTGGGCTTCAGTGACTCCATCTCAAACAGCAGATGCTGAAAGGGCAGGATCAGGGTTTACACTCTTAGTAATTTCATCATGTATCTCATAAACACAGACATTTCCTGAATGGGGGCTACGGGGTCCACAGTTTGCAAGGAACATATGCTCTTTACAACACATCTGCCTTAAGACTATCCTTGGCCTTAGAAAACAGTTTTCTTGTCTCTTTTTTTTTAAATACAGACCCCCCCATACATCTTAGATTATTGCATGTGTATGTATGTATTCACGTGTGTATGGGAAAATACATGTGTTCATTTGAGTTCCTATTTGCAGGTATAATGTAAGTATTGTACATATGTATGTGCATGTGTAAAGAGCTCAGAGACAATAAACTTGGATATCATTCTTCAATAGCTGGTTACATTTTTAAATGTTAAGACATGATCTCTCACTGACTGAGAGCTTGTCAAGTAGAGTAGGCTGGGTGGCCAAGAAGCCAGGGGAACCCACCAGTTTCTTTCTCCCCTGCACTGTGGTTTTAAGGACAGGGCACCCTGTCTTGTTTTAATGTTTTTCTGATACAAGATCTCCTCACATAGCTCTTGCTGGCTGGGAACTCACACAGACCAGGCTGGCTTTATCTGCCTGCCTTTCCCTCTCCTAAGGGCTGGGATAAGGTATGCTCTTCCACACGTGGCCATACCCAGCTTTTTGAGTTCTGGGAATCGGACCCTCTGCTTGCAAGGCAAGAACTTCTATGACTGAACACCCCTACTTCCACTCCTGTCCATCCTAAATTCTTTTTGGTTACCTGTCGGTGGGACAGTTGCTCCTTGAGACTAAGGCGCCCTACTTCTGGGGAAGTCAGGATGGCTTGGGCTTGTTCCAAAGCAGCCTGCAAATTTCTCAGCTCTCCTTCAAACTTTTTCATATCCTGGAGAACAAAATCCCACTTGAACATCAATACATTGACTTGAAGTTCAAAGTCCTATAGCTAAAGAGCAGCACCACACTCAGGAGACTATCTCATCCTGGGTGAGCACTTTCTCCCCCTGACAGCGTGCCAGGTTTGCTTGTTTGTTTACCTTGGCTGCATCTTGGAGACTCTGCAAACGAGCTCGGATCACCTGCCTTAACTCCTCAGTCTCCCGTCCTAACTGTGTCACTTGCTGGGACATTTTCTCTGTGTTGTACACGTGGGCCAGATGCTGCACTTTCTCAGCCATCGCTTCCAGGTCACTGTCGATTTCTTCAGACTCTGCTAGCAGCGTCTAGGGCGAAGCATTGACAGGGCAGTTTAAAGACAAGGAAGGGGTCAAGAAGAGCTAAGCTGCGGTCCACACTCACCCTTCCTGCTGTGGGACCTTTTTCTTTTTACAGTGATTATTTAAAAATGTAGGAAAAATAAAGCATCCCATTATATCGTGTCCTTGGCAGGGATGTCAAGCTTTTGACCCCGTGACACAATGCCATCTCTGACAAATATGTTGAGGAATATTTATGGCTGTCCTGAGACGCATGCACACATGTATGCTGTAGGCCATCCATGCCTGAAAGGACACCTGTAAGAAATAATTGCTAGTAAATCTGGGCATATTTTTAGGCAGCTAAGAGCACAGTGTTATCTACTTTTCCATCTGACATTAGAATATGTGGATCTTCTTGCGCTGCATTTGTTGGGGGTGGGGGGGAACCCAGGCAGCTTGTCTTCTGATGGAAACACATGAGAACTCTCTAAAATGTGTCCCCTACTAGGCTTCTGAGCAGATAATAGGCTGAGGCTGCAGTCGCCTATGTCACGGACATGAATGTCAGCCACACCTGAGAGGTCTAATTCAGGTTTTGCTATCTCTCTGGTATCTCCTTGCCTCCCCATCTTCCAAGAGAGGCCTGTGCTTGTGGGCTGCAGTGGCGACGCTGCCGCCTCTGCTCCCTGACACCAGCCGTCTGCTTTCCACTGCTGTGCTGGCTTTCTGCGAGCAAACCCTGAACTAGACATCTGCAGGGAGAGATTATCTGTCAGTGACTTCAGGGTGCTTTTGACACAGAGCCCAGGTTCCTGAAGGCTTTTATCCCCCCTTCTTACCAGCTGGTTCTTCTAACTCCTTGTTATTTCAAGTTTTCCAGACCACCAAAGGCAGCCTTCTCTCTAGCTGTTAGTATTTCCACAAGACAGTGGGCTTCACAGGAGGAGTGGGGCAGGGGTAGGCAGCAGGGTTTAAGACCTGTCCAGTGTAACCTTCTGCTAAGACGCCTCCCTTGGCCTTCCTCTTCAGTCAGGCAGTTGTGATTCCCTAGTCTCCGGGGTACATGGAACCCTCCCTCTCTGCCTTACACACTGTAACTGTCTCCATCTCTGTCCCTCTTTCCACTGGTCACTTCTGTAGGGACACGGGACAGGCAAGTATCCCTCCCATTCCAAATGTTTGTCAAAATTTCTAGATAGGGAAAATATTATATAATTATTTGTCAGGTGAACAAAAAAAATGAATTAGTCTGAAACTATAAAAAAACTACTTCAATTTTTTTAATGTAAGGATGAAGCTATATAGTTTGTAGAAAAATGGATGTCACCGGAGATAAATCTTATCAAGTCAATTAAGTCAGAGAGACAAATAACACACATTTTCTCTCAGTTGTGGGTCTTGAACTTTACAGCTACAGAAGGTCAAACATGTTCAGATGCCACGAAGGGAAAGTCAATGCTCTCTTTGAACAACAAAGAAGATGGGAGGGCTAAACTAGGGAGGGCAGGGGATGCAGAGATGGCTCAGTGGCACTTGATGCTCTTGCAGAGGACCCAGGTTCTGTTCACAGCCCCCAAATGGTGGCTCAAATCTGTCTGTAACTGAATTTCCAGGAAATTCAATGCCTTCTTCTTATGCATACACACACACACACACACACACACACACACACACACACACACACGTGTACAATGAAAATAAACCTCAAAGAATGAGGAGGGTGAGACTGGCGGTGGTGGCGCATGCCTTTAATCCCAGCACT
>NC_022034.1:16130634-16137003 GCF_000317375.1 Microtus ochrogaster | reverse complement strand
GAAAAACCAAAAACAAAACAAAGAAACAAACAAAAAACCAAAAAACAATGAGGAGGGCAGTAGGATATGGGGAAATATTCTCAAAATATACTCTATATATGCATAAAGTAGACTTGTTTAACCCTGTATAATGATATTAATAATAATTTTTAAATCTCATCAGATAAACATGGTGGATTATGCCTCTGGTTGGTCCTAACACTCAGGAGTGCAGTGAGCTCAAAGCCAGGCTGGACCACATGATACACTCCAGGTTTGCCAGGGCTGTACAGCAAGACTGCAACTCAAAAACCAAAACCTACAATGAAAATCTTCATGATCTCTTCTGAAACGTGCATTAGGTTTCACTGCATGGAAACATCTTACAAAAGCACTGTGCGACATTTGCATTTCCTTTAAGATTCTACCACCACAGGGCCATTAGGAAGCACAGCAGGTCAACAAAGTTGTGGGGCAAGCCCGAGGGTCTGAGTTGAGTGTATTGCATAGTAGGAAGACAACTGACTCCCAAACACTGTATCCTGATCATTACAGGCATGTGTGCCTGAATATTCTCTCTCTCTCTCTTCTCTCTCTCTCTCTCTCTCTCTCTCTCTCTCTCTCTCTCTCTCTCTCTCTCTCACACACACACACACACACACTAAAATCCCACTATAGTCATTAGTATCACATTAAATATTTTCAAAATTTCGGATCAAAGCCTCACTTAAGGAATCCAGGAGGTGAAATCAATAGGTCTGAGCTGTGCCATCCTTGATCATCACCACATATAAAGGTAATCGCTTTTCAGATCGTTTTTTACTGACCTACCAGCATTGTTAAAAATATAGCAGCCTGGTAGTGGTGGCGTGTATGTTTAGGCAGAGGCAGGAGGATCTCTGAGTTTGAGGTCAGCCTGGTCTACCCAGGGAGTACCAGGACAGACTCCAAGGCTACACAGAGAAACCCTGCCTGGTGGGGGAGGGGGGCAAAACAAAACAAACAGAGAAAAGCCGTGTTATCTTGACAGGTAAAAGTTAAAATTCCCGGGGCTGGAGAAATGGCTCAGCGATTAAGAGCATTGCCTGCTCTTCCAAAGGTCCTGAGTTCAATCCCCGGCAACCACATGGTGGCTCACAACCATCGGTAATGAGGTCTGGTGCCCTCTTGTGGCCTGCAGACATACACACAGACAGAATATTGTATGCATAATTAAAAAAAGTTAAAATTCCCTTTATCTTTCCTGTTCTTCAATCTGCAGCTTTAGATGTCTAGAAGTTGGCTGCATTTCCTTTGCTCACCAGCTAATTTGTAACGTGTCTAGCCTGTCAACATCTACACCCATCACACAGCAAATGACTGAACTGAGAGCTACAGTTGTTCGTGTATGGGAGAAATTTCCTGAGTGGAAGGGAGATGATAGGTAGGGGTTGGAATTTGAGCCACGGAAACATCCCAGGAGGAAAAAACATCCAGAACCCAGAACCATATCAAGTAGAAAATAAGGAAATTTACTTTTCCTTTGCACATAGGAAAAAGTCAACCATGTAACCTAAATGGAAGGCAGCGACTGAGTTTTTTGGCAGGACCTGTTAGAAATATGCATTTAATCCAATCAGCACTTACTAAAAGGATGAAATAATTTCCAAAGAATATGACCAAAAGGAAAGGAACGTTTTTGTCTCCTGAGTTCAGAGGAAATGAAGTCATGTATCCTCCAGGGTGTAGAGAGAGGTCCGTTCTCAGCTGCTCTGACCTCCTGAGGAAGCCACATGACTCAGCCCTTGCTGTGGCTAAAAGGAAGCAGGGGAAAGGAGCTGCCTGGAACCCCAGCCTATGCCAGGTACACGCTGGGTGTCTGCTCACGACTGACATAGGGATATTATGGTCATTCCTGTATTACAGATGAGAAGGCAGACCCGAGAGACAGGATTTTGTTCCCAGTCACACAGTGCCAGCTGATAGAGTTTGGGTTTTCCTTCCTTCCTGGTGGGACACCTGTCATCTCTCCACACGCTCCTGTGTCTCTTCACGTGAAAGAATTTCCTGCATTTAACTTCCAGTGGAAGTTCTACAGCAGCAGCAACAACACAAAAACACACGTCCCATAGCACAGGACTGACAGTTTTTGGGTTCAGGGAAAGGGTGGTATAAAAAAATAGAGGATAAGTATTTATGGGCAGTCTTGTGAACTCTCACCCTTAACTACTTTTGGTCAGACTAGAATAGCAAGTCATGTTGTTGTTGTTGTTGCTTGTTTGCTTTTAAATACTGTTTTTAAATGACATTTATTTATTAGCGGGGAACACATGCATGCCACTGGGCACATGGAGGGGGTCAGAGGACAAGGGCAGGAGTCACTTCTCTCCTTCCACCATGCAGGACTCAGGGATCAAACTCAAGTCATGAGACTTTGTGGCAGCCACCTTTTCCCACTGAGTCATCTCGCTGATTCCCAAACATTCCTTTTAGCTGACACTCACAATAATTTCACACTGTGGTCACTTAAATTTTGGGTCAGTCTGACCAGTCAAATGAACTGTTTCTATTCATTCTTTGTTAACTTTTTTTTTCCCCCTGAAATTACCTGGTGCAAGATGTACTGTTCTCGGAGCTGGCTTGCAGAATTCCATGCAATGTTTCCATGCGCCAAGACTTTAGCTTTCTCGATCCACTTCAGAATGGACTCCAGCATTTCACTGTATTCTTCTAAGTGTGAGGACGCCTGAAAAGTCATTAGTACTCAGATGAATGTAAATCCTACCTGGCGAGTGGGAAATTCATCCCCAACCTGTGTCTTCAGATGCAGCCATCCCAGAGAGTGGCAGTTATAGCTGTGACATTGAAAGGGATCCTGGGAAGTCACTTGCCTATGGAAAATCTGTCAAAGATTTCCCGGTGATCTTAGGGTAATAAACCAAGTTCATGATACATTTATTTCTCTTTTTCTCACTCTTCATTCTTATCTTATTCTTCCCATCCCCTTCTATCGTCTTTCTCCATCTCCCTGAGTAAAGGAGGTGGCCAGCAGGGACTGCATCTTGCAGGATCTCAACACCATTATTCACCATCACCAGTTCCTAAGCTGGGTACCACACTAAGTACAGTGTCTGTTATCCCAGTCTGGAGGACAGAGGCAGAGGCAGGAGGATCAGGATATCAAGGCCCTCACTGTCTGTGAGTGACTTGAGGCCAGCTTAGGATATATGAAAAAAAAAAAAAACCACTAAGAAAAAGCTGAACAACTCAGAACTTAAGATGATGTATATATGGGTATGTATGTAACTTTAAAATATTTAGATCCATCCTACACTGCTTTTATAGAACTCATTAGTAGATGGTTATTCTTTTTACTATTACAGCTCCAGTTTACAAAGTATATATACAGCCAAGTCTATTCATGTGAAACTTTGTCAAAATAGTTTAGTTTGTTATGAACCAAATATGGGTTTATATGTAAATCGTAGAAACACTGTAGAAAACAAGCCACAGGAAAACCTCTTACATCATCTCTAGTACTGTCTTTTTATTTATTTTCAAAAGCGAGATGGTAATAATGTCAACTTTAAAGCATGTTGGTTACCTTAAAGCCTGGACCACATACCTGGTTGAGTTTGGATAGCCGGCTCTCAGCCTGCCTGATGGTTTGCTGGTGGAGTTCCATCAGCTTTCCTATCTTCTTGGCCAATGGCTTACCCAGCTGCCCATGCTGTTCCGAGAATGTCTGTACAGCAGCATCTAATTCCATGAGCTTTGAATTACAGCCATCTAATTCTTCTGCCAGTATCTGTACAGCCATCAACAGGGAAGAGCAAAGGATTACAGAAAATACATTTCTCAGGGGTTCCTAAGACCAGAAGGATTCTACTTTAGAGGTTGGAGTTAAAGGTAAGAATTACAAATAATCATTCTACTAGGACTTAACTGTTTCCATCTCTTGGGTGAAGGCAGCAGAGTGGGCTGTGGTGTGAGCCTTATATCTGTTTCCTTGGGAGAGGACTGGTTTTTCCTTCTGCCCCACCCAATGGATTTGAGCTGTTTAGCTCATCAACAGGGTGCAAACACAAGATGTGATTGATTTGCCTTGGAATTCTGAAGTTTGCACTTGTAGACTGTCACGAATCTTTTACTGCTCTATTACATATATGTGTATGTATGTATGTCTATGCATGTATATCCATTACAATGATAAATTACATAAATGGGCTGGTGTTATTACATTTATGGAGTGTTTCAACTGCCTCCTTTTCCTGCTGGGTTTTGATGGTTTGTTGAGAACTCTCTATAACTAGGTAACACTGATAAGGCAAAGCAGTTTAGCCAGTAGCCAGCAATGCATTTTGCTCTTTCCACTTCTCCCCACTTCTTACCTTCTGCCCCTCCCTTAACTCTGCTCCCCTTTACCTTCTGCTCCCCCACCTTCTAGCCACCCCTCTTTACCTCCTGGCCCCCTTAGCTTCTGCCCCTCCTCCTTACCTTCTGGTCAGTCTTAGCTTGAACTAGATTGTCGGTTTTGGCTTTCAGCTTCGTTAGGATGGTGGTGAGATCTTTGGCCACCTTCTGGATCTGGCGGCCGAACTCCTGGCTCATGGCCTTGCCCTGCTCAATTTCCTGTACCTTCTCTTGGATCTAAATGACCAAAAGGGGACATCCAAACCCATCATTGTTGAAATGGGAGAAGAGATTAAAATTCTCTAACGATGCCGACTGCTCATGTTTTAGGTGGACAGAGCTGCTTTGACATTGACGGGACTCATGAAAGTGGGGCGGGAGGGGGGGCAGAGACAGCTCAAGGTTTGAAGGTACTTGAGCAATTGTGAGGACTGGAGTTCTGGAGTTTGGATCTCAGAATCCAGGTATCAAGCTGGGTGTTCTGCACCTGTCAGCACCCCCAGTTCCACAGGGGGCGGAAGCAAGAGGATTGCTGAGGCTGCTGACTTCCAGCCTCGCTGAGGATACAGGATCCTTGTACTCAGGAAGAGACCCTGCCTCCAATGGATAGGCAGAGAGTGATAGAGGAGGACACTGGATGTTTTCTTCTGGCCTCCGTGTGTACACAGGCACGCGCACACACACACACACACACACACACACACATGCACACACATGGTTACACACACACACATGCACACACATGGTTACACACACACACACATAACTAAATAAATAATATCTTTAAAACGTTTAGAGGAAGTAGGTCCAATCCCCCAAGACTTTGAGGTTGATTTACTCTCAGTAGCTTTGTGCATTTACTATGGTCCTTCTGCTGTTCCAGCAAACCAAAATCAATGTCGGTTCCCCGAGGCGTTCATTAAATATTTACAGATGCCTCTTGGTGTTGTTCTATAGGTAGCTCGCCCTGGCTTGTCTATTCGCTGGCCTTGTATCTGTGATACACACACTCTTTATCACTTTTTTTTTCTTCTTTTACTGTGTGTGTGTTGCATATGTGTGTGCGTGCGTGTGGGCAAACATGCTGCTGGGAAATTACTCTGCCACTGAGCCTCACTTTTTTTCTTAAAGGATGCATTTTTTTTAAAGGATGCATTTATTCACATGGAAAGGGGAAAATAGAGAAGATCGCCTGACATAATTGGGAGCATGGGGATGGGAGTTGAAGGGAAGGTGGAAGGGGAAGAAGAGGGGAGAAGGGGAAGGGCGAGGGGAACTTAAGGGAATGGGATAGTCGAGATGGAGGAAGGACAGAGATGAGAGCAAGGAAAGAGATATCTTGATTGAGGGAGCCATTATACAGTTAGCAGAAACCTGGCTCTAGAGAAATTCCCAGGAAATTAAAAGGATGACCCCAGTTAGGACCCTAAGCAATAAAGGAGAGGGGCCCAATCTTGACTTGCCCTGTAGTTAGACTGATGAATATCTTAAATATCACCACAGAACCTTCATCCAGCAACTGATAGAAACAGAGGCAGAGACCCACATTGGTGCACTGGACTGAGCTCCCGAGGTCCAGTTGAAGAGTGGGAGGAATGAGAATGTGAGCAAAGAGGTCAGGACCATGATGGGTTCACCCACTGAAACAGTCTACTTGAACTAATGGGAGCTCACCAACTCCAGCCAGACTGGGAAGGACCAAGCATGGACCAAAATGGTCCCTCTGAGTGTGGTTGACAGTTGAATGACTGGGGCAGACTGAGGGGCCACTGGCAGTGGCTCCAGGATTTATCCCTACTGCATATACTGGCTTTTTGGGAACACATTCTCTTTGGATGGATACCTTGCTTGGCCTCGATATAGTGGGGAAGTTCTTAAACCTTCCACAGAGCAGTGTGCCTTGCCTTCTTTGAGAACTGAGTGGATGGGGGTGAAGTGGGAGGGTATGTGACGGGAGTGGGGGGAGGGGAGGAGTGGGAACTTGGATTGGTATGTATA
>NC_022034.1:16090936-16130266 GCF_000317375.1 Microtus ochrogaster | reverse complement strand
TGGGAACAGAACTCAGGTCCTCTGCAGGAGCAGCAAGTGCATGTAACTGCAGAGCTGTGTATCCAGTCTACTAAAGGACTTTTCAAGGACCTTAACTAGTTAACTTATCCTTCCTGCAATCTTCCAAGTCCAAGAAGTCCAATAGGCCAGTTAAATAGTAAAAAAAACAAAACAAAACAAAGAAACTACACCCTGTCTTTGTTTAGTTCAAAATCCTGGTGCAGAATAACTGGGTTCTGTTATGATTTCCAATCACTCTGCCTCCTTCACTGGAGATTCAAAAGCGCAGCCTAAATGTGTGAAAGTTGTGGTCTATGTTTTCTGATTCACAAGCATTTTAGCACCTGTGTGTGTCATCCCTTTGTGCCACAAAGAGTGGGCTATAAGTGGGCTTCAAAAACTCTGGCAATCAGCCACCAAGACAATTCTAAAACCCATTACGTGTCCACACAGATACCACATGACATGATTTTTACACAAAATCTCTTTATGGAGTGAGATCCCCAATCTCCTGGTCTTCACACCAAAAAGGACTCTTTATTTCTTGTTTCAAATAATTTTCAAGTCTGTGGCTCTGAGTTCTGATTATGGTGAGCCTTTCATTGGGCAGAATGAGGCCCCTCCTCTAATGCCATGGGCCCCCAGCATTCACAGCAGGGACAACTGTGACCCTGACTTTTCTTGTCTCTTCCCCATGAGCATCCCTTTCCTTCAATATTTTCACCCATCCACCTTCTTTCTCACTGAACTAAAGTCACCGTTTGAAGAATGACTGGCACACTCTGGTTACTCAATATTAATATTGAAACATGTCATATCTTACTTTTTATTTCAGATATTATTTTACTCATGTTTGGAGAAGCAGATAAATTCTATTTCTTTGTTTATGTCTTGAACACCAGGCTTCCGGTTATTGGGTGATGGATTGGTGCTGTTTGTGGATGTTGTGCTTCTTTTTGAACATGGGGCTTAGCTGGAAGACGAGGGTTGCTGCCTGTAGCACTTGAAGTTTCGAGCCATCTCTACCAATAGCCCAAGATTTCTGCTTTCTGTTCTCCAATATACGAGGCATTCCAGTCACACATTCCTGCCATGCCTTTCCTACCATGATGGAATGTCCTCCCTGAGTCCAAACAAATCCTTCTTCCCTCCCTTGCATCTGTCAGGATTCCTGTCACAGTGATGCGTTTGTGTAACATCACTGTTCCTAGCTGCGGTCATTTGATATGTTTCTTGCCCAGGAAAGAGTTCCAAGTGAATGCTAATTGTTTTATAGTGGTCAATTATTTACTATGGTTTCCTGGGAAGTATGATTGCACAAACTAAGATACCTCTTATAGGACTAACCCTGTGAGAGAACAGAAAGACGCCCAATAAGCTTACCTGGTCATGGATCTTTAGGTCCAATGCAACTTCAGCTAGCTGGAGGGAGATTTCAGGTGGCAATATAGTGTAAAGACCCAAGTACTTATCCTTCTGTTCTTCTGCAATTTTCTCAATGCTCTCTCGGTGGCTGGTGGCTTCTGTCAGGAGGGTCTAAGGAAAGAAGGCAGAACAAGAAAATAACGGAGACCTGATAAGGGGCACACTTTTTACGAATCTAGAGATAAAGTCATCTATTTTCATCAGTTATGAAATTAGAGAAATGGAGTTCATTTCCTACGAGGGAAGTGAACTTCAATATGTCCCTTCCACCAGGCAACTAACGCCAAGAAGGAATAATACATCACATCTATATAATTCATGCCTGAAAGTTCTAATTGACAATTCATTCAGTATGCACAAGAGTCACCAGAACACAGGCCACGTTTTGACATGACAAGCAGAGAGAGCGAGGAGACGTCTGTACCTTCAGTTCTTCTAGTTGCGTGTCTATCTCTATCGTTGGGTTTCCCAGATAGTCCTTGGTTTCTTGAACCCAAGACTTCACAGCATTGATTTGAGTCTCGACCGCTCCCCGTTCCTGTAGCTCCTGCTTCACCAGTTTGCTGTGACTCTTCACTTTGTCTTGCATGCTTCAGAATACCAGAGGGAGAAATGAGAAGCAGATCTGAGGTGAAAGGAACTCTCCCAGGCATGCCACAGTTTGATAACAGACACAGAAAGGGAAAAGCCTAGTTTGGAGCAGGTCATGTTACTTCTAGCTCTGAGATATTATTTAGTGACACCAGAGTTCAGTTCAAGTATAACAGAAGAAGTTGCGTCACTGGGGGGTGAATAATTTATCACTTGGAAATTGGAGAGTTGACTTTGTTCCCTGCCGCTAAACTGCTATTTATTTCCCTATGCAGAAAACCTAAGGATAGCCAGATTCTTTACTTCTTTCATATCTGCTCAAATGGTATGGTATCATCACCATTTGAAAGTGATGTACCATTGGAACATGTAGAGCTGTAAGAAGTCAGCCTTTAAAGAAAAAATCGACCTCTAGACATGTCACCATGATTATGTCAACGTCATGATTGATTTGAATTTTGAATTAATGGGATAAAAAGCTTTTCAGTACCTAGTATCAGATTACCCTAATACCATTAATAACTAAGAGAGGTGAATATTTGTATGAGATAATGTTACTTAATAGAGGGACAAAATTATTTAAAGACATTTTCACAATGGCCCAAAGAGTGAATCAGGCCAGTTCTATGTAGTGACATTTCATTTGTGTTTTAGTAAATAAAGTTTAGGTGAGGATCAGAGAATAAAACAGCCCCACTGGTCTGATCAGCCATACAGACCAGGCAATAGTAACACACACCTTTAATCCCAATAGCCACAATAGTTGCCATAGAAACCATCAGTACATGCCTTTAGCCCCAGTGGTGCATGCCTTTAATCCCAGAACTAGAGAGGATTATAAAACAGGCGGAGACAGCTCTCAGACTCAGTCTCATTCTGAGATTCCTGGAGGCAGGATCGCCATTTCAAACTAAGATTGAGGAAAGAGCCAGCGGTTGTCTGCTTTGCTTTTCTCATATTCAGGTTGAACCCCAATATCAGTCTCTGAGTTTTTCTTAATGGTGCTTCAATTCCAGAGCATCAAGATGAACTTTTCCTGGATTCACTGTCAAGGATTGGGACGAATCCTTTGATTTCTGTGTCATTGGTGCCCCCATTCCCCTAGATCACCAACGGATGATTGAGCTTTGGCAAACGGACATTTTAAATAAAGCTCAGTCGCAAAGGTCCACATGTAACCTGGGACTTACTAACAGCCAGGCCAACCTCAAACTCATGACACTCCTGCCTCAGCCTGCTGGTGGTTAGGAAGACACTTCTGTGTCACTGTGCCTGGCACCTGCTATCGTTTGAATGACTCTCCTTTCTCCCACTGTCCGAGGGATTTCTAAATGGTTCGCATCTCATTCCACCCCAGTGTCATTCAAACCTGCTCAGTCTCCAGCTGCAGAAGACACCTTCTTTGCCATCCCTGTCCCCCTAGACTAGTTACCTCAGCTTGTTTTCTCTTAGTGTTTGTGTAGGTTAATCTCCAGTGCCAGCTTCCCTGGGTGTAGAATCACCAGAGAAGCACACTTAGGAGCAACTTTCCAGAGATGTCTAATGGAAGGAGGATGTCCTCTCCTAAATGTGGGTGGCACTAACCCACAGGCTGGGGTGCCAGTCTGAATAAAAAGGAAAGCAAGCGAGAGCAAACTGAGCACACACCACCATTAACTGCTGTTTCCTGACTTGGGTGTAGTGAGAGCAAGGATCTCATGATCCACTGTGCCTCCCCTCCTGTGACGGACTGTAGCCCCTCAGACTGTGAAGCCAATCTAAACCTTCCTTCCTTAAGGTGATTTCATCACAGGGACAAGAAGAGTAACAACTTTGTGCATATTTTGTGATACTTTATTGAACTGATACTTTAAAATGCAGGAAGGTGAGCAATGAGTCTTTTGACTTATCATTCTATCCTCCACCCCACCCGTGTGTGTGTGTGTGTGTGTGTATGTGTGTGTGTGAGTGCTCACAAATGGGTGTGTGTGTAAGTATACATGCATGTGCAGATGCATGTATATAAAGGCCAGAGGTCAGACGTTGGTGTAGCTCTTCAGGAGCTATCCCTCTGGGTTTGTTTTTCAGATGGAGTCTCTGTTATAATTCAGGGTCACCCGTGCCTAAAATCATAACACTGATGACCTCAAGCTCATGGAGTAGGCTAACCTCCCTAGCTAGCCAGTTCCAGAGATCTGCCTGCTGCTATGTCCTGCTGCTGGGGTAGCAAGCATAGGCTACCATGTTCAGCTTTTCTTTTTTTTTCCCTTTAAAATGTGGGTGCTGACTATCAAACCTGGATCATTACACATGCGTAGCAGGTACTTTACAAACTGAGGTATCCTCCCCACTGGCTCTTATTACCATGCAATATTTCTATTAGCATAGGTGTCCTTGTCTAACGAAGAATGGAAGAGTTAGAAAGGCAGGAGTAGACAGAAAGGCATGCAGCCGGCATGACGGAGCATCCCCATGCCTGAGTACCCCAGCTGTCCCTTTGAGTCAAGGCCGGTTATAATAGTGAACGAAACAGAGATGCAATTACCTGAGACATTGATCTTGCATTGCAGAGATTTCCCGCAGAACGGGCGCCTCTTCTGCAGCGGCTCCGGGGAGGGCCCCATCTTGTAGCATGCTCAGCGCTCGCTGCTGTAACACGCCCAGGGCCAGCTGCTGCTGCTCCAGCTCCAGCGAGCACGTATCGTGGCATTCAAGGAGGGCCACGAGCTCTGCTTTGGAGGCCTTTTCTATTGTGCTTTCAGGTAATTTACCTTGCAGTTGTGCAATCATTTCAGTGGTTTCTTTCATCTAGTGACAAGCAGACATTGTATGAAGCTCAAAATCATACTGAGAAATAGTATGGCGAGGCCACTAAGTGACAGACACAGTTGACATGGTCCACTGTGATGACATAAATTCTGAATTTTAGAAATAAAAACTGACATGGTAGCTTTAACATGAAAGACCACCTCTCCCAACCTGGGTTTGAATTATTAATCCCCTGATCTTAGCAAGGCAGTCACAGACTACATGTGAGAGAGAAACATTAAATGAACGAGCACACAAAACATCTGCTCTTAAAGTTAGCCTGAGTGTGTGTGGGAGTCACCAGGAAAGTGTGGCTAACACATTGAGCCTTACCTATTGGGCGGAAGAAATAACACATAAATTTGAGGAATACGTTCAAGTCTTATTTTTACAACAAAGAAAAAAGTTAATTTTGGACTTTTTCCAAAATAGGTTTAAAACAAATGGGATTCACACTGGACTTGTCTTCTTTTCTAAATTTTATTGCTTAGTTTTTTTTTAAATTCATTTATATATTTATTTTTGAAGTTTTAGTTATTATTAATGTGAGTGTATGTGCACGTGCGTGCATGAGGCAGACACAAGAACAAGAGCGCGGGTGCCCATGTAACACGCATGCGAATGTCGTACGAAGGCTTTTAGGAGCCTGTTCTCTCACTTCACTGTGGTTCTGGGGATCGAATCCCGCCATTGGTCCTGTACCGCAAGCCCTTTCACCTGCTGAACCATTTAGCTGGCCCTTGTTTATTTTAAAATTAGTATACAAAACAACAGATTTCCTTATAACATTTTCATAAATACTTGGTTTTGGTTTATCCTATCCCTCTCTCTCTTTCCAATCTCCCTGTCTTTCCCTCATCCTGCCTCACGCATTCATTCTTCTGCCCCTTGTGTTCTTTCTTTTCTGCTCCCTGTCATGAACATTATGTTGCTCTCCCCAAGCTCTCTGGCCCCAACAAAACTAAATTGTACAATGCACATTACATTTTGTCTCAGAATTTAATTTGAAATGGAAAAGATGATGAAAGTTTCATAACACTAATTTCAAAAGAGAAGCATGTACTGTTTGAACGAGACATCCCCCACCTCCACCTCCAGCCTCGGGTATTTGAATACTTGGTCTGCAGTTAAGGGCTCTTTTTGAGGAGGTTTAGAAGGTGTGGCCTTAGTGGAGGAAATATGTCACTGTGAGAAAGAGCTGAGGTCTTCCCCTACTCCCAGTTTGTGCTCTCTGCTTGGTGTTTGTGGTTCAAGATGTGAGCCCTGAGCTTGCTGCTCCAACCGTCACGCCTGCTGTCTGCCGCCATGCCTCCCGCCACCGAGGACCCTAATCCTCTGGAATCCTAAGCCGAAATAAACTCTTTCTTCCCTTGGTCATGGTGTTTTATCACAGCAAAAGAAATGTAGCTAACACAAAGGCAAAAGACAAGATACTAGTTTCCAAAATACATCCTAATCTTTGAGAAATAGGACAAAGCCCAACTTAAGCCGATCTGTAAGGAAAGTTACCTTATTGCTCAAGCCCTTCCACTCATCTATGGCATCCTGCAGGATCTTCTCCTGGTCCTGGGCCACAGCACGGAGACGCGTCCAGCGCTGCCAGACAGTGGTCATCGACCTGCTTAGGGTGGCTTTGCTCGCATCGTTTCCGGTTTTCTCTAGGTGTGATGCTTTTTCCTCCAGGGCCACAATTTTCTCATGCAAAGAGTCAACTACAGACACTACAGCCTAGTGCAGGGTTGGGGGTGAGTAGAGGGGGTTAGAGAAAGATTGATTTTGGTTTTTAAGTTCAGTGGGCTTGAGTAGAAGCCCAAAGACACTTGTAAAAGGAGATATTCCTAAATAAATTTAGGTCCCTCAGGCAGTCATGATGGTACAAGTCTAGTGGTGGGGAGGTGGGGCGAGAGAGTCAGGAGGTCAAGGTCATCTTCCAAGGGTATCTTTCTCTCTGAGGAGAGTTTGAGACCAGCCTAGGATACCTGGAAACCTGCCTCAAAAACCCCAAAGTAAATTAGTAATTATGAATACGTTTTGCTTCCTCTAATGCCTCTAAAGTTTTACTTATCAGAGTTGGGTTTTGATTGATTTATTTTGAAAGGCAGATATTATTTATTTATGAAAGACAAGTTATTTTCTACTTGAGATTTTTTTTTATTCTCTGAATATCAACAGAAATGAAAAAAAATTTTATTTTGGTATTTTAGAATGCTTCCATCTTCCTTATGTTGCTATGTTAGTCAAGGGGCACACGGGCATTTATTTCTGGATTTTGTTTTAGTTAGTCCAAGTTATCCAGAATTATTAGTCCAAGTTATCAGAGAATTTGACAATGTTTTAAAAGGTTTAGTTAGTTATTTATTCTGGGGCTGGCAGGATATGAACAGGAGTTACAGACGACCTTTTATGGGCTGGTTCTTTCTTTTCCACCTTGTTTGGCAGATGGCGTCTCTCTTGTTTTAGCTGCTGCACCGACTCCAGGAGCTTCTAGGGAGTTCTCCTGTTACCATCTCCCTTGCTGTAGAGGTGCTAGGATTCCTAACCTGTGCCTGCTCACCTTGCTTTTTATGTGGGTTCAGGGGACCTGACTCAGGTTGTCAGGCACCAGGCTTGCACAGCGAGTATTATTACCCACTGAGCCATCTTCCCAGCCCTTTACTGCCATTTTTAAGGACCGTATCTTTTCAGAAGCAATTGCTTTGAATTTCTCTCTTGATCCTTTGCTATGCATTTCTTGTCAGTACCCCCAACTATGAAATGTGTTTATTTGTGTCTTTATCATACCAAAGGAAGCCGGATGGAAATAAAGAAAGATTTAAAGATGTGATTCTGGACACATCACAAAGACTTGTAGCAATTAACAGTAAACGACATCAAAATAAGGACGACAAAACTGACCTTGTGCTTTGACAGCTTCTCTTCAGCTTCCTGGCCTGAGGAAGTCTTCAGCAATGAAAACTCAGACAGCTTCTTTTCCCCATCATTCATCAACTCGATAACCTCTTCCCTTGCTTTCTGGTACTCCTGCCATTGAACTGTACATCTTGAAAGAGTCCAAGAGAAATAAATAAGCAAAAGAAGCCCACCTATTTCCACACAGAGCCCTGGTGTCCCCATGTCTAACAGTAAGAGGATAAAGCAAATGTGCATGCTCATGTATGTCACTATATACATTCTGTTAGTATGCTGTTACTTTCTGTGTGACAACGTCTTTTTGCCTTAACCTACTCTAAATACCTCTGCAGGAGGTCCCGCTGGGCATGGGCGTCCTGGAAGACCCTCTGGCTCCTCTGTTCCAGGGAAGCCATCTTCTGTGCTAGCTCTTCCTTCCCATTTGGCTTGATGAGTGGATCCAGCTTGGTCACAAGGCCTTGGAGCTCCTCTATGTGGCTGTGGAACTGGTCCTCTGTCTTGAAAAATTCCACGTGACTTTTGAGATTCTCCTCAGCGCTCTCCACATCTAGGCCATTGCCTGCCAGCTGTAGCATTTCTTGAGCATCCTCCAGCCAGTCACTGGCTGTCTGGAACACTTGATAGTACCTTTGACAGTGGCTGTATATTTCTGTCAAGGTTGCCTGAAAGACAGTTACCGTGATAGAATCAACTTCCATTGGCAGGAGGTTTGTAGGAAGTCCTTTTGTTTCTCCACCTCTTTTCCGGTTCCCAGCTCCATAAAAGCCATGAGAAGTTAATGCAGAAATTGGGAAAATTGTTTTCCTGGTGAGAGAGGAATTCTTTATTCCTTCCTTTGCTCATCTTACTGTAATTCTACCAGTGCGATTAAAATATGTCATGGATAAGTAAAGAGAGAAATTATAAATTTTTGCTAGTCTGGATTGGTTTGGAAACTTTTTTTGGTGTATGTATATGTATTTTTCAAAACAAAATACAAAGTGTAGTAGCTAGATGACTTGTGAAGTAGTTTTGCCTCGGTGGGTTAAAAGAATGACAATGTTCAGCATCCAAATTAGCCTTTGCCAGCTTCTGCAAATGAATGGCTTGCCCTTGAGCCTTGAGCGAAGACTAAACTAGACAAAGTAAAACTCCATAGGGCTTGCTGCTTCAAATCCAGAAGGAGAGGAAATACTCTAACCAGCTGTCAACGACTGGACAAGTAGAGCTACAATGAAAGCAAAAAAAGCGATGCAGTAGTCAGGGTGGGAAGCAAACAAGGAGAGAATGGGAAAGGAGAGAAAAGGGTGAGCACGTGGGCTGCAAATGCTTCCCCTAACATCTGGATGGAGGCCACCAAGGGACAGAGGCAAAGCAGAGGCAGCCTCCCCAGGTTGAAGACTGTGTTCAGGAATCGCCAAGTTGAAACAAAGAATCCATCAGCGGGTTTCTGACCTGTGAGTGGTGACCCCTTTTGGGGTCACAGATATCCTGCATATTGGATACTTACATTGCAATTCATAATAGTAGCAAAATTACAGTGATGGGTAGCAATGGAATAGTTTTCTGGCTTGGGGGGGCGGTCACCACAACCTGAGGAACTGCACTAAGGGTGGTAGCATTAGGGAGATTGAGAAGAGACCAGTCCTTGCTCTTCCTTGAGGGCCTGCCTTTGTAGCCGTAAGAAAATAGTTGTTAAAGTCGAACGATGGTTCAGAGTTAGCATGGAGAGGAAGGATGCTAAGTACATTTTGAAAAGCCCACAGTTGGTGTGTTTATTACAATCTTATACAAACACGGTAAGTTTTGCTATTTAAATTGTTAGAATTAATCTACGTCGGAAGTAGAGGTGACTGATAGGAAGATTCTGCATGCCTGACGGCCAGAGAGGCTGAAAAGCGTCTGACCATCATGAACTGTGGTTACTGGTGATTAGGAGCCAGTTCAAGGCTCCAAGAATCAGGTCCTCCATAAGAATATCAAATAGTCTTACCCACTGAACTACCCCTCTGGGCCAGGATTATTGTTGTGTCTTGTGACAGGTCCTCATATAGCTTAGGCTGGCTTCAAACTCCCTGTGTAGATGTTTAATTTGTGATCATCCTCCCGTCTCTACTTCTCATCCACTACCATGCACTGTTGAAGTAGTGCTGGGGCATTAGCTTCAGAGCCACAGGCATGATGGGCAAGCAACGGAACTTCATCAACAGAGCTGCATTCCCAGGCGGGTGGCCAGGGGATTAAAGGAAACAACCCCAGGTAAACAATGTATCTTTTCTGCTGTGTTGAACAAGGAAGTGTGTGCTCGGTGGGAGAAAGCTCCACTAGGAGGACAATCTAGGAGATTCTCCATGCGCTCCCATTGCTGCTTGTAATCCCCCAGGTCTCAGGAACAGCAGATAGAGTACCCGTGTTCCTGCTGGGTTATATTTGATGCCAAGAAGGGGAGCAATCCTACCTAAGAAGGGGAGAAGAAACAGGGCAACGGGAGGGACAGCTTACAAAAGAGCATGCCTTAGCGCTGGAGCTGGTCTGTGTCATTAGTCTGGCTTTACTGCCTTGGGAGCCTCTCCATCCAATGGGGTTTTCAAAATACCAGATTTCATGTAGTATGAAAGGGCACTAAGTACCCACTGGCCATATTTTATCAGTATGGTCACAGTGCTTCCGTGTGGGGAGAGTTCCCATGACCTCTGCTGATGTAGGACATGCAAGGCTCTTGTATAAAGTGCGGCACTGCGTGCATGTATCCTACACACTGTGCCATGCTCGGCGTCATCTCCAGGTCCCTTCTGACATCTAATATAATGTTGCTATACTCGATTGTTAAGAGAGTTGTGTGAAGTGATAAAGGTCCGTACTTGTTTTTTTTTTTTTTAATTATGCCAATTGCATTAATCTGGAGGTTCTTCAAAAAATTGCAAACAGATCTTTTGTATAAGCCAACCATACCTCTCCTGGGTATTTTCCTGAAGGGTTCTAGGACAGCATGTCACAGAGACACTTGGAAATCTACATTCATTGCAACACTCTTTGTCAGGCTCGAGGGTCCACCCACAGGAATGGATAAAGAAAATGTGATAGGCATAAACTATGGAACTTTCTTCAGCCATGAGCAAGGAGATGGTGTCATTTGCAGGAGAGTGCGTGCACCTAGAGAGTGTCACACTATATGTACAGAGCCTAGATCATTTTTTAATACAAACACACATAATGTGCATGTCTATGGCATGAGGATGAAAACGGACTAGAGAAAGACAGGAGATGAATGGGATGGGGGATAACGCACAGAAATGTCCTTAGGAAACCCAGGACTATGTACAGTGACTATATGTCAATCCAAATACTAAGTTGCAAAAAAATGAAAAATTTCCCTATGGTTTGTTGGTTCAAATCTGTCGCAAGCTACATTATCAAAATCATTTACTATCTCCTTTAAATATACATTATCAAAATCATTTACTCTCTCTCCTAAAGGTAAGAAAAAAAAAGGCACACTATACCAGTTTAAGTAAAATTATCCAGTGTGGGACACATGAAAATGACTGTATGCATAAAAAATAAACATGGTCTTTGAAGTCACCATTGAGGATGATTTGATGAGTCAGCAAAAAAAGCAACGTCCAGTTGTTTGTTTTGTTTTGTTTTGTTTTTCTTTTTAGTTTTGTGTCCTTTAAGATAAGGTCTCCTGAAGCTGAGGATAGCCTCAACGTGGTTTGTAGTTTAGTATGGCCTTGAACACCTAATCCTCCTGTTTCCACAGCTCAAGAGCTGAAGTTGTATGTGGGACCCACCACACTTGGATAAAATAAAGCACTGGACTTTAAACACAGAACCAGCCCTAACCAGATTTTTCATGTGTTTACAGAGAAGCAGCCTGGAAAAGAAAGACAGAGCGCCCCCTACCGACCTGCTGGGTGCGCAGGGCTTCCTGCACATCCCCGTCCAGCTCCTTGAGCTCAGCCAAGGTGTGCTCCAGGTCTGCAGAAATCAGCTCCTTGACTTTGGCGAACTTCTCCTGCTCTTTGTGACTCAAGGCACTCATGATCCTCAGGCTAGACAGCACTTCCTCCTGGTGGATCTGGATCTTTCGGATCTCCTCCTGGATGTCCTGGAGGCTGAGGTCCAGGCACACTGGCCCACTGAGCTCCGCCTTCACCCTCCGAAGCCAGTCCAGGGAACGGCTCATTTCCGTCTGGAAGTCTATGCTCTGTACCATTCTGCTCTCGCACTCTGTCACCATCTCCCCGATGCCGGATGTCAACTGTTTCAGCTCCTCCTGCCAGGACTGGACCTGACCCTTGGCTTTCTCATAAGCCGAGGGGTCGAGGTGTGGAGTAAGATCTTCGAGGTGGACAGCCACTCTTTTAAGCAGAATCCCCGAGTCCTGCAGACTTCCCGCCAGCGAGTGGTATACCTTGAGCTTCTCCTCCGCCGGCAGCGTTTCCTCGTTCACTTTGGCCTGCTCTGTTTTCACGACTTCCAGTTGACTCTCTAGCTGTTGGCACATCCTTGCATGTTCTTTGTAAGCACTGGTGGTGTCTTCTAAGAAACCGACCCTTTGCTCTGCTTGTCGCTTCAGCCTGTGATACAGGGCGGCCAGCTGTAGCATCTTCTCCGGCTGCCAAGGCTGCCCCGTGCTGCGAAAACTTTCTTTCTTCTGGTTCAGTTCATTCACGGCTTCCCCAAGGCCCACTACCTCACCCAGAAGGGCTTTGCAGCTCTCGTGAAGGGACACACTCTCTTCAACGATCAGGTCTGAGGGCATTTTTCTCATCTTCAGGAATTGGTCTTCCAGTTCACCCAGAGACTGGGTTGTCAAGTCTATCAAAGAAGCATATTCCTTTCGGGCCAGAATTGCTTCCTGGATTTTATAGAACTTGTCCTTAGCCAAGGCGACAATGACATTGAATTGTTGGGGCAGAGCACTGAGTTTTTCACTGAGGTAGGAATGGTCAACTTCATTTAGTGATGGCAGCATGGCCTGCCCAGTCCTCTGCAGTGTGAGCAGAAGGTTCTCGTACTCTGGAGATTGTTCTAGAATGTTCTGGTATTTGTCCAATTGTGCATGGAGTTCAACCCTCTCATTCATGAGATTGATTTCAGGAAATGTGATAATGTCTGCTTGTTTAAGCCAATGGCAGGCTTTATCAAAATCTTCTTTAAAATGCTTTCTAGAAACGAGGCTCTTCTCCAGCTCCTGCAAGCGGTGACTACATTTTTGCAAAACGGTGTCATAGACACTCTGCAACTCCTGAAGCTTCCCCAGCACTTCCGGCCTTTCTTGCTCTATTATTCCTTTCATCAATTCGCGACCCTGTGCCCAAAGTCCGGTGACCTCATTTTGGTAAGTCTTAAGACTGGCTTGGGCAGTCTTACATGTTTTGATCTGCTTGCTCACATCGTCTGGAAGTAGGCAGATATATTCCCGGAACATGATCTTTCGCTCGTGTTGTTGGATTTGGCTGGTGGCCTGAAAGACTGCCATGAGGAACTGGGTTTTCTCAGACAGAGCCTTGTTCAAGTACTTCCTTCGCTGGCCCACTAAGTCGCTGAGACAGTTCACGTGCTTCTGGGCATCCGAGAGTGCCTTCTGGATCACCTTTCGTTCATTGAGGCCAAGGTCAGCCATCACACGATCTGCATCCTTCATCAGGGACTTCAGGAGCATCTGCTTGGCCTCCAGCTCACTGCAGATGGCCAGGTGGTCCATGAGGAGGTTCTGAGCCATGTCGGGAGGTGGGCTCTGCTTCAAGGCCTCCACGATGTTGGGTTGTTGCTCTTCTGCCCACTCCATCAGCTCCTGGAATCTGGATTGGACGACATTTAATTCCTCCAAGTTGGTGACGGACACCTGGATTTTCCTTTTGACAAGGTCCTCGAGCTGAAACCAGCGTCGCTCCAAGTGACTGGTCTGCTCTTTGACCAACTCTTTGTCATCCAGACTCAGGTGCTCTATCAGTTTCTGCTTGTGGTCTTTCAGGTCTTCAATGGCATTCTTCTTCTCCTGCAAGGCCAAGGCTAACTTCTTCAATGCCTCCAAGTGGACAGCTGTGCTTTCTGCGTTGGATCTGTACATACACAAAGAACACAGGAGCAAGTCAGTTCCTTGCCCTCTTATAGGACATTTCAGTATTTTCATTAGATGGGCATTCATAGCTTAGATTCTCCATGACTGATTCAGATAATGGCTGACCAATAAAGCTGTTGGCATTAGGAATCAAGCCTCATCCAGTCCTTGAATCAGACCAAGATGCCTATGTGTTTCTCAACTCTTTTATTACTATACTAGACAATGCTGCCTTCCAACCGCACTTCCACGTGTTTTTAGCTTTCCTTGGATCTTATAATCTCCCTAATAACATATGCGGTGTTACAGATAGAAAAACACAGATATGTTGCTACACAAAAATAGTGTTTAATGCAATAAATAGTAATAGTGGTATAGTCTTTTTTTGGATCAAGGTATAAATGGTAGAGTGATAGACGCCAGGATCTAGAAGGTATAGCTAATGACCCAGGAGCTGTCTAGATGGACTTGGTTGTTTTTATGTGTCTCTGTACTTTGATATGAGAAAAACCTTTAAGTAAATGTGTGATTTAAATCATTACCCTCTTCATTACATAGCCCATATGAAAAAGTCTCTTAAATTTGCAGGTGATCAATTCTGTAGTATGAGAAATCAGGCTTGTTGGCATTATGATTGCATTTGGTCTTGGATACATTAGGTTTAAGGTACCTATAGAATTAATGTAAGCCAAATATATGGGAGGTTTGGCTGATAATAACTGTATTTATTTTAAAAAAACAGCAAAGGGCTGAGCATCAAGAAAGAGTAAAAATGAGAAAATGGTATGCTAAAATAAACAAACTGTAAAACATCACCATGATCTACCTACTTCTAGAACAATATTGGCATTTTGTATTGTATTGTAAAAACATAATAGGTCATATAAAAATTTATTTTTCAGTAATTGTAGTGTTCAAAAGCATGAAATGTTTTCATATAATATACTAGCGTGTGTGTGTGTGTGTGTGTGTGTTTGTGTGTGTAAAAGGCAGGCACTTAATTTTTAAGGAATAAAAGCCATAAGGGATTCAAGGACCAGACATCTCAAAGGGCATAATTTAACTGAATGGCAGAATAATTCTTTAGAACATGACTGATGTGGATTAAAACTGCAGTGTCCCCCATAGGATCATGTGTTTGAACACTTTGTGCCCAGTTGGTGGCGCTGTTGTTTGGAGAGTTGTAGAAGTGAAGCTTTGCTAGAGGAAGCAGGTCACCAGATTGAGCTTTGAGGGTATATAACCCAGTTTGCTTTCTATCTGCTCCCGGTACCTGTTCCAAGAAGTCATAGGCCAGACACACCCTTGCCACTGTGGAAATGCCTAGCCCTTCATCTTCTCTCTACAATGGACTGCATTCCCCTGAACTCTGAGCCTAAATAGTACATGGTCAGAGCAATAAGAAACATTTGTTATACAGTGACCAGACATGACTAAACTACTTGGGATATATGTAGCTCAGGGACTTGACAGACTTGCCGAGAAACTTCTGGGCCATGGAGGTTCACGGTGAATCCACTCTGAAGTCATGGATGGCAATCAATGACTGGCAGTTAATGTGATGACATTCAGTTCTTATCTCTGGAATAGTGTCTGAGACCACAGACAAACACGTCTCTCTTGCTTTTTGCTAATTAGTGTTAAATTAAACCAGGAAGCTCCCCTGCCTACGACTGCTCAACATTAGGATCTTAGTGCTATTCTGCCAACTTCTAACTCAGCATCACGGTGACCCACTGGGTGAGTTCTGCTACCTGGCCAGGTTATCCCATTCTGTAGTAAACTTTTCAAGAAAGGCTTCAACAATCTCCATGTGGTCGTGGTAATGGCTGCTTCTCTGAAGGTCCTGTTCCCTCTGTGCACACAGCTGGCCAGCCTGCAGGCAAAGGTCTTGCCACTGGTCATTCAGGTGACTGATTTCCTTGTGTTCAGGAGACTCCTGGCTCTTTGTCAGTGAGTTCACCTTCTCTATGATGGTGCTGATGGAGGCCTGTTTGCTCTGCAGCTGAGTAGCAAAATCCTGAGGATGACAATGTAAACAGACTGAAACACAGATGCATTACCTTTAAATATAGTTTTAAAAAAACAGAAAATTTGAAAATCACCATTATTCCTGGTGAACATTAATTCCCAACTGAGAAAGAATAGAGGAACTTGTATACTTCCTTCCTTGCTTTGTATTGTTTTGAGAAGTACAGACAAAATCTAAAAGTGTGTTTCCTTGAGGTAAGAGCTTAATTGTCTCAAAATACATGTTTTTTTTGAAGACATAACAAAATGTTTAAGCCAGGTGGTGGGGGTACACACCTTTAATCCCAGCACCTGGAAGGCAGAGGCAGGTGGATTTCTGTGAGTTCCAGTCCAGCCTAGTCTACAGAGTGAGTTCCAGGATAGCCAGGGCTACACAGAGAAACCCTGTCTCAAAAAACAAAACAGAAAACAAACAGGGCAGGCTCCAAAGCTACAGAGAAACCCTGTCTTGAAAAACAAAAACAAACAAACAAAAACAAAAACTGAATAATGAGGTCTCGTGTTTGCAAACAGCAGTTCCCAGTTCTGCAGGCTAAAGGTCACTGTGGTGCCTGCCAACAGTGAATGTTTCATATGAAAATGGCCATGTAGAACTCTGGGACTATACATGAAATATTATTTATTTACTTACTGGGACAGGGTCTTGCTACATTCCCTGGACTAGTCTTGACCTCCTGGGCTCAAGCCGTTTTCCTTCCCTAGCCTTCAAGTATGGTGGGTTACAAGTGTGTGTCCCTGTGTTCAACCTATGGTTGTTTGCTGCCCACACTCCTGTTCCTTAGGTGACCGTCCTGGTGTCTGAGGGGTCACAAGGCCCGGGCATACGGAAATGAACGTACGGAGTCCATTGCATCTTTTGCTGTTCTTGGCTTCCCTTATGCCCCTCGGGCAGGAGATAGTTCCCACCTTGACTTGAGAGACCATGTTCTGGGCGATATTCAGCTCCAGCTCTGCGTGCCTCCTCTTCATGTTCTGCAGCTGTTGGTCAGCATCCTGCAGGTAAATCCAGAGCTCAGCCTTCAGGTGCTTGATCTCTTCCCAGCCCTGAGTCATGTTCTGGGCGTGGACCAGCCTTTGTTCAATCTGGAGAAAGCACAATGAAATGCCATCAGTTCCTATCTCTGCTCGGTGACTGGGAGGTGTGGGCTGTCAGGCGGTCCGCAGGCACCGTGCGCACACTCCACTCGGCTACAACAGAAAAGTGCCTCTTTATTTGTGCGGAGAAAAGCAGCTTTCCTTTAGGCTCAAGAGTTCTAAAGAATGAAAACATCTAAGAGTTCTCCCATGTGATTTTAATCAGTGATGTGAAGATCCAAGAAATTTTAAGTGTCTGAGATCAAAAGCCGCCCCTAGAGCTTTACCCATCGGGCTGAGCAGGAGATACATTGTTTGACTGGTAAATTGGGTTGGAGTAATTAAGAAAGGCTTATATCTCTAACACGTTTGTCTTTTCATCTTAGAAAACTCTGAGGGTTTGATTTTTTTTTTTTAAAACAGGGAATCATACAGCCTAGGGTGGCCTGGAGGTCCTGATAATCCTCCTGCTTCAACCTCCCAGACCCTGCCCAGTTGTGGGATCACAGACTGCTCCACAGGGCTCCACATTGCTTTATTAATGTTTCCAATTGTTCTTAGATCTGCTTTGCTGGCTTTGGGAGGTGTATAACTTGTTTTATTGTGTCTATTTAAGATACTTAGAGGCTATCACCTTTAGGGAGGATTTAAGCACTAGCCCATGGTAGGCCTGATACAAAGAAGCGAGGGCAGGGGGTTCCCCTGGTTGAGTATTACTTAAAGGAGAAAGGTGTGAGAGAAGATGAAGATAGCAAGAAGCTGGTCATGAGACTGGGGGACGCACAGATGGCAGGGGTTGAGGAGAGTGAACAATTCAGCTGTGACTCCATTAGTACCCACTTCCATGTTTGTGATGGCTAACACATCCGTATACTAACTCATCATTATGATCTAAGAGGATCATACCAGGACTAGCCCAGGAAATATTCTCTTTAAACCTGACAGCCTTCGAAGAAGATTTGAAGAAGAGAACAGACAGTTTGCTGTGATCATGCAACTCTTTTGTTGTTACCAGCTGTTCTGTTTGCTGGATGTCTTTGGCGGTGGTTTTCACTGAGGAGTCTGACAAGTCACACATGGAGCAGAGGAGATCCAAGTATGTCCTTGCCTGCTCTTGCAGAGCTCTGAAGTGTTTGACCTGAAGGAAAAAAAGAAGGCGTTTATCAGAGTCAATGAGAGGGGTTCACTGTTGAGGAAGCAAACTGTGTGGTTGGGAGCATTTTATTGATATTTCAGACACCGTTTTGCTTTGCCAGTATTTTCACCACTGTCCTGAAATATATCTGTGACTCATGGGGAGAATTCCAAACACACTGGCGGATCTGTTTGTCCACCATCTGGTTCGTATTATAATTAAAGCCGTCTGCGTGGTCTGGGAAAGGGGAAAACCCAAGGCTTGTCTCCTGTCTTTCCAGATTTTCTCACAGCATTTGCGTTTCCTTTTTATATCAGGCAAAGCAGTCGTAGCCTTGTCTTCTCTGCTCATTCACAGGCTGTGCAGAGCTTGGAGACGAGACCACAGTCAGGGTGAGCTGGGGAGCTTCACTGGAGTGATATGGCTGGGGTTTCCTTCCTCAGCGAGAAGTTCATAACCTGCCCTTTCCTTTATCAGATTCCAAGAGGGGCTTATGAGAGTAGTTCCCCCCCCCCCATTCCTTTTAGAAACACAGAAACATGGGTCTCTTTAAAGAGGCGGATCATTGAGGGAGAATACATTTTAGATACTGGGTATAAAGTAGTCCACACAACACAATGTAGGCCATGGTGGAACTGGCGTTCTTCTAAGAACAGACAAGGTAATATGTCCACAGATACTTAGTGTAGTTGTGCTAAACACCATGTGGGAAAGAAAAGGTGGAGAGAGGATTATGTGGAGGAAGTTTTGTGACTCCACATCAGTGTATCACCAAGACTGTTCAGAGGATTAGATCTAAACATATTCAGGAAGCAAGCCATCAAGCAGGGTAAGGACAATCCACACAGAAGGACACTAGGTACAAAGGCTGGAGCAGAGGGAACAGAGCAGAGGTCAGGGGAGTGACAGAGACCAAGTCCTGGGGACTCTTGTAGGGAATTAATTACATCTGCAGTACAAAGCAGAGGACAACAAATGGCTGGAGGAAGCTCACGGTCTAAAGAAAACACGCTGTGTCCCCACTGTGGAGTCTCCTTCTGGGAAAATGAAAGTATGCTCTGTGAAGGTGAGTAGATAGAACCGGAAGCTACCATGCTAAAGAGAAAAAGCCGAACATCGCACTGTTCTGGTTTCTGCCTCTACTCAACAGTCTCCAATCCCAGAGCCATGGATGACTGAGGCAAATAGCTCTTCCAGGGGCGGTCTGTCCTTTATACTGTGGGCTGCTCAGCAGCATCCTTGGACTGCACCTGCTTAGAACCAACAGCCTCCCAACCACTATTAATCACGGCGTCTGACTATGTGCTTCATCATGGCCGAGTGACCCTGGGGCTGGTGGGTAATTTGATGTCACCCAAGTCTAGACCACTGCTCCAGTCTCAGCAGATTTTTAAAAAGTAAACTCTTCGCTACCTCAAGTCTCCTTTGTTTGGCCAATCGTGATTACAGCCTATTCGTCGGCCGTGGAATAAAATTTGGAATTTATGCTGCAGGATCGTAGAATGGTATTAGAAGAATTATGACCAGGCCTTGGCCTGAGAGCGGCTTTTACCATGGAGTGAGCAGTCTATAGGGGACACATACAGAAATGGAAAGCACAGAGGACCTGTCTGCTTCTCATGTGGAAATAATAAATACTGATCTACTTCCCACCAAGTGAGGAGCAGAGCCTTGGGTGTCCATTGTGTAAAGTGACACCAATCATTAACCAGTGTGAGCAGTATCACCCCACGTCCTGCGGACCCTGGCCTTGACCCATGGCCCAGACAGATGAACATTTAGAAATGATAAGAGAATAAGCTGTCAAAATTTGAGTTTTAAGAATACTTGTAATTTAAAGGACAATGATTTACTTTGTGATTAATAAAGCTACTTTAACCCTAACCAGTAGAGACAGGTGCAAGTGATCATTGCTAGCATTAACTTCCAAGACAAATCAATCTGGCATATTTTTCTCATCTCTCCAATTCCTGTCCCATGCCTTATAAAAACATCTAACTCTGAATGGGATTGAATTATTGTGCCAGTCTCTTGTGGTCACACGGAGAGTTGCTGGTATGTATTTACAGAAGAAAGGGTATTAGAGGGTCAAAATACAACTTGGGACCATAGTGCAAATGCTGATCAAAGCCTAACTCCGAATCTGCCTCTGTGTGGAGTCTTCAGTAGTGGAGTGCTCCAGCCCCATGTCTGTACTAGTCAACTGTGAGATGCCTGTTCAGCTTGGCACGAGGACAGCATCCAGCAAGGAAAACATTAACGAGAAGGAACAAAACAGAGAACAGAAAGAAAATTGACAAAACAAAATTCCTTCGTCTTCAGTGTCTCAGATCCAGATGGCCCACAGCCTCGAATCTCTTCTGTGGCTACTTTCAAGTAAGTGACGGGCATACAGAAAGTCTGCGGGAGGGCAGTGGGGCACAGAGCTGCACACTCAGGAACCTGAGCAAGATTAGTGGGGGCCTCCTGGTTGGCACAGTGAATCCTGCCCTGTTCTGGCAGAAGGCCATTGTGAGAAACATTTTTTTTTTTGGTGGGAACAAAGGAGAAATATTTATTTTGGAGTGTTTTAAATAGAATACATCCATAATAAAGGCCCACACAGAGAAGGAGCGACTCAAGGAAGCTTACAGTGGAGAAAAAATGTGGACTAGGGATTTGATGGAGATGTAACGTTCTGCCGTGAAGCAGGGGAAGGGAACTGAGGATCACCGCGTTAAGCAAAACAAGCCAGACTAAGAGGGACAAGCATCATGGTTTTTCTCATACGTGTGATTTAGAGAATGGAAAAGTGGACTTGAGAGCAATGTGGGCTGTTAGGAATGAAGGGCAGCAGGGGAGGGGACAAGAGAGGACAGAGAAGGTGCAACCTGAGGATCTGCAAGAATGCCACAAGGGACCTCACTGCTTCATGTTGTTTAATACGCGACGCAGACTGTAAAATTGAAAAACCCAGAATATAAGTAGCCTTTAATTATTTTTTTCTTGGCTTAAAAAAAGGCACATTTATTTTTTTTCTGATATGGTGCTTTCCAAAATATGATGTGTGCACTGATGGGAACCTTTTCATGGCTTAAATAGCATAAATCATTTAAGCCAGTTCACACTGGAATGGAATAAAAGGGTACTTTCTTTATGGACTAAATGAGCAACGGTGTTATATTGATCTCTGAAGTAAGAAATTTGAATTTTTTAGTTGATCCCATTAATTCATCTGGCAGTAATAACATTTACAACCAAATTCCTCTATTTCTCACAAGATTTGCCCTGCATGTTAATCTGCTAAGCACGAAGGTTTTAAAATATTTCTTTATGTTCTAAGGAAGTTTCTGTAGCATGATTATAAGCCCGCAGATTAATATTAATATTAATATTAATATGCAGTAAATTCCTTTCGTGTGGCAACAGTTAGCATTCCCTTCCTCATTCATTCCGCAATCGCTTCCTAAGCACCTCGTTTATGGAGAAAGGAAAACAACCGTGGGGGAGGTCTGCATTGCTTCTCTGTTTACAGCTCAGATTCCTTTGTGAGATGACATTTGGATTGCAGCAGACTTCAGAGCTATGTGCACAGCTGGCCCTCTAGCCCGAGATTCTGTACCCACACGCTTGTCCACTGAGAGCATTTGAAGGAAACCAAAACTGCGTCTGTCGTGAAGACGCACAGACGTAATTCCTCATTATGGTTGCCTACACAGCTTCATAGCAGCCATTTCATTTTTGTGAGATTGTATTGCATGAAGTGTTCAGAATAATCTATAGAGGGTGTGAAGAAGCTGGGTAAGCATGGATAAGATCATCACCGATATTACACACACCATTTCCAACAAGGGATCGAATACCTGCATATTGGGGTATCCACAGGGTCCCTGAAACCAACGCCTCATGCGTGTGGAGTAACAGCTGTACTGACAAGCATTGTTTCACACAGGAGCGAACTCAGGCTCAGAGAAATGAAGTGACGGAGCCAATAGCCGCCTACTGATCAGGTCTCAGAGACCAGATAGACCATATTCTATCTATCCCACAGGTGCCCTGCTTGTGTTAGAACACATACCACGAGGTCAGGCTTCCCTGACACTTTGCTGCTCCTAGAATCCAGCAGAGTAGTGAATGAATGACTCATAAGGAAAATAAACTTCCCAGATTCCACTACCTGCTTGACAGCTTCTGCCCTGCTCAGAGGTGGCTGCGGGCTGGGCTTCAGGTCTGGCTGGACTGCAGAGAGCCATGCCTGGCACTGCTGCAGGGTGTCTTGCCGGCTCACATGCTTCTGAAGTTCATATTCCAAACTGCGGTACACCTGAGGCAGAATGGGGACAAGATGTTAGAGTTGACTTCTGTCTCCAAAAACATCACTAGATTTGAATAAGCATGAGGAGCAGGCCACTTAAATCCTCAGGACTCCCTAGTACTATTTATATCTAACATGATCGAAAGTGTTCCAGAATTTGATATAAAATTCACTGGCCACAGTCCACTTTATAATTCCCATATCTATCCACATATAACAATGTCAAATATAACAGACCCATTGTTCATATAAGGAATAAAATGTGTTAGAGTACATGAAGTCATTGAAATAAACAAGAACATAAGCCAGAGGTTCCAGAAACTTCTCTCTGTATTATAAATGGTGGAGTTTTTGTTTAAACTAGGAGCTAAAAATAAAAAGCAATGAATCTCCATTTTTAAAAGACAACCAAACTTCTCTAATTCCGATGCTTTTGCTAGGAATAAATAATAGTACACAGAGAAGTGGAGGAGTTTGAGACACACATTCCACCATGGAAGCTATATTCAAGAACCACAGACCAGGGGCTGGGGCGATGGTTGAGAGCAGTGGCTCTCCCAGAGGCCCCAGGTTTGGTCCCCAGCACCACAAGACCGCTCATAGCCATTTGTAATGCCAGTTCCCAGGGGCTAAGAGCCCCTTCGGCTCTCTTCAGGTACTGTATACATCCATCATACAGTGCACATTCAGGCAAAACACTCATACACATAAAATAAATAAATCTAAAAAAATTAAAAGAACAATTGAGATTAATTTATATATGTTTTCTGATATGACTATTCAATCAATTCATTTTCAATCATTTGATCAACTTGGCTACCTTGGTCTCTAAAATGAGCTCAAGGCAGGCCAATGTAACTTAGTATGTCTTCATTTTAAAAGAAAAAACAAATATGTTATCAAGATGAGTTTTTATAGTCTAAGGAACCAACTGCATCGTCTACAATTTCTGTTATTTCTCTCATTATAAACACAAATCAGTCTCTCTTCCCATTGTGTCCAATTAGTTCCTCCTGGCCAGCCTAGTGTAATACTTTAAAAACAGAAACACTTGACATGATTTAAAAATCCCACAATAGCTGGGATGGTGATGTACACTTTTAGTTCCAGCACTCTGGAGGGAGAAATAGGCAAATCTCTGAAAGCTGGAGGCTAGCCTTGTCTACATAGTGAGTTCTATGCCTGCCAGGGTGAAATAGCAAGACTCTGTCTCAAAAACAACAACACACAAAACAAAGCTCATCACCACCACCACCACCAGAACAACCAAAATCAAAATAATAAAAACCAGTGCCTCTAACAATAGAAATCAACTTGCTGACAATACTAGTTATTATTAAAAGAACAGTTCTTATTTATTGTAGACCTATTTCTATGGCATTGAGAATGCAGTTTTTGTGGAAATATACCCATTAAAGTACAATTCCAAACTGACAAGGACTTTCTTCATATTTACAATTTTTATTCAAGTGCCCAAAAATATTCAGAGTAGAAAACTAGGCCCCCAAATGTTAAAAATTAATGAATGGTGAGAATGAAAATGCATTTATTTTAGTACTTCAGAATAAATGGCAAACTATGGGGGGAGTTTTGATTGTGTGTAAAAAAATAAAGATTAAAAACTGCCAATATAAGTTTTCCTTTTGCTTGCTTTGGGACAAGGTCTCACTTTGCAGCCTAGCCTGGCCTTGAAGTCTTCCCAACTATCCTGCCTCAATCTTTCAAGTGTGGGGATTTTAGGCAAGAGTCAACGCACCCAATTTTATGAACAGCTTCTATCTTTCGTTTTGTTTGAGACAGGTTATATGTCACCCAGGCTGACTTGGAACTTGTAATGTAGTATAGTATGGGTGACTATGACCTTCGGGTCCTGTGACCTCTATTTCTATAGTGCTAAGATTACAGACATAAGACGCCACTATTGGTTTATATGTGATGAGGATCAGACCCTGGACATGGTGCACGCTAGACAGACATGCTGCAAAGTGAGCCACATTCTGAGCCTAATATGTTTTCATAATTAATCCTTTCTTTAAAGGATTGGATGGAAGTGGATGTCTTATTTCCAAGCTTCCTCACATGGAACGGAGGCCCTACCTGCTTGTTTAGTTGTGAACTCCGTCTGCTTACGAAATACCAAAGCCACTCTAAAAATTTAGGCATTGGCCCATTTTTGAAAACCAGGCCTTCGTCTTCAGTCACTGTGGGGAAGCCTCCACAGCACTCACCCTCTGTGCTGTGCTGCAGATGGCTGAGTAGCTGTCCTTCGTGCCCTGCAGGTGTGCTTGCACGCTCTGTTTCTGCTTTGCTTGCAGGTGGTCTGGACACTGGGCGATCAAAGTGTCGCCTTTGGTTTTAAGATCATCCAGGCGGTCTTCAAAGCCTGCTATTTCTTCCATCATCGCCTGCAACAGAAGAGGTGGAGAGCTCCCAGGATTCCATCTCCAGCTTGCGTCAACCTCTTTATTGAGCACCGAGTTTAAGATCTCATTTTATTGTCTAACAGACCTTTTAAAAGAGTTTTGTGATTTATCTTGGTGATGCTTTAGGTTAAAAAGCAAATGAGTATTTCAGGAAGCCACCAATGGGAAGAGTGAATGAGCTGCGGATCAGTCACGTGACAGGGCTACAGTGTGTGCACAGGTGGCCTCAGAGAGGCACTGCTATGACCACACAGCCAGGGTCAAAGATGTCCACGTGTGTGTCACATCTGTTTGTTAGAACCTAGGCATTTTTTTTGTTTTCTTTTTTAACCTCAGATGATATACTATTTAATTTACTTACTGCTCTGGTTTCTGTAATAATACAATATATAATTTACACCCAATAACATTTAGATGAATAAAAATAACTATCATGCTTACAGTTAATTGTTCACTGTAGTCTGGAAATTATAACTAAGCCATTGTCATGCAGATGAGGGACTAAAGCCCAGAAAGGTCATATCAAGGTAACCTAGCAGTAAACAACCAAGCTTCCCAGTTTCCGACACGTCCTTCTGGACTTCGGGCCCCACAGCTCTTCTCATATTCATTATCCAGTGAGCATGCTCACAGATTGTTCAGGGAGCAAGAAGCAAGCTTGTCAAATGAGGCTAGAGACATTATAGGTCACACAATGCTGTGGCAAGAGTCACATTCCAACACAAGGGTGCTTGGGGATACATCTCTACATAACGGAATCATGGTTGGGCTCTTAGGGATGCTGCATTCTCCTTTGTCCAGTGGGCTTGTGTGAGTGGATATTAAACAAAAGTGGAAACCACTTTTGTCTTCAGTTTAAAACTGACGTATTATATCCTAGGCTAGAGAGAGAGGGGAAGAGGGAGAGAGGGAGAGGAGAAGGAGAGGAGAAATCACTACCCCAGATTCCTGCAGGAATGGACTATCTACTGGGTTAGTATATGTACTGGTTAGTCTTTTGACATCATGACACAAGCTAGGGTCATCTAAGAAGAAGGACCATCAGTTGAAAAAAATGTCTCTATGAAATTGGTCTCTGGGAAACTCTGTAAGGCATTTTCTTGATTAATGATTGATGTGGGAGGGCCCAGTGTACTATGGGCGGTGCCACTCTTGGGCAGGTAGTCCTGAGTTGTACCAGAAAGCAGCTGAGCAAGCCATAGCAAGCAAGGCAGTAGTCCGCATTTTCCATGGTCTCTGTTTCTGTCCCTGACTCCCTCTGTAAGCTGTAAGGTGAAATAAATCCTTTCCTTTTCAGGTTGCTTTTGGTCATGGTAGTTACCACAGCAACAGGATGCAAAATAGGAGAGCATGTTTTTGGAGCCTGCCAATATCAGCACTATAGCTGTTTGCCTTCCATCCATGTTCTGAGCACACCCGACCCCACTTAGCTTCCAGGATCAAATGAGACCCAGCATGTTCACAGAAATCTGGTCATAGATTAGTAGTTAATTTTCTACAACTAGTTGTGAGGTGAAAATTTCCTTCTGGCAAAGAGGCTTATGTCTTCACACAGGGTATTGATTTACTTTGCAGATAAAATTATTTCTCCTTAAGATCAGAGTAGGTCATTCCATAAAATTGTCCACATGCCATCTGTCAGTATCATGTGTAATTACTAAGAACACAGACCTGCGAAGATAAGAATGTCTGCCCTCAGTGGCTCACAAAGTGCTTGCACAAATGCCATTCCCTAGGGTTTCCAGCACAGTTACGAGGTGAGACAATAGGACAACTGCCCCAGAGAGGCTCAGGTCCCAGTTAGGAAGGATATGTGGCTGGCCTAGACTGCAGACTGACTCCCAGTCCTGTGTTCCATGGCTGACATGTGTTTCTAAAGTAGGAGGAATCTCTTCCTTTGATAAAAGATACATGCTGACTAAATTCCAAGACCAACCCCCCCCCCAAAAAAAAAAACAACAAAAACTGTGAGCTCAACCGCGTGCAGCCTGTTCAGAAGCCGAGTGCTATGAGCTGAGTAATCTTTACTCTCCCAAGGATATCAAGTTCAGTGGCTCTAAATTGTCAGCTGCACGTGAGGCTCACATGAGGTTCTTGAAGCACAGTTGTAATTCAGAGCTGCACTTGAAGACACACGTTTACACATGCATATGCACACGTGTGTACCCACATGCATATACACATGCACATATGCACAGACACATGCAGACACATACACAGTGTCGGGGCTGTCAAAGCCCCCGTGTGGTGAGAGTAGCTCTACCTTGTGATGGGCAAGCTGCTGGGTAATGGTCTCCAGGCTGCTGGCCTCCAGAAGGTCGGGTGCCACCAGGCGACCGGACATCTGCAGCAGCCACTTTTCTACCTCTTGGAGTTCACTGTTGTAGTCTTCGTGGTCTCGGACTTTAGCTTCCAGATTGAGGACGTGCTCCTGCAAAACCAGGCATGTGTCAGAGTTGACTTTTGAGTCTAAGACCGACTCAGAATTGTGTTATATTTAAACGATGTCTAGGGTAACTCGGAAGCTAGGCAAACTGGATTGTGTCAGAAACCACCAGGATGGGGCTAGGCGGCAGCTTAGGTGTAGAGGGTATGGATAGCACAGTCAAGGGCATGGACTCCATCCCCAGCGTCTAATAGGAAGCGAATTACATAGAAAACCATCAGGAATGGGAAAATCAGCTGTCATGCTATTAAAGTGCCTCTGGCCGATGCCAGTCCTCAAAAGTCTATAGTAGAGGGGACAGAAGCAGGCTTTGTCACCTCCTGGGCAGTCAGCATGCTCAGTGCCTCCCCTTCCTCACCTTTCCTATGCTGCAGAGGTCCTGGAAGTCACTTTGAAGTTTCTGTATCTTGTCCTTTAGCGTCTGATCCTGTACCAGTTCCAGAAGCGCCTCGCCCTTCTCTCTCACCGAGTTCACAGATGGCTCGTGGGACAGCACCATTTGTTGTAGTGACTGGAGTCACAGAGACAAAAAGGAAAAGCAGCCACCTCATTGGGGTGAACAAGGAGAAAATACACAGGTGCCTGTGGAAGCCACGACACCACCTCCCTCAGAGAAGGATCTGGCAAATATTTATTGACTCAATGAAATACAAAGCATTAAGAAGAGAATATTTTGCCATAGCTTGTGCTATTTTACATTATTATAGAGGGGGGGGGGAAGCACATGTAATAGCCTTGCATGGAGGAGAAAAACAGAAAACTTGTCAATTAGCGAAACTGAACACAGCTTATTTCTGCCTGCCACTTCTTTACTTTCTACAGATAAATGCCAACAAAAGGGACCGTTGTTCAGTTCAGAGAGCATGATGTCTGTTGCAGCTTGAGTTAAGAGTTGGACCTAGGTAGAAAACGCCTAGCACTTGCTGAGACAGGTTCAAAACATATTTTACTACGCTAGGAAATCAATCTAAATTGGGGGAGGAGAGGAGAGGAGTCTCATGAGGACATCTTCAGTGTCAAGCTGCCAGGCCTGGAGGGGAGGCCGGGCACAGTATCATAGCTAGAAATGTCAGTAGCTTCTGGAGAAATGGGGTGAGCCTGCATACTGTCATCCCTAAAGACTGTTGCTAAATCCTTAAGGGCCATTTAGCAAACCCCGATGGCCTATAACTTGGTCAAGGTACTGAGTCATTAATTTGACACACACACACACACACATACACACACACACACACACACACATGTATATGTATATATGTGTACACACGCATATGTATATATGTCTTTCTATCTTGATCTATGCCTGATTTTCTTTAGTTAAGACCGGTGGGCAGAAATGTTTAAGGCATCTGCGACAAAACATCACATATTAGTGGAAGGCAATTTTTTGGTGATTATTTTGAAAGTCTGAGCAGGTGAAATTTCTAACTTTCTCTACCTGTTTATATCGCCTCTGTATCTCTAGAATGTATTACTGATCCTCTAGAAACTAAATTCCCTGGTGTTTACCTGTTGTAGAATATTACTTTAGGGTGTTTTTTTTTTCTTATACTGCTTTTGTCTAACTCTGTGAAGCTGTGTCACTGTGCCTGTCTAACACACCTGATGGTCTAATGACGAGCTGAATGGCCAAGAACGAGGCAAGAGCGAAAACTGGCAGGGCTGGCAGGCAGAGTACATAGAAGGAGAAATGAGGATGAGAAGGTGGAATGAGAGAATAAGGAAAGAAGGACATCCGGAGCCAGACGCCCAGCCACACAACCAGTCTCAGAGTGAGTGTGAAAGTAAGATAGACAGCAGCAAGAAAAGGAAAAAGCCAAGAGGCAAAAGGTACTTGTGGGTAAGTTAAGAGAAGCTGACAAGAAACAAACCAAGGTAAACCCATCACTAAAAATAAACCTCCCGGTGCGATTTATTTGGGAGCAGCATGGTGGACCCTCAAAGAGCCAAAAGTGAAAATAAAGAAAAAAAATCACATAACATTCCTTCTAATTAGTCAGTTAGAAGTCATTGTCTTTAAACCATGCTCTCTCATTTTCAATTTGCTGTGATTCAGATTCTAGGACTGGGAACCAAGGAAAGAAGGGAAGTGACTATGCTGGGATAGATGTGATGTCAGTGAACAGGTCACATTTGAGAATCGTGCTGTCAAGGGAAAAAAACTTGCAAAAGTATCTCATAAGATTTTTAAGCTGATGAGTTTGTGGTAGGGTTTTTAGCTACATGAGGCCCTTGATTCAGAGTTGAACACCCTTCAGAAGATCCATATAGCTGTATCACAAAGGTATATTGATTGATTATATTAACTTTTGAATTTTAGCTTCTAATAGGAAGAATCATGCCAAAGTTATATGTTTTGCCAACTATAGTAAGGAAAAGCCATGCAGCTCTACTGGAGACAGATGCTAGAAACTTTACCAGGTAATCCACAGCCTCGTGGTGATACACAGATAGTAATCTCTAGTAAGATAGTATCTCTAGTAAAAGATGTGTTAAATTAATATGTAAGATCTAGTCAATAAGAAGCCAAAGCTAATGGGCCAAGTAGTGATTTAAATAATATAGTTTCTGTGTGATTATTTCTGGTCTGAACTGCGGAATGGCCGAAACGAACAAGCGGCCTTATTACAACAATATAGCTGCATAAACCGGCAGCAAAGAGGATATATAGGGGTACCCTTCAGCACCTGTGTGGGTGAAGACTTTTGGAATAAACTCTCTCCCATTCAGTCCTTGCCTGATGCCCACACACATGTGCTAGTAGCTCGCAAGGGACTACCTTGTATTTGGATAGCTGCGCCTTTTTCTCATACAGTTCCATTTTGGGTTCTTCAGGTGTGTGCAGGATTTCCTGGTACTCTGCCATCCATCGGGTCAGCACTTTGCACTTATCTGAGAACTCTTTGGCCAGGTGAAGGCCCTTCTCCAGGCTCATGTGCTCCTTCCGCACCGTGCCAGTCAGGTCCTTCAGCTGTTCCATGTGGCCATGGATCTCCTTCCTCAGTTCCTCAGCCTCGTTTTCCTCCAGGAACTTCACAGCCCTCTCCCCTTTCTCTCGAGCTGATTTCAGCAAACTGTGGCCCTTCTCCATGTCTTTTAATAAAACCTGAGAAAGAAAGCAGATTACTATTGCTGTGGAATGACCAAAAGCAACTTGAAGAGGTAAGGGTTTGTTTCATTCGGTTTTGCAAAACAGTTCATCACCGAAAGTAGGGAGGGCAGAAACCAGGAAGCAGCAACTGATGCTCAGCCTATTGTAACATAAACCCTGGACCACCAGCCGAGGGATGGCACCACCAACAATGGGCTGGGCTCTACCCCATTGATCACTAATTGAGAGAATGCCTTATAGGCTTGCCTACAGGTTATTTTCTCCATTGAAATTCCCTCATCTCAGATGACTTTAGCTTGTGTTGATATAAAACCAGACAGCACAGAGCAAATGCAGTGTGGATCTTATTGTTGTTGTTATTAATATTATTATTATTGCAAATAAAGGTTTTCAGATTCTATTTGGAATCATTCTGTAGTCTCTGTAGTCCCTTAAAATAAATTTTTGAAGTTTTTTTTCCAGGTTGGACCTATCAAGGAATCTAAAGCTCCTTTCTTTAATTCAACACAGGATTTAAATTTTGATCAATATACCATTTTCAAGTCACAGACTTAAAGAGGAATCTGATGTGTCTTTTATCCTCAGCAAACTTTCATCCCAAAAGATTTTGTTTTCTAGTTTGCTAATACGCCTAGTTGTGAATTTAAGATCTAACCGTTAGGATTTGTCAACTTAAGACATGGCAGACAGTTGCCCATGGGCCATTCATGAGACTATGCCTCACACATAGTGAGTGGAATCAGCTTTGGCCTTAAAGCATGTATAACCATATTAGGATTAAAATGATGATTTGGGGGCTATAAGCAGCTTGGAGTCAGGAATAGACGCATGCTTCTAGATCTACCCAGTGGAAGAGGATCATGAGGGGATGAGGGAAGGTTGGAGACAGGAGGATGTCTGCCTACCTCCAATGTCTTCAACTTCTTCCCCATCATTACTTCATCGACTTTATCTATCTTGGTAGCCACATTCTTGAAGTTTTTATGGGTGGAGCCATACCAGTCTGCATAGCAACCGAGGGATGATTCTGTTTCCTCCAGACTCTGGATTTCCTCTTCTAAGAATTTTATTTGCTCCTGTGAAAGCAAAGAGAAGACTGAACCATGGACGAAAGCCCCAGGGCCAGGGCCACTGTGGACCACCAGACATCTTCAGTAGGAGCCGGTGAAGACCACGTAGGCTCATGATGCCAGCAGTCTCTTGTAAATGTCAGGGCCAGCTCACCAACACTTGGAGCAGCAGGGCCTGGTAGCGGGAGGTCAGCTGAGTGGCCTGGCTGCCCATCCTGCTGCTTGCATGGCTCTCCTCCAGGATCTCCTGTGCTCTGCTTCCCACCTCCTCAACTTCATCTCTGTGTGCTGACAGGTCTTCATGCCACTTCTGCAATGACATCAGAACCAGAGGAAGAGCAGCTCAGTCCTGGACAGTCCTAAATCGGACAGACGCTGCATGTACCGTCTGAAGAGAACATGATTTGCACACGTGTTTATGAATATGTTTATTCTGAGCTACAATTCTGAAAATGTGTCAGATATAATCTTTGTGAAAAATTATGTCACAGCAATGTGGTGACGGTTGTGTATCTATAACTCTCAGCACCTCCCTTTAAACACCAGCTCCTGTGGTGTAATGGTTAGTGCTCTGGACTGGGAATCCAGCGATCTGAGTTCATATCTTGGTGGAACCTGCTCCTTGAGGAAGAGATCTGGTCAGTTATCCCCATCAACTTAGACCAGGAAACTCAATCTAAACGGACTGCCCATGCGGGCTTCAGCATAGTTGGGGGCATATTTCACGATTCACCATCCTATACACATTATTCTTTGGTGCAAATGCCTTTTTAAAGAGTGTCTCACATCTTCCCTTGCAGTTTAACCAGCCTTAAAATACTAAAATGAATAACGAGAACAAATTACCAAGGCCTATAGATTGTTTTGACTGTGTGCAAGGAACTTAAATAAAAATTACAAAGAAGCTAGTTGTGAATTACTAACTTATAGAACTGTATTAGATCTCTTTTAAATCATAATCATAATTGTAAAAGATTGTTGCTTCTGTATTTCTATAATGGAAATCAGCAGACATGAAAAATAAATATAATAGTTTCACAAAACTGGATTCTATTTTAAAGTTTTCATGTTTTTAACATTTAGTGACTGTGTGTGCACGTGTGTGTATGTGTGTATGTGTGTATATGTGTGTGTGTGTGTGTGTGTGTGTGTGTAGGGCAGAGGACAACATTAAGGTGGTTCTGTCCTTCCCGTATGGGTGCTAGGGACCAGATTCAGGTAATGAGGCTGTGCAACAAGCACTTTTACCTGCCAAGCCACCTCACTGGCCCAGCGCCAAACCATAGTCTGTCCAAGATGAACCTAAGAAGTAATGGCTGCAAAGAGAACCATTTCATTTATTTTAAATGTTCTAGACCAGCATAATGAAAACTCGGAAGACGTCCACCTCAGACAGACAACTTCTAAGTGTTTCCATGAAACAAACTACAAGCTCTGCAAGGCAATTTGCTTTGACAAGGCTCGGGAATTTCCCGGGATTGCACCTTCATCTGCAGCAACTGTATCTCCTTGGTGGATCGGCTACTCTGGCAATCGCTCCTGACACTGATTTTCTCCTCCATTCTCTTGAGCCATTCATCCACTTGCTGGAACTTCTGCTCCATCAGCCTCAGTTTGTTCACCACGCTGTTGAACTGTGTCCGGGTCTCGGCCAGTCTGTGCTGGTAAACCTGCCAGTCCTGACGGAGGGACTCCAGCACTCTGTCTTCTGCCTGGGGGATGCCCGACGGGATCACGTCCTCCCGGGTGTGCAGCACCGAGTTCAGCAGGGCCTGCCCCTCTGCACAGCGCACTTGAAGTTCCTGCGGGCAAAAGGGCAAGGGCATCATGACTCACTGATAGTTCACACCAATGTATCTCAGCTAAACCATCTTGGGCCAGCTCGTAATTCACATGTGATTTCATTCTGCACTACTAAACAATGCATATCTGTATCTGTAACAGTGAACATTGCCTTCCTATGTCTGGAGAAAGAGCCTGAAAATTTCCCAATTAAAATACGAATACCCACCAGGTCGTGGTGGGGCACACCTTTAATCCCAGCATTTAGGAGGAAGGGGCAGGCAGATCTCTGAGTTCAAGGCCAGCCTGGGCTACAGAGTGAGTTCCAGGACAGCCAGGGCTATTATACACAGAAACCTTGTATAAATAAAAACCAAAATAAATAAAAAATAATGATTCCCAGTTAGGTTTTTGAAATTTGATTTTTTTTTTTTAGCTTTAGGCAAAAGCAGTCATGACAAAAGTGATATTGCTTAAAACATTAAGTCAGGTTTATTACAGCTCAGCATCTTCTTACACAGCCCTCAGGGCTGGTGGATTTGGCATTAACTGGATTCTACAGTGACTGCTGAGAAAAGAAGTGTGGATCCTCTTCATGGCAAGAGGTGGGAGTCCTTTCTAGGTTTATGCTCTAGGGAATATGGTGGCCCAGAAAATTTGGATTAGTCCCCTTTGTAGGCATGTAGACCTGTTAGGCTGAATCATTACACCAGCCTACTAGGTGCTCCTATATTCAAATATAGTCTCCTGACGACAGTATAAGCCCCAAAGAGTCACCCTAAACAAGTAAGTGTGAACATATATTGAATGGCATACATTGCTTTTTTATAGAAACACATTCTTAACTATTCTGGCAAAAATGGTATTATATACTTTAAATTCTACTCATAAGAAATCAACATGTGTTGAACGATATGATTATTTATAATAAAAAGAACCATGTAAACCACAACCATGAACATTGAAGGCAGCCATGCACACAGTCAGAATTGGCACAACACTCAAGCAAACATGGAGGCTTTCTTTGAAAATTCTTTCATTCTTTTTCAAGGTGATGCTGTATAAATTCTCCTTAATTTGTTTGCATATTATTCCTGCAAAGGGGCCTGAAAATCAATGCCTTAGGTTTTGCAGGACTTTGGGCTATGCTACAGTTGTGTAACTCTGCTGGTGTAGTACCCACCCAGCCATAGAACAGGGTCAACGAGTGTGGCTGTGTGCCAATAGAATTCCTTAAAGCAAAGACACTGTGGCCATGTGCTGTAGTTAACTGATACCTTCTCTAATTTATTAATCTCAATTTATCTACTCTTCCAAGTTTATAAAAATAGTTCTATCTATTATATGCCATCATTCTCCTAAATATATTCTCATCTATCCGAATATATGAAGTATTTATGCCAAAGAGAAGCACAGCTTGATATTTAAATATGAATATATGTTCCATGACTTGAATTAGACCCTCGGTTTATATAAAATAATTGGTGCCTATGGTCTATAAAATTGTGGTTCTCCTAACTTCTAGTCTTTATTTGCTTTATGAATTCATCAGTTAAGTATGGTTTTCTTACTTTTCACTTAATCTCACTATGTGGCGTCAGAGAGGCTGTCTTGTGCCTGATGTTGCCTAGTAACAGACTCCACACCACTGGCCATGGGTGGGAGAACGTAAGGATACTGGAGTGGCCCTGTCTTGTAGCCACGTAGCAGGGAGTTACAGTGCTCCACTTCCGTTTCCTGCCACGGCCTTTCTCCTTCCTCTTCAGCGTTTGTGGAGACTTAAGTCGGACAACATAGAAGAAACACGTGGGTGGCAAGGGCCTGGAGTCTGAGCCGTGCTAATCTGACTTCATACACTTCTAACCAAAACAAGAGAAGCACGTAGGTAGGAACTTGCTGGTTCCCTTCATGCACAGCCGCTTACAGAGGTCATCATTTGCTTCCCAGGGTGTCTGGCGTGGTAGTGAGAAGAGAGCTATTTAAGGACACAAAGTCAGCTGCTCGCAAGTGAATAGGAACAGCTGTTGGTCATCGGGAAAGCTGCCTGTAGGCCCGGCATTCAGGAGACTAAGCTAGGAATATCCTGAGCTCAAGGCTAGACTGGGCTGTATACCAGAACCCTGCTTCAAACAATGATAGTATGCATATGTACATGCATGTCTACATATATACACTATCAGCCGGGCCTGTAAGATCTCAGAGATCAGAGCACTTAGTATTATAAGGCAGGGCAGATGAGACTCTGTAACTTGTATAACTTGTACTGTTTGTTATCTAGTATTTATTATCTTTAAGTAAGATAGTTTCTTCTCATTTAATCTTCACAGTTGTGTGGAGGAAACCATGAGAGAGCTTCTTTCGTGTCTGAAGTTGCCTAGTACCAGGTTGCTCGGAGAAGTAGAGTCCAAGTTTCCTTACCCCAACCTGTCTGCTTGGCATTACACAACCCTTCTTGAGACTCAGCAGAAGGTCATGGCAGTTGCACATATCAGGGAAAACCATGAGAGGCTTTGCTTCTCCTACTCATCCTAGCTGTAGGGATAGCTTGTGAATCTTGAACCAACTCTATTTGGGATCCACAGCATGCTAAGAAGTTCTAGAACACTCCCCGGTGGGACATGGGGGTGGTCTTCTTAGTCTTTTCCAGTTCTTTATTCTGTGCTCCTAGAAGCCTTCTCCTGGAGACCTTCCTGACTCTGCCCAACCCTGCAGTGATGAATGATTAAGTTTCAGAGCTGCCGTAAGTTCCTTTGCATTAATCTATTACTGCCTTTACCTCATTGTATACAATAATGTACTCATGGGTTTGCTTTCCTCACTAAACGTATGAAATTAATGCCCAAGCCATCGTCACATGCTGTTGCTTGTGAAGTGTTTGCTCTGTGTTCGGTGTTGAGTAACTAACTGAAGGAGTGAATAAGGTTGAGAGCTGTTGACCATTGTGCCCACCCTATCTGCAGTGTCCAGAGGATCCACGTGCCCCCAGCTACGCTGATTTCTTCTTCTTGAATTCTCAGCCAAGTCCCACACCCTCCAGAGTGCTAGAGGTTTTGACTGAAGCCAAGTAGCTACAGATTGTGCTATCAGTTTCACTCAGAGCCTGCAATATTTTGGTGGTGCTCGCTGTTTTATCCTTCATCTGAAACGTCCTTTTGAGAGCAACAGGCAGGTGTTTTTGTTAGGCAACACCATGCACTAGCTCAGTAGCCACCTTGGTAGCCGAATGAGTCCTCCAAGAGCTGGTTTTGTTGGTTTAAATTGCCTAACAAATGATGGGAACTTGAACATTCCAGACCAAGCCTTCCCTTAACTGAATGCGTATCAGCTCTCTGTTGGAGCCACAGTCACATCCACTTCCCATCATTTGACCTTATAATTCCATTTTCATAGAAAGGGCCCCTTGGATTTCTGATAGAATTACCTGGAGATCCCGCAATGCTGTCTCATGGGTGTGGCTGTCACCCTCAAGGGCCGAGCATCGGTCAAGCTTCTCTTGTTCTTGCCCCAGCCAATTTTCAAATGTCTTTAGGTCTCTCTGGTACTCCTGGTGAAGGCGAACCAGCCTTTCTAATTTTGTTACTGCTTCCTGTGATCAGTATTTAAAATAGTTAAGAAAAAAACATATCACTGAATGCAGAATTCGTTTTTGGAGTTACATTTTCTTTAATGTGTGTGTGTGTGTGCACGCATGCATATGCACACGTGCTGCTCAGTGTCTGTGAAGGTCAGAGATAACTTTTGGGATTCAACTCCCTCCTTCCAGTGTAGGGATCTGGCTCAAACTCAAGTTGTCAGGTTTGGTGACAAGAGCCTTTGCTTGCTGAAACATCTTGTCAGCTACATTCTTGAAATTTTAGAACAGCATAATTATAAGCTCGTTAGAAAAATGAGTAATTTCCCTTTTAAAAAGAACCTTTAAATTCCCATACAGAAAGAGGACACAGTTGAGGGCTGACAGGGAGTGAGGTTAATTGAAGTAAACACATTCAAAATATACTGTATGAAATTCTCACAGAACCAATAAAAAATGAACAAGAAAAAGGAAAAAAATCATATTTCTCTCTAAGGAAAAGAATAGCAAAATATAAAAACAAATACTTAAGTCTGGAAAGATCTTGTAGATCACTGTGAAATAACCACCTGGTCTGAATTTTCAATGACAAGTTAATGGTCACGTCACAAATAAAGGGACTTTACTTTTCTTAAAAATTCAATTAGTAGTGAAAACCAAAACGGTTACATTATGTCTTAAGTGAGAGTTAGGAGTTGGAGAGCTTATTTTCCTGGACTTTGTCTAATAACGGAGAATGTGCTCCTGTAAGGTGTCACCATTGTCCTTGGGAAGCCTAGATGACAAACGGTGAATGCTACCAGGTTTCTGTTGGTTACTGAGACTCTACCACCACGGGGGTAATAAGCCAATCAAACCGAATTAATAAAGCTGGGTTTAATCTGAGCAAAGCACTCCTGGGTGACCCTCAGGAGGGTGTGAGAGGTCTCACATGGCAGTTAGGGTTACCCAGTCTTTTATTTTGGGGGGGGGGTGGTTTTTTGTTTGTCAAGACAGAGTTTCTCAGTAGCTTTGGAGTCCATCCTGGAACTAGCTCTTGTAGACTAGGCTAGCCTTGAGCTATCAGATCTTAAGGAGCCTATAGGCCAGGCCTTGAGCAGCCCCGAGGAGGGTGGAGTTTGAAGAGAACAGCTCCAGGGAAGAGGCTGCTCGGCAGCTGAGGGTGGGGTCTGGAATGGGGCTCTGAGCTGGAGATTCCAAACAATTGTTTTATATTTTATAAAATTCCCATAGCCAAACGTCACATAGAATTTAGGATTTTTTGCTAGGTGGTGGTGGTACATGCCTTTAATCCCAGCACTTGGGAGGCAGAAGCAGGAGGATCTCTCTTAATTCAAGGCCAGCCTGGTCTACAAGACCTAGTTCCAGGACAGGCACCAAAGCTACAGAAAAACCCTGTCTCGAAAAACAAAACAAAAAGAAAAAGAATTTAGGATTTTTCAATGTGGACTCTCTCTGAAATTTTTTGTGACAATATTACATTTCTAGTTGGGTTTTTTTGTTGAGAATTATTTTTTTTTCTACATTAACTTTCAGGTATTAAAAAATATTCAAAGTGTTGTTTAATATTGCTAGTGATATTTTTAAAATGCTAAGATTCAGTTTGTTTTACACTGTTTTCACTAGGTTGTTGGTCTTGGAAAGCACTGAGTGTGTAAGTGGTCCCAGTTCTCCACTCTCCTACCTGGGTGAATCCACTGGACTCGGGATAGCCATACCTTGGCCCGCTCTTTGATGGCTTGGTGTCGCTCCTGCAGATCCTGCAGTTCTAACTGGGTAACGTAATGCTCGGTCATGCCTGCCCTCTTGACTTCAATGGTCTCCAGCAGGCTGCTGTGACTCAATACTTCTTCGTTTAGCAGCTAGAGAGCAAAAGGATGAAAAGTTAAAATGAATTGCTCATGAACAGGTACAATAATGATCTTGAAAAAATTAAAAGGTATTAGTGTGACAAAGGACCTTTAGCTATCCATCCACTCACTTTAATTATACAGGTGTGTGTGTGTGTGTGTGTGTGTGTGTGTGTGTGTGTGTGTGTGAAAACTATGTATATAATGTTTCTATGTTATTTCACATCTGGTCCAGAATGACTCTGAGACATCATTTCTCAATTATCTATTTTATATTTCTGCTTGAATATTTCAAATTTCTTATATCTAGAAATGGCCTCCTGATTTCCACTGTCTTTTATCTTTCTGTCTTATCCAGCTTTCTCCCCAGCTTTTTTTTTTTAAAGGAAATGCCACTCCCACCCACCTCACCTCATCTCAAATAGCCAATCTGGAACATAGGAAGGAGTCACCTGCTCTCTCACCTACTCCAGGCCTCTCTTAACTTTCAATTGGATTTTAGCAGGAGGCCCTTAGACAGAAGTCAAGTGGCAGATTAGGTGGTAGGCTGAGATGTGGAGTCTACTGGAGGCTGCACACAGTGCAGGAGGAGGTGCCTGTGCCCTCTCCCAGGTCATCCATAGCACCCTTCACTGTTATCTCTGCTCCAGCAATTCTCATCCCATAGTGCACCAGGACCTCTCCTTCCTGAACCTATGGACGTGATAGACTCAAGTCTTTTGTAGTAACAGGAGCGGCGGGGCTGTGTCCCCAGCACCCCGGCCGCCTGGCTAGCTTATG
>NC_022034.1:16082375-16090586 GCF_000317375.1 Microtus ochrogaster | reverse complement strand
GCTTTTGTTGCAAAACCGCAGGTACTTGAGCTTCTGCTAATTCAGGCAGTGGGGTTCCACTGCAAACTTAGCCAAGGCAGGCAGAATGGGCCTGTGTGGCAGAGTGTGTCTCGGACTCGGCACTGGGGCCTGAGCCATGAACTAAAAAAATCCCTCCAGGTTATTCTTTGTGCTCAATCCTTTAGGGCATAGTCAGCCTGTTTCCTGTTTCAGAAATGCCTTTCTTGTCCCTCTGCCCTGACTCCAAGCAATTTATGCTAACCCTTTCCAAATTAGTGTCTCACACTTCACAGTATAGCTTTGTGATATCTCCCAGTTGTAATTCTTACTTGAATGCATATTAGTGGGTGTACACATCCCTGGCAGAATGCAACCTTTGCTTGAGATCTTACAAATACCACTGCTATGATATAAGCAATGGGGAACCAATGAGGGAGCTCTCAAAGAAGGGAGGTGTTCACCTTTACACGAATATAGCAGCCAATTGGTCAACAAGAAACAAGGTGAAACTTAGCCTTAGAATTCAGGAGAACAGATGGATCAGCAGTAACTAGTGGTGATGCTATGGGAAGGAGAAAGATGGATCCTGGGGTGAGGAGGTGGCCAACTTAAGCTGTTACATAAGAGATGATACAAATAAGCAGAAAAAGTGTAGCATGAAGGATTTCCACACAGAATATAGTAAATTCAGTTCAAGACCTGATATTCCAATGAATTCGCCCTGGAGGGAGGAATCCAGCAAAGGGCTCCAGTATGTTATGTCTGAAGATTGCTTCAATGAAAGCAGATTTTTGTTTGTTTGTTTGTTTGTTTTTGTTTGGGGGAGACAGGGTTTTTCTGTGTCTCTCTGGCTGTCCTGGAACTTGATCTGTAGACCAGGCTGGCCTCAAACTCACAGAGATCCTCCTGCCTCTGCCTTCCCAGTGCTGGGATTAAAGGTATGTGCCACTCACCCAGCTAATGAAAGCGTTTTTTATTTAAACTCTTTACATATTTTAAGACTTTCTCATATAACATTAGAACCATATGATGTTGATCAAAAGTGTCCACAAGTAGCAATATAGGGCCTATTGTTTAGCTCTGTGTTGGCCCGACATGTATAAGGCCTTGGGTTTAATATCCAGCATTGAGGGTGAGAGAGCAGGCAGGAAAGAAAAAAAAAAAGCAAAAAGGCAGTGGTAATACAAAAGAATGCAATAAAAAGAAAATGTGCACTTCTGACTTTAAGAAGTGACAACTCTTTAAATCGTCTATGTCATAAAACATGGGTCTAAAACATATAGGCATCCCCCTGAATATTAACCTTCATCAGGCGATGAAAGGAGACAGAGACAGAGACCCAAATTGGAGCACTGGACAGAAATCTCAAGGTCCAAATCAGGAGCAGAAGGAGGGGGAGCACGAGCAAGGAACTCAGGACCGCAAGGGGTACACCCACACTCTGAGACAATGGGGATGTTCTTTCAGGAGTTCACCAAGGCCAGCTGGCCTGAGTCTGAAAAAGCATGGGATTAAACTGGACTTGCTGAACATAGCGGACAATAAGGAGTACTGAGAACTCAAGAACAATGGCAATGGGTTTTTGATCCTACTGCACGTGCTGGCTTTGGGGGTCCTGGGTAGTTTGGATGCTCAACTTACTAAACCTGGATGGAGGTGGGCGGTCCTTGGACTTCCCACAGGTCAGGGAAACCTGATGGCTCTTCAAGCTGATGAGGGAGAGGAACTTGATCGGGGGAGGGGGAGGGAAATGGGAGGCAGTGGTGGGGAGGAGGCAGAAATCCTCAATAAATAAATAAATTTAAAAAAAAAAACATGGGTCTATATGATTATCTAGAAAAGAAAATCTTCACTCCTGAGAAAAATAACTAAAAACAAAATTCTACTTTAGGACGATATTAGAAATTACAACGCAAGCTTCAAATATCATTCCCCTGTATGTGCATCTCTGGTGCCCAGGTGACCACTGTTGCCTGGAGTTTAGGACAGAACGCAGAGTGTGTAATCCATCTCAAACCTTGGCCTTCCCGAGAGCAGTCACTTTCTCCCGCAGCTCTGTGTGCTGTCTCTCTGACTCGTTCAGGCTGCCTTCCACACCGTCCATCCAGCTGGAGAACTGCCGTACGTCGTCCTGGTAACTTGTCCACTTAGAGAGCGCTCCTTCCAGCTGACTGAAAGGGGGGAAAGGTCAGTACCCCATCTGACTATCTTTACCCGTCTGATATCTGCCGTGTGCATTCGGTCCCCTCCAGCCAGCAGAGGGTGGAGAGGCCCGGGGCAGACAGCTGGCAACTTCAGAGAGCAGAGTGCATTTAAATCCAAAGTGGGCTGAACATGACCCCTAGAGGGTCAAGGGGACACCAGGCCCTGGGAGAGACTGAAGGCCACCCAGAGTAGGATCTCCAGGTCAAGTCAGAACAGAACTCTGACCACAGAGAGAGTCCACACTTACTCCAGCAGGTCAAACTATCAGGTCATCCAGAGTAGGAGTGACAGGGAGGAGTGACAACCAGAAGGAAGGACATAAGCACAGTGACCATTTTCCATGAAGTTTAAAGATCAGAAAACCACAATGGAAAATAGAACCATATTTGCTGAAGTGGTCTAAATATTAAAACATAATATTTTCCTGACGGATAAGTCCTTCCTTCACACATTTAATGCTGTGGAGTATCGAGAGACTGATCTTCCTGCTGTGATTGGCCTCTCACAGGTATCCTCAGATTTCCCACTGCAGAGGGCTGCTGCTGGCTGGGGACAGTCCTGGTCCATGCTGCACTCTGAGAGCGCTGAGAACAGTGAGTGCCAAGGAATTGCCAGCCCATAATAGACAGCCCTCAACTCTCTCCTGTGTCCTGTTTGCTTCTGCACCAGTATCTATCTCCACGTTCTGCCCCTGATGGGATAACTTGGAGGCACTAAAGCAGCACCCAGTGTCACCCAGCCAAGGAAGTCCCCCACTGTGCCCTGCAGAACTGGTCTGATGACATTCCTTTCCTTGTCACTCCTCCCTGAGTGTCTCCTTAGGAGTCCTCTCAAGAGAATGACTTGATTTGAATCAAAATATTCCCTCTTTATGAAATATTTATTATTCTTTGATTTTTGAATCATCAATCAGGTAGAAAGAGATACACATTTTAGTTATGTTAAAATGTAGGCACAATGTTTCAGGTCAACCAAATGCAAGGCCATACCCTCTAGATTCTCTTGTCCTTTAGAGCTCTGAATAGGAGGAGGAGAGGAAGTGGTAAGAATGGGAGAGAGGAGGATGGAAGGGAGGAAGGCCTAGAGGAAAAGAAAGGAAATAGGAAGTAGTAATTAAGAAGGAAGGGAGGAAAGAAAGAGAAAGCAGGGAAGGAAATCAGCCTTTCCTGAAGCATTCCGTTGTCATTCCGTCATGGCTCCAGGGCACTGACCACAGCTTCCCTCACCTCTTACAGCGAATGGCTGCCGACAAGAGGGACTCCCACATCTCCTTCAGAGCCTGCAGCTGCTGCTGCACAGCCACACTGCCTTCTGGAGAGGTGCTCTGCAGAACGTACTCCCCCCGGGTCAAGGTCATCTTCATCTGGATCTCCTTCTCCTGTTTGACCGACAACAGTGCCTGCCGGGAACAGATGCCTTTGTATTTATAGGTTGATTTTGTTTGTTTGTTTTTTGTTTTGTTTTATTTTTCTGTGTAGTACTGGCTGTTCTAGAACTTTCTCTGGAACTAGCTCTGTAGACCAGGCTGGCCTCGAATTCACAAAGATCCACCCACCTCTGCCTCCTGAGTGCTGAAACTAAGTGTGCCACTACTGCCCAGAGTGTGCTGATATTCTTGGCTCCCCCTGGTTCAGACTCTGAAGATGACAGTGTGGCTTGCGAGCCTGTCATCGGGCACCTGTGGGAAGATGTCGGAGGCAACCACCAGTAGCCAGGCTCCGGCACCTGCTGGTTTTGAGTCTTCTCTGTTTAACCCCTTCCTTCCACATCTCATTGTCCTGGTTTAACAGGGGGACTGTATAGCCCCAGCTTCTCCAAGTTCTGAGACATAAAGAAGCTCATGTCTATCTAGTGCAGCCACTCCTTGGAAATGGGGAACAGGGATCAAGTTTTCCGTAGGCCCTGTTCCTTCTAACAGGAAATTTAAAGTCAGACTTACAAAACCGGCAATATATGTCAAAGTGCAAAACTTCTGGCCACTTCTAAACCTCAGCCAAGCCTCTGGTGACCCCGCGCATGCTGTGTCAAGACGGAATGGCAATCTTGCCTCCAATCACACCACACTGGTTCTGCCCTCTAGCGTCTACTTTCATTTTCTTCTCCCTCAAACCTTCATCCAGTCGCCTGCACCAGGACACTCCCTTCTTCAGAAAAACCATGCATTTATGTTGTATGGGTAGGATGGAGAGGAAGGGAGAGAGAGAAGTGAGTAAAGGGAAGGAAGAGAGGGAGGACAGACAGACAAAAAAGGCAGAGAGAGACAGAGACAGAGAGAGGACAAGCTGGGAGAGATGGTTCTGTCCTTCTACCATGTGGTGTCAGGAACTGGACTCGGTTTAACGGTGGAAGGTGCCTTGCTCCACTGAGCCATTTCACTAGCCCCTCCAACAAGCCAGAGTTAGGTATAAGACATCCAGGGATACTTGCTCCAATGTTAAAGCCATTCCTTCTATACTGTTTTATTCCTGAGTGTATCCACAAGCTAGACACACACACACACACACACACACACACACACACACACACACACATCATCATCATCATCATCATCATCATCACCTGCAACCATCATCTCCTAAATTTCATCCTCAGCAGCAGATAACACAGCTGTGGAGAACACAGGTCATATTTTATCCACTTTTGATTTCCTGCTGTCAAAACAGAGTGCCAATCTACTGAGTGGGCACTGAAGTTACGAGGCAGAGATGAATGAATGAAAATTAATTATTTTTATTACAAATGCAAAATAGAATTGATATTTCAAAATGGGAGAATTGACTAAATGGTACAGGCAGGAAAGTAAGTTGAAAAAAATGAATAAAACGTTTCACCAAAATGTATCTTCAGAACACAAGTGTCTACGATGGAGTTTGAAGCTAGTTTCTTTATCAACAACTGAGCCAATAACCACATTTGTGTCTTAGTCTATTTTCTGTAGTGTTTGTGGATGAATGTGTAAGGGCTTCAAAGAATGATTCATGCTGAGGGATGAGCGTATTATGCAAGCGGAAACACATCCACAGAGCATCCAGAAGGTTCTTACAGACGGAGGACCACTTACTCACACCAGGCCAATAGAGACATGGGGCTCTCAGTACACACACCTCCAGCTTGAGCATCCTGCCATCCAGCACACTCTTGTCCGACGTGGGGAGGCAGTACGAATCCAGCATGTGCACGGCGTCCATCATCCAATCCTGCAACTCTTTGACACCCAGCGAGAACTGGCTGTGCTCGGCCACGATCCTGTCCAGCCTGGACACTTTCTCCTGGAAACGACAGAGATGGTTTTCTAGCTGTCAGCTCACCGGAGGCTAACATCTCATAGGAAACTGTCACAGTCATCCCAGAGGCTGCCCAGCAAAGGTTCGAGTCTGGCCTCACAAGGTACATGACACACCTCCCTGACATCTGTAGCCTAACCCACTCACAATTGTACTTCACTGCCCTAAACAGATGGACTTACGAGTATTGTGAGTTAGTTTTTATCCAGTAGAATTTCTTCCTAAAGTCAATTGGCATTCAATTCACAGTTGGTGTAATTCACCGTCATCTTTGGCTGTCACCTATTATATTTGGTTCAACTGATACCACATATTCTTACAGACCCACACTGTAGACAGAGCCTTAAAAATAGCAGTCTGATATTTTTGCAGTAGTTCTAGAATACATGCATATAATGCATGCATATTTAGTTGAAACAAATTCTGAGTAGGTGTGGAAGAGAGAGTGAGGTCTCAGTACACGCGCGGAGGATATAACGCACACACCTGCCTTTTAAATGACCACACGATCTGTGTGGTTTTCTTATTGGTTCACTTCAAGTCACATCCAACAAGGTGGATGAAGACTAGGTAGCATTCAAGCTCTTGAGGTATTCAGATATCTCTTGCTCTTTAATATGTAAACAAATGCAAATGATTTTGTTTGGGAAGGTTTCTTTTGTTTCTGTATTTTGGGCTTTTACTATCTATCTATCTATCTATCTATCTATCTATCTATCTATCTATCTATCTACCTACCTACCTACCTACCTACCTACCTACCTACCTACCTATTTTGAGACAGGCTTATGCAGCCCAGCCTGGCTTTAATAGCACAGCCTAAACTGACCTCGGGTTTGCAGCAATCCCCTTGCTGGTGCCTCCTGAGTCCTGGGATTCCAGATGTGCACAAGCACACCAGCTGTAAGAAGTTGTTCTTAATTCATTCTAACTTTTGGTATGTGCTAGATTTTCTAGAGTGAGATAAAGGCGACCTTTTCATCAATGCCATGGGTACAAACGGAGACAGCTCACATCAAGACACCAGATTAGTGGATTAGAAGTAACTTCACTGTAAAATGGCACGGCCACATCCAAGATTAAACTATGATACAGTCCCTAAATGCTAACATCTGAACTTTTCCAAACAGAAAGCACACATTGCAGTTTATGCAAGCTTGGACAGGACTGTTCCACTCACAGGTCTGCATTGCTTTGGCGGGGTCACTCGGGGAGGTAGGTACTGTGTGTCCCCACTACTTTATCTTAAGGTCCTCAAAAGATTTATTCGGTTAGACTAGTCATCGCCAATTCCAAACTATGCTTGAGATTCTTAACTGAAACGGCCAATTAACACATTCTCATCTACTACATAAAGAATACACAGAAGCTAGATGACATTTTTAAAATTATTCTAGACTTATTCTATGGCTCCCAGTACATTTTAAAACGATTTTAGGCTCATGTTTTTCTAGTGTAATTTAACCTGACAATCTTCAGTAAGAAACTCTGATTTTTTTTTTTTTTGTTGTTGTTATATACTGAGCCTTTGGATTCAAAGTGCTACAGAACACATCACTTTATTAAGGATGGAAATTGGCAGTGTCTTCTGTCTTTGAGACACCCATCGCTGACTTCACAGTAAGAACTGTGGTAAAAGAGACGAGGCCAGTCTCGAGATGAGGGAGATGTCATGGTTACATGCCACAGGGTTGACCTGGGGACGTCAGTCTGTGGAGTGTCAGGGCTGGACCCTGCATGACCTATCGGCATTCCAGTCAGCATCACTCACACACAGCACATGCCAGGCGTTACCTTGGTTACATTGCTTAGCGCTAGATACTGAGAAGACAGCTGCGACACTCTGTGCACAAAGCTCTTGCTGGCAGCTTGTCCTTCCCACAGCTGCCGAGCTTTCTCCTTCAGCCTGTGGAGCTGAGGCTCGTAGCACTGTATCTCCTCAAGGACAGACTGGAAAGCACAAGCAGGTTACCGTTCAGAAGCTGGGGCAAGCACATGGAGAACAAAGCTGGGGCCCAGAGAACACGGAGATAAACACTGACAGGCAACTGGAGTCCTGTGAAGACATTGTTTTCAAGCTACACACAGTAAAACGCCACAGGAAGAAAACACACTGTGTCTCGGAGGAGAGACAGGACACATTAATTCTGTCAGAACAGGGAGAAGGCACACGGGCGTCTCAAGGTGCCATGTCAGTTAAGACCGGGGTACCCAGCATGCATCTGGCCAGAGAGTGGACTGAGGAGGGAGTGCAGACGAGGCCAGTTGGCCGGGTCCTGTCACCTGGAGCTTCTGCTGCTCTCTCCGCTTAGCGGGCAGATCGTAGAGGCGATTGCTGCTCTCCTGTACCAGCCTCTCGGTTTTACTCAGCCAGTTCTGCACAGGTTCTGCGCTCACTTCGAAGTCTTTCATCTGGATCTTTAGATTCTGCATGGGTTTAGATAAGAGCAGGGATGAATGAGCAAACGCAAACCCCAAGGGGCTGACTGCCCACTCAGTAAGTACTCACTGCAAATGTGTGGGGACATGAATTTAATTCACAGAGCCAATGCAAAACAAACAAACCAACAAAGCTAGCATGTGGGCATGGGTGTGTGATCTCAGAATTGAGAAGGAAGATGCAGAAGGACCCTGGAGACTACCAGAATCTGAGCCATCTAGGCTTAGAAAGAGACCCTATCTTAAAAAAGAAGATTGAGTTTGATTGAAGAAGATACTTGGT
>NC_022034.1:16075621-16082233 GCF_000317375.1 Microtus ochrogaster | reverse complement strand
AGAGAGAGACAGAGAAAGAGATAGAGAGAGACATAGACAGAAAGACAGAGACATAAGGGAGAGGGAGCGTGAGAGAAAGAGAGAGAGAGAGATCCAAAGTCCTTCACTCGGCATTCAGAGCTTACTCTATGGAACCCAACTGCTCCCTTTCTTGCCTTTACTTTCTCCCAGTGTCTAGAACACTTCTTCTTTCACCTTAGCTCCTTTATGACTTTGGATAGATCTTTAAGAATGTTTGTGCCTTTACTTTTCAAACTACAACCACTGTCTTTAATTCTCTAGCCCATCAAGAGATCATAGCTCTTTCCAGTTTCTGCACATTTGCACTATAGACCACAGGCTTTATCACAGGCAGGGCTGGGCTGTGCACTTCCATGTGATTTCCAGCTACGCCTGGCCTCTACCCCGAGACTCTAAGTTCCACAGTGGAAGAGCCCACATCTCAAATGCTTAACGGAATACACCACATTTCCTTATGGAATAATTCAACACTGGTAAGGATTGATTAATGATAGAACGAGAAACACTACATATAACTCCACACCTGTGTAATTTATGTGTTTACTGTGCTTTCTTTGTGTGAATATTTGTGTGAGTGTGGACAGGTATGTGAGGGACACATGTACATGAATGTGTTCCTATGAAGTCGACATCTTTCCATGATTGCTTTCCACCGTAATTTTCACTATAATTTGTTGAAGGTTTATTTTATTTTTAGTTGTGCAGACATGTGTGAGTGCATGCATTTGTGGAAGCCTGAGGGAGTTAGAGCCCCTGTAGCTGGAGCTAAAGGTGGTTGTGAGCTGCCTGATACAGGAGGTGGGAACTGAACTCGGCTCCCCCGCAAGAGCAGTGTGTGCTCTTAACCACAGAGCTGTTTTTCCAGCCCCTCCACCTTATTTGTCTTGAGGTAGAATCTCTCATTGAACTTGGAGTTTGACTAGGCTGGTCAGTCAGTGAGGCCCAGGGACCCCTATTGTCCCTGCTGCCTCAGTTCCTGGATTTTATGAGGGTTATGGGAACTGAATTCAGGTTCTCCTGCATGTGCAGCAAGCACATTACTGACTGGGTCATCTCCCTGACTCCATTTTTATTTTGCTTTGAATACATTTATTCTAACCATTAAGAAATGCTGAGAGTGGTGTGCTTATCACATAAGGATAGTATAAATATTAATACTTTCATAGACTCTATAGATAACACATTAAAATCATGCTGATAACGGATTATACATTTCACTGCACAAAGGGATCTATTTTTATGAAATGTTAGATTTGTATGAATTTGAGTTTGTTATTAAACTTTCATTGTGGACCAACAAAAGAAGAGGTTAAGTAATTTTAGTAAAGCACCAGGTCCATCAAATGTCAGCTGGAAAACTGAAGGATGAGGAATACAGAGCCTATTGGACATCATTGTTTTAAAGCTCTCACTTCATTTGGTCCAGGGTATCTATAGCTCCTTGATCCTATATTTTCCATAGGGAGATGAGTTAGCTACAGGAATGCACTGGAGATTTTAAGTACCCCAGAGGTAAGTTTATCAAGAGTGACTCCTGATAATATGTAAGGTTCATTAGAGCAGAAGTGTGTCCTATTTTATTCTTTCCTGCCTCGCCAGAGTCCAGACTAATCATTGCCAAACATTAACGACATCATCGAATGCACTTGTAAGTTAAAGGCATTTCTGTCTTTCTATTATTGTTGTTTCATGGAGCAACTAACCATGACAACTAGATGACCGTGACCAAAAACCATGGGTTTGCAAATATCTCAGGGAACACAGAAGAGAGCTGGATGCTTTATCTGTGCCCAGTGATTGTGTGCTGAGTTCTCAACCCTTGTGTTAATGTAACTGTATTTATTAGTTACTGAGGCATGGTGCTGGGTTTGGCTCATCTCCATCCCTTACCAGTTGTGCGAATTTGGCAGATTTTTAGCAATCCCGTACCTTTGTCTGCTTCCCTCCCATTTTCTTTCTTTCTTTCATTCTTCCTCTACCCCCTTTCCTCTCCCCATTTCTTCTTTCTTTAAATTATTTATTTATTTACTTATTTATTGACAGGGTCTCACTATATAATCCAGGATGGTCTTAAATTTGCCATGTAGCCCAGGCTGGCTTCAAACTCCTAACCCTCCCGCCTCCATCCCTTTGTATTACATTTCTGTACTGCAGGCCTGCACACGCCTCACTCAGTCTGTCTCAAAAAATCTTGAGTCCTACCACCCTAAGGATCTGCTATATATAATGAGTTCCATCCTTTGTATCTTAAATAGTACAGGATAGGTTCCATCCTGGGGAAAACCATGGCTTGGCTTCCTATGAAGGAAACAGACTGAGATTCAAGGTCAAACTACATGATACACAGACATTTTCCAATATGGTCCTAATCTATATCTCCATTTACTTCAAGTATTCCTCTGCCTAAACTTCATATCTGCATCAAATTTCTGAACATCTTCCACTTCTTAACAGCATTCACAATTTCCTAGACTCAGTTCCTTCTATGAGAAATGTGTGTCAATGTTGGAAAACTTGAAGGGCACCTGTTCTTCAAGGTATTTAGTTTAAATGTCACTTCTCTGGGCATTGTCTTTGTTCTCCAAATAGAGCCATTCTATGAGTGTCCACACCCTTCCCTGAGCATTCCTGCATTACAGTCATCTCTTTCATGGGAGTTACCTTCTAGAAAAAGAAGTTCCAGAAACAAAGACTGGCCCTCCTCTATTCTCCCATGCTTTCCTATTACCAAAAGATATACTATTAGGAACAGAGGGACAGGTGGGATTGGATCAAATAGAAGAGTGACACTTACCATGCAGACCAGGTGGATTAACAAAACTGACAATCTCTGACCTCCCTCTTCTTGGGCAATATTTGAGTAAGACGATCTTGGCATGAGAGCCAGATCCACAGCACAATTCTTGTTTTGGTGGCCACATTGAGCTAATGATTTTTACAAGGATACAGATAATTTCCAGGAACTGCATGGTCACCACTGTATCCAGAAGAGGATGCATGCCATGAACAATGGCTGATTACAGGGGGGAACTCCAAGCTCTTAGCTTAAGAAGAACCAAGAAAGTGTGTTTTCTCTTCCTAGTGGTAATCCCCTATTGCAATCTCCTTCCCATCTTGTATTCATTGTGACCATCATCAAATTAAGGAGCTATCCTGCCAGGAAATGTTTCCAAAGCAAGACACTATCCATACATCCAAGAGAAGAGTTAATACCTTTGTATTAACAGATGGTCTCAGAAGAAAAGAAATTCTACACTATAGTACAAGTTATGATATGATATTAGTAAGTCATTTTTGTAGGAAATGAAATCATACAAATGCCATCTTCCCTCATATTTAACACCCCAAACTGGATGCTAGTGTGAGTTATATGAACTCTGAGCCAATATTTTGTAGCCTTGCAGGACTTGCTCTGTTCATTTTCCTAGAATAGTTGCCCAAACTGCAGTGTTTCAAAGGAAAGATTAAATGCGATGCTCAGGCGTGCAGTTGGCTGTTCCTGCATGGATGTGCATAGTTGTGTTTGTTGCAATAGCCCCTGTTCAAGAAGCCGTCTAATCCTTCAGGGCTACACATACTCCCAGTACTGAGCCCATCTTTAATTGTCTGACTGCCTGTTCCTATGCAGAATGGAATGACCAGAATGGTTGGAAACCCAGTGCTGCACAGAAACCATTTTTACCCATGACCACCATGAAGAGCATGCGTGGGAGTGGACGGGGGTGCTGTACCTCTAAGGCGGACTCCTTCTGGTGGAGGTTTGCATGAAAATTTTTCCAATCTTCTTTTGCAGTTGCAACTTTGGCCTGGACACCTTCTGCTTTCTCTTTGGTCAGCAGCGAGCTCAGTAGCTCCCCTTTAGATAGCATTGTATTTAACTTATGCTGCCCATTTTCACTTTCTGATAGAAACTCCTATGAGGAAAAATAGAAAATTAGGTACCTTAGGACATGCCAAGCTGTAACATTCTTTGCTTTTTTCCTACGTGTCTCAATGAAATCAAGGAAAACAACAAATCAATAAAACAACTGTTTTATTGCCTAAGTTAAGTGCCCCGGGTTTTCCTTTAGCAATTCAGTTGTGAAATATTTCATTTCCTAATACAAAGCCTAGATTGGCTGCAAAACATTGGGAGGTATGTTATGAACTGTTATCAACTGTTATTAAAAAATAAACAAGAGAAGTAATGAGGACGAAGACACAATAACTGTTATAAAATAATCTCTGGCTAAGTTTAGTTTAGAAAAACCAATCCCACATGGTTCTGTGTAATTTGTAGAACTGTATGATATCCTTGGTTCTGAGCATCATAGCTGCCAAAGAGAATAAACACAAGGAGGTACACGACCTTCAGAATCATATGATAACTTCAGTAGCAAGTATTCCTATCAGAAGACCATGGGAACGCTCCTATAGGGTGGGACGGGGGTAGGTTCTGTAAAGTGGATACATGAAATAAGGGACATTGTTGTTAGTGGTTTATAAAGAAAACAGTAACAGGGTATTTTATAGGGCTTTTAGTTTGTTTGTTTGTTTTATTTTAACCTTTTCAATTTATCATATACTTTAAATTTTGCATAAACGTCTGAGAATAGATATGTGAAAATAAATGAGATGCAGGGTAATATATATGGATCTAATTTCATTATTTTACATGTGGTCATTAATTTTCTGTATACCATTTATTGAAGATGCTTTCTTTATTTCCAATGTATTTTTCTGGCATCTTTGTTGAATATCAGATGGCTGTAGCTATATGTAATCATCTTTGGATCTTTGATTTCATTACATTGGTCTAAATGTCTGTTTTTCTGCAAGGAACATTTTGTTTTTGTTGCTATAGTTCTGTAACTTATCTTGATATTTTGAATGATTCCTTCAAGCTCTTTTTGCTTAGGTTTTTTTTTTTTTTTTTTATCTATCCAGGGTCTTCTTATGAAGTGCAAGTTCATGATAGAATAGCTGCATGAAGTGTGGTCATGCTATGTAGCTTTCTCAGTGTCTGGGTTTATCCAGAGGTTAGCTTCCTTCTTGATAAATAAGTATATTCTACATGTTAGAGTCGATGAAAACTATTATTGGCAGACATTAGAGAAGAAACAAAATTTATAAACAGCTAAAGGTTATTTGTTTTCATTTGTTTGCCAAGAAACATAAAAGTAGAGAGTCTATGCTTTGGACATTGATTAATCTGAGTAGGTGAAATGTCCCCTTGGACTTGTGTGTTGAAATCTTGGCCTTCAAGGTGGTGACTCTTTAAAGGAGGGACCTGATGGGAGGGTCTAGTGCAGTTAGAGCCAGGCCCTTAAGGGGATCAAAAAATAAACAATTAAATGTAACAATTTACTTATTTATTGTGTTTGCATGTGCATGTCTGCTGTGGCAAGTGTGTGGGGGTCAAAGGACAGCTTCCAGGAACTGGTTCTCCTCTTTCTCCATGTGGAGTTTCAGGGTTTAAACTCGTGTCTTTAGTCTTGACAAAGAGGACCTCACTGACCATCCTGGAGAGAATTCTAAGAAAACAAGCTGGCCACTTCCTAATATCATTTGCTTCCTCTCTGCTGTGGCCCTGGCCTCCTGCTGGCAGGTCCACATGCCTTGGGAATCCTAGCTCTAGAGCTCCACTGAGACCAGAGTGTTTCCTCCAGCCTTTGGGAAGGTGAGCTACACCAACTTGTTTATTCTGTAAAGCAGGCTACACAATCATGCAAAATGGACCAGTTCAGGACTTCATCAAGACATCTCTTTGGATGGATGACTACTTCACACAAGCAACTGGGCTAAGAGTCAATAGAAAAGGCTGTTGTCAAACACGGAACTGGGTTTCACAATCACAAACTGGTGGTTGAATGTTTCCAGCTCTACTCCCTGGCTTGGAGCAAAGTTGGAGGAATTTTAAAGGCAATGCATTTCCAAACAAAAATCTGTCTTGTTACACCATCAACCGGGATTCCAAAGAGTGAAGTCGGTAGACATGGACACCATTATTTCAGAGCCTGTGTCCAGTAGACAAAGTTCTTGCATGAATTGTTCCATAGTAATCGTTGGCTGTATTCATATATTTCCCAAACATTGGCTCAAGATTGCTAGTATAAAAAAAATAACCAGCTATATATGACACTTATCTATGAAAAACAAAGTCACAACAGTATCTAAAAGTGTTGAGGGTCAAAGTGGCAGCTGACATGGCACTGTGAAGTTGTGGTTAGGTGAGGAAAATATTAAAATAAAACCAACCAGAGAAGCAAACATTACATGTGACTGCAGCTCTGGCTGCCTCAGGCACAAGCCTCCTGACCTCACTGAGACATCTTTATCCTACTGGCACATGCTGAGAGCAGTGATATGACACACCTGTCATGCTTGGGGTAAAAACTGAATGAAAAAGACCTTCAGAGTGCTCAGGTGCACTGTTAATAGCTACAAGGAACTGTTCCTGTTTTCTAAGCCTTTATTAAAACCTAAAATAGCACCAAGGTTTGTATATGAGCGGGGTAGTTTCTCTTCTGTTGTTTTAAGGGTAGGTCTATCTGAACCTTAAATTTCTTCAGCTAACTTTAAACTGTAAAGCTCTTATGCGAAGACCCGGAG
>NC_022034.1:16048642-16075340 GCF_000317375.1 Microtus ochrogaster | reverse complement strand
TAGATCAAAACACTTGGCCGTGGTGAGTTTTGCGTTAACCAACCACTGCTGGAAGCCCCTGAAGGCCTTCTGAAATCGTTCTTGCAAAATCTGTTCTTTGTTCTGGCAGCCCTTGGATGTTTGCAGACAGAGACTGAAAGGGTAATTTTTGCAAATTTGGTGACAGAGGAAAAGCGAAGAAGTTGATTCAAGTGATACCTCCCAGAGCCTACAGTCCTTAGAGATGTGCATTTACTTGAGTTGGCACTCCCTGTCACTCTTAATTGATATCATCACTGAAATCACACTATAAAAAACGCTCTAGCTTCTTTACCATTTTTGTACAGGGTCTCACTATGTCACAAAGCTGTCCTCAGTCTATGAGCTTAGAGAGCCCTGCACATAAGCTGCTTGCGAAGTTATAACCACAGACAACCACTCCAAGCTCAGCTTTGCTCCTACTTTGTATGAAGATATTTTGAAGGCAGGCAGAGTTTTATTTATTTATTTTATCTATTTTCCTGAAATCCTAACTACACCAGAGACTGAAGCAGAGACATCTCGACTACATGATGAGACTTTGTCTCGAAGGAAATTCTTTTGAACAGTGGGGCAGTTTATGTTTACCAGTTATACTCTTTAATTAAGCCCGAGACTTTCCCACTGTATGGGCTCAGGTCCCTGGAAAACCGGCAAAGTTCATTCAACTGAGACTTGAGGTCCTCCGTCATAGGCTCCGCCTTTCGTAGAGCATCCAGGATCTCCTAGTAGGGAAAGACAAGACAAGCACTGAACTGGGTGACTTTCATATTTTCATACCCTACATGCACACATTATAAGTTATTAGTGAGAGGCAAACCAACCAAGTAAACTCAGTAAGGAGATGAAGTCTATTTTTCAGGATTTTTTTTTTTTTATAGCCCATGATAGCATGTGGGTCATCTGTATCTACTTCCAGTCATGGATAGACACTCCTGCATCAAGTTTCAAGTAGTTAAGTGATTGAATAATCAATGATTTAAAGTAAGAACAAAGAGAAAATACCCTACATCGTTTAGAAATTGGTCCAACTAAACTATTTGAAAAGTGTCTATCATTTAAGACATCAAATGATCATTTAAATGAAAAGCAACACATATTTTTATACTGACACTATGTGTCCCAATTGATTTGCTGTAGTATTTCCACTGAACAAAGGTATTAAAAACTTCTTACAACCCACAGGTCTTAGATACCTACTAGTTCATATACCTCACGGTTTCTTGCATGTAGTCATCTAATCTTTGCTAAAATTTGCTATGACATTTGAGGATACTTCACAACCCCACGAACAAAAGTAGCCTTCTCCTTCTTGGAGAACTTACAACTTAACTGATAAACAGTATACAGATAATCACAGCACTAAACATATTAATTCAGAAAGAAAGCCTATCATTGAGGAGCATAATTCTGAAATCAAAAATATGATCAACTGGGCTCCATAAAGTACTTTGCTATTAGAGCATTCTCTTATATGATTAATATCAAGGGACAAATGAGATTCTGAGTTGAGATCCTGGTCAAGTTCCTAGCACAATGTCTGCTACACTGTTCAATGCCTACTTTGTAAAATTAGAAAGGGAATAACAGTCAAATATATCAACTGTATAAACAGTGTTACTCACCAGAACAAAATGATTTTTTTTTTAAAAATGCATACACAGGGATGGTGAACTTTATGGGAACAGGAGTGGATCCAGATCAGGGATATTTGCAGACACAGGACTGAGCCAGCAACCTGGGCTGGAGCAGACCTGAGACCGTGAACTCCACAGGAGCAGGTACAGGGGAGCAACTTCTGAGCCAGTGGGCTAGAGCCAGAGACCGCTGTGTGGGTCCAGGCATGAATCTGGGCTTTGAGGGAGTAGACCTGAGCCAAGTCCTCTGCAGGTCTAGGGCACACCCAAGTCTGGGACCTCCAAGGGAGTAGATCAGAGCTAGACACCTTTGCAGGACCAACCCTAAGCCAGCTCTGCAAGAGCAGATCCAGACCAGGGACTTTTACAGCAACAGGTTTGAGCTTGAAACCTAGGCCAGAGAAGACGTGAGGCAGCAAATTCCTCAGGACTAGGACTGAGCCAGTAACCTAGACCAGAGCAGGCCTGAAACAGTAAACTTCATGGGAGTGGAGCAAACCCCTGGAGCACGGAGCAACCTCCAGGAACATGGAGTGACCAACAGGGTAACTAGAACCTTGGCATTGACTGTATCATGAGGAGTAACCAACTGAGCCTTAGATCCAAGGGCACCTAGATTAATCACCAGAGTCACAAACAGCCCCAACCACACCAATCAGAGGAAAAGATGAGTAGACAAGGTAAGAACACACTCAATACCACAAAGAGTAACACGACACCAGTAAAATCTAGAGACCCTACAACAGCAAGACTTGAACAATCAAATATAAATGAAACAGAAGAAAATGACCTAAAAAATAACTTCAGAAGAATGTTTAAGACTCTTAAAGAGGAAATGAGAAATTCCCTCAAAGAAATAGAGGAAAAGACAAACAAAAAATTGGAAGACATTAGTAAATCCCTTAAAGAAAACCAAGAAAAAGCAATTAAACATATGAAAGAAACTATTCAAGACTTGAAAACTTAAATATCACTTACCAAAATTAAATCAAGACCAAAGAAGCAAATTAAACAGACCTATAGCTGCTGAAGAAATAGAAACAGTCATCAAAAGTCTCCCAACCAAAACAACAACAACAAAAACCAAGGGTCAGATGGTTTCAACTCAGAATTCTCCAAGATTTTCAAAGAACTAATACCAATACTCCTCAAATTGTTCCACACAATAGAAACAGAAGGAACACTGCCAAACTTTTTTTTATGAGGCTACATTTACCCTGATACTCAAACCACATAAAGACATTATTAAGAAAGAGAATTACAGATCAATCTCACTTGTGAACATTGATGCAAAAATACAAAATAAAATACTGGCAAATTGAATCCAAGACCAAATCAGAACCATCATCTACCATGATCAAGTTGGTTTCATACCAGAGATGCAGAGATGGTCCAACCTATGAAAATCTGTCAATGTAATCCACCATATAAACAAACTGAAAAATAAAACCCACATGATCATCTCATTAGATGCTGAAAAAGCTTTTGACAAAATACAACATCCCTACACAATAAAGGTCTTGGAGAGCAGGGATACAAGGAACATACCTAAACAGTATAAAGGCAATATACAGCAAGCCAACAGCCAACATCAAACTAAATGGAGAGAAACTCACAGCAATCCCACTGAAATCAGGAACAAGACAAGGTTGTCCACACTCTCCTTATCTATTTAATATAGTACTTGAGGTTCTCGCTAGAACAATAAGACAACAAAAGGAGATCAAGGGAATACAACTCAGAAAAGAAGAAGTCAAACTCTCAATTTGCTGATGATATGATAGTTTACATAAGCGGCCCCAAAAATTCTACGAAAGAATTTTTATAGCTCATAAGCACTTTGAGTAATGTAGCAGGATACAGGATTAACACAATTTAAACTGTGGAGAAAGAACAAATAGATTTTTTTAAAAAACTACTTAAGTAGCTATTGCTGTTACTATTGCTGTTCTCAGTGATTTTCATGTAAAGACAGCCACAGCCCTCATCAACACACCAAGCCTGTGTTGTGTTGTCACACTATAAATGACGTCACTACCCTCTGGTCACTGTCCATCAGCAGAGTTGCTGTCATCCTGTGGAATGTAGTCATTTCCTCTGAATTAAAACTTTCCTTCATGGAGGGAGGGGAGGCCTCAGAAGATGCAGAAACCCCACAAAACAAGTTTCAGGAAGATTGTGAAATTTAAGTGACTTGGGAAGTACTGAAAGGGACAAAAATTACAAGTCCCCTCCCTAATTATACAAGTCTAATTATGATTATATCATTATGTAATTATACTGAGTGTTGGGGGAGGGAGATATTTTCCCGTGGAGCTGCCTGCTGGGGCGCAGAGAGCTCCATGGATGCCACTTTCACACGTTGTCCCACATGCTAAGGTGAGTTTTTCAGTGATACATGCTTCTGAGGTACCCATGCTTTTGTGAAGAGCCGCACAGTACTCGCTGGGTCACCAAGCTGTGCTTAGAGGGACCTCTTTCTGCAGTGTGTCATCTGTGATGTATTTGCAGTGAATGAATGTCTGCTCACATCTCTCCAGGAGAAGTCATATGACACAGTCATTTGTTCCCCTGTCCTTCATGCAGAGACACCCAAGCTTAGTCTACTCTAAGTCATAGCTCTTGCAACCACTTGCTCCCTTACCTCTTTCTCCCAGTCCCCACTTACGTCTTATAATTTCCTAGAATGGCATGGGGCTCTTATGTGACTTCTGTCATCTCCTTCTCTTTCCCGCATTTCTCCTCCTCTGGTGTTATTCCTCTACTTCACCTATCTGCTCAAGTTATAATCACCTCCCAGGATTCTGCTCTACCGAGGGATTGTCTGCGGTTCTTTCATCTTCCCCGGGGATGCTTATCTGAGAATGTGCTGGCTAGTTTGATGCCAATGTGACACAAGCTAGAAGCATCTGGGAAGAGGAAACCTCAGTTGAAACAATCCCCCCCCCCCCTCCACACACACGACTGGCTTGTAGGCAAGTCTTTGGTGCATATTTTTTGATTGATGATTGATGTGGATCAGTCCAGCTCCCTGGGGTAGGGTTTATGTCTGGGAAAGGTGGTTCTGGGAGTCAGAAGAAAGCAGACTGAGAAAGGCATGACGAGCAAGCCGGTAAAGCAGCATCCTTCCACAAGGTCCTGCCCTGACTTCCCTCAGTGATGGAGTGTAGCCCAAGTGCACATGGAAGCAAAACCCTTCCACCCCCACGTTGTTTTGGTCATTGTTTCATCACAGTGATTGAAACACTAACTAGGACACATGCACAGCATGTTTGCAGCATTTGTCACGAGGACTGTTTCTATTGTTTCAGACTTCTCTGTCCACACAGATTAGGATCTGGAAGGCAGGGGCAGGGTTCTCGGAATGTCCATGGAAAGTAGCTCAGTGTCTGAGCTAGAGGCTCTAAAACATGATTGGCTCTTTTCTCTCCTTTCCCCTCCCTTTCTGCTTTTATCCTCTCCCCTTCCTTTCTTGGGGTGCTAGGGATGGAATCCAGGGTCTCAGAGAAAGCCATGGAAGAATCCAGAGACTCAGAGCAAGCCACAGAAGAATCCGGGGTCTCACAGCAAGCCATGGAAGAATCCAGGGTCTCAGAGCAAGCCATGGAAGAATCCGGGAAAACATTCTATCACTGACTTGTATCCCAAAGCACTCAAAACACTTTTATTTAGAGTACTCACAGGAAGCAACCATACAGTTTCTCTCTGAAACTCCAAACACTAACTTAGAAATAGTCATTTTTTTCTTACTATATTGAGTATTTTAAACGGAAATATTATCTAACCCAAAATTTTAAAAATGAGATTTAAGTAGACTAACATTATATATTAGGTGACATTAAAAATGGAAAATTTTTCAAAGTTTATATTTAAAAAATACATTCATGGGGTTTCAAGAGATGACACTGTGGCTAAGAGGGATTGTGACTTTCCTATAGGTCTGAGTCCCTCAGTAGGGGTACTGGGAACCCAACTCAGACCTATATCGTGGCCTGACACCTTCTTTTGTTTTCCATGGGCACATGCACATATATGTACAGACATACACACACACATATACATACACATAAATAAAAAATGAATCTTTAATGACTTCAACTTAAATCTAGATATTCGTAGAACCTTTCATCTCATGCATGCTGCGTTGGTTCGTACACTTTGGTTTCCACCAAGCTCTGAAGGTGTTCTTTTCTTTGCTCAGCTAAAGAAATAGCTACATTTCCAAACTAACAACCCATTGGTTTGAAAAGGAATTTTATAAATACAATCAACAGGATGTTTGCAGTGCTGAATGACACAGTTAACTGACCACCGACTTTCGAGGGACTCCCTGACAACATAGGACAAACACGATGGCCTTTAGTGTTCACTATGATGAAGAGCAGTCAAGAGGCCTTGCTAACAGCATGACGTTGCTATCAGAGCCTGAGTCCATCTATTTTATAAACCCTTTGTTACACTCATAGGGTTTGAAGTGTTATCTTAAAATTTAGATAAAATGTCATCATTAGATGACTATGATTATTAAGAGGCAATGTCTTACTGTCTTCAGCATCTGTGACTCTAGAGTCAAACATTGATGCGGCAGCAGGGACTGCCTGTGACCCTGGACTCAGAACAACTGAAAGCCCATATTTCTGATGGTGCCAACACATGTATCCTTATAGCCCTTATCTAGTATCTAGTAACAGTCCCAACGCAGAAGATGATCAGTGTGGGTAGTAAGGTAATTCTAGCTACAACCAGACATTTCTTTAAAATCTTTTTCACTCACACTAATAGAATGAGGGAAAAGGGGAAACAGAAAGAGTCAAAACACTGTGACATCATCATCATCATCATCATTATCGTCACTGTTTGTTTTTATCAGACTCCGTGAAATAGTTTCCAGCCTCCCTCTTTGTCCCTGCACTGCAGAATCAGGTGATTCTGATTCTGGTTTGATTCTGGTGGCAAACCTAAAGACCGAGGAACGCAATAAGGGAGCAACCGAGATAGGTGAGAAACATCCTTGGCAAAATAGCACCCGGCTAGTTACGGACTTTTATTTCCTAATGGACGACGCCTGCCCCCCAAAGCTGACTTAAACCAGACAGCGCTGGAAATGCTCCGTGACTTCCTGATGGGCTGGAGCTATTTCAAAATGATTATAACATAAATAGAAGCAGAGGCGTTAACCTCACTAAACTTCCTTTTAAGGACAGCCGTGATTGTGAGCATTATAAACAGCAAATACGGGAGGACTGACTGCCAAGGCACCCAAGAGGACTCGAAGAAGGCGGAGATTGCTAAACTTCACCTCGTTCTCACTCTTCTGCTTCCCCTTCTCATATTCTAAAAGATATTTTTTTTTTTTTGTAAAAAGCCTGGAAGGCACCTAGTAAGCGTTAACGTGTATTAACAAGCGAATTCAAGTTCAGCTGTCAAAACCACGAAGAAGAAAAACAGACACAGTGAAAACTATCAGTTGTGCTTGCGCGGATTATCAAATGTGTCTTTCAAAGCTAGGAACTCAATCACTTAGTTGTTTGAAAGAGTTAACTGGCAGGGAAGCGGCTATGACTCTCTGTCTATTTATGCCTCTGCCCACAGGCCATTTTCCAGGCTGAAGGCCTGAATACAGTATTGCAAACTCTTACACCATCAGAAAGAAAGTAAAGTATCTCCACCAGAAATAATGTTTCCTACAGGATATAATAGCACCTCCCATATACGTCAACTTTTACCGAAGTTTCTTTACAGGAGAACGAAAACACTCACACTTGGCAAATGTATTAAATATTTTCTGTGTCTCTGAATTCTGCACGCTTTTAATTAACACAGACCCATCTCTTTTTCTAAAGCAACCGCGAGAGCCAATGAAATGTGTAGCTTAGCCACCGCAGCGGTAAACAGGAAGGCGAAGACCAACTTACTCGTCCTTTGTGCCAGCACTCCACAATCTCCTCATCGGTGTTCTTGCCTTCCAGGAGGGCCAGCTGCTGGGCCCACGTTTTCAGAAGAGTGTTGAACTGGTCCAGGGCTTGCTCCAGTTGGGCCACCTGGCCGGAGAATTCCTGCTCGGAGAGGGCCATTTCGCTGACCAGGTTCTCCAGGCTGCTCTGCGCTTGGAACAGGCTGTCTTCCCACTGCCTCCAGTCAGCGCGCAGGGCCTGCATCTCGGAGTTCAGAAGCTCACACCCACTGGCAGCTGTGTTCTGTTTCACTGCTGGGGCCAGCGACTCCACTCTGCTTAGGCGGCCCGCACCGATCTCTCTGGAATCTATCAGCTCCTGTAATGGAATATCGCCATGGAAACCAAGGAGGCCCTTAGTCACTTGGGCTGCCAGTTTTCAAATGTGCGCAGAATAAGACTCTGTGCTGCTGTGAAGTTTGAGCGAACAGTGCAAAAGGGATGAGAGTTGTTGAGTCTACAATCGCTCACATTATGTTAGCAGCAATCAGTATCATGAATGCCTGGCTTATTGCAAAATCAGTCAGGGTGTCTCAGGGTCCTCGCAGGCTGGACAGGCATGCTGAACACAGGCAGTATTTAGATATGTGGACATGTAGTGGTGACTTAGATAATCATCTGTGGTGTTCAGCTCCTACAGACTAAAAAGAATCCCAGAAAAACTTTATTTCCCCTTGTGTGGATGGACAAGAAACTGCATCCTATTTATGGTCTCTTCTTTAGTCCCATCATCTTCCAAAGAAGGGGGGGCTTAAATCACATTTCTTCCTGCTGGGAGTCAGGCTGGCTCATGGCTCATGTCAAGAAGAGAACGAGCCCTCCTCAATCTCAGAATTTTCTGTACCTAAGGAGGCATATTTATGACCACTGAAACTAGTAATTCACAGACCAACTTAATTAAAAGTTTAAAGCCAACTCCAGCCTGGGTTTGTTTATTGCTGTCGTTTTTCCCTCAGAAAAAGAAGCCTCACTAGAAATTTGAAAATTCAGATACCACATTTAATCTTGAGGCTCACAGAGAGGAAGGACAAAAAGACAAGATCTCCTGAGTAAACTGGGAGGATGGGGACCTTGGGGGAGAGTTGAAGGGGAGGGGAGAGGCAGAGAGAAGAGCAGAGAAAAATGTAGAGCTCAATAAAAATCAATAAAAATAATTAGAATATTCATTGAGAAATAGGTAAGTCTTGGCATTTCCTCTTGAAAAGAAATATTTCCGATGACATTTTTCTTGCGAAAACAGTCATCTGGGATACATATTTATAACGTGTATTGCTTAGTCTAGATTTTTTTCAGTGTTAATGCAAAATATGTCTTCACTCTCAGGTTAAGTAGAAGGAAAGGTGACTATCAGAGACAAAAACAAGGAGAGGAGGAGGGGAACAATGAGCAAGACGGAGGCATTGAGCACCATGCACGTGTCGCAGATGTGTAAAGCAGGAAAGGTATTTTGACTAGTGTAGATAACACACCTTGCATCTCACTTAGTTAGCCTGAAGTTAATCTGACTTCTCACGTGTACAAACAATAGAAGCACATTTTAGTTCAGATCACTTACAATGCCTAGCTGTATGGTAGTCAAAAGCACACTCATGTGACGTGTGATTTTATACATGTGAAAAATGTTTAAATGCAGCACTTATGTAGCTGGCCTTTCTTGGCAACAGGATTCTAAAAGTTATCTCCATTTACCAGTAAATAGAGTGGATAGTAGTTAAGCAAAGAAAAATTATTACTTAGAAGGTGCTGTATTTAACAAGAATGCTTTAGAACATAACATTAAACCTTTAGAGCATCTTCAAATTTGGAATTCAGAGAGTCTCCATGATGATGTGGGATTCCCCTTTGTATATCCTAAATATGTTTTGTTACCATTGGTTAATAAAGAAGCTTCTTTGACCTATGGATTGGCAGAATATAGCAAGGTAGAAAATCCAAGTGGAGATAGAGGAGAAAAGTGAAGGTGAAGTCAGAGAGACATCAGGTAGCTGTCAGAGGAGAAAGACGCCAGAAACTTACCTGTAGGCCACAGCCTCATGATGATACACAGATTAATAGAAATGGGTTAATTTAACATGTAAGACCTAGCTAGACATACACCTAAGCTATTGGTCAAACAGTGTTATAATTAATATAGTTTCTGTGTGATTATTCGGGTCAGGGCAGCCCAGAAAACAAAAGAACAGTCTCTGTTTACACTCTATTGATGTGTGATTCTCCTCTGTATGCTGTGAATACCGTTGGTTAATAAAGAAACTGTCTTGGGCCTGAGCAAGGAATAGAGGTGGGCGGGAAAAACTAAACTGAATGCTGGGGGAAAGAAGGAGGAGTGAGGAGAAGCCATGGAGCTGTCAAAGGAGATGTGCTGAGACTGGGCACCCGGGAAACAAACAAGCGACCTTCTTACAACACTCTATTATCGAAAGTCAGTTCTCTCAAATATCCTCATATTCATTATCTCAGTTTCAGTGGGTGTGAAAACAGGTCCATGCTTGCTAACTCTAATTCCACTCACACAGATTATCTTTGTGTTGGTGTATGCCTGCACATGTGTTATATACATGAGTGTATGAGTGTGCATGACTTATATATGTATATGCAGAGATTAGAATGGGACATCTGGAGTCCTTGTTTCTCTCTGCCTTGCATTCTTGAGACAGGATAGCTTACTGAAATAGAAGCTCACCATTTTGGTTAGGCTGGCTGACAACCTTTTGTCTCCACTCAGCGGTATTGGAGTTACAGGCACACAGCCATGTGCAGATGTTTGCATGACTGCTAGGAATGTAAACCGAGTTTTTATGCTTGCAGAGCCAGTGTTCTTATACATGGAGTCATCTCCTCAATCCCATCTAGATCTTCAATAAGAGCACTGTAATTTCAGTGCTTTAAATTAGATCTCACATACATTTTCTTGCCTTGTATTTGAGCTCTCTACACATACACGTATGTTCATTCATGTCTTCATCCATGGAGACACTGTGCTTCTGAGTTACATATTCTGAGTGATTGCTATTGTGGATTGGGATTGTCACAGCATTGAAGGGCAGGAGGGTGTTGTCTTTGCCTCTCTGAAGGTTTTTCAAATTAACTTTTCAAAAACTTGATCAATCTTTGTAGTCTTCTCTTCCTTACCTGGTATTCCTTCCTAAACTCATGCAATCTGGTTGGTTCATCACTTTCCCTTGCTGTAGAAATGGCTCCCTGGCTTGCCAAACAGGGGGGTGATCTTCAGTCTCTATAGTGATAACCATATGCATCTCCTCTCTTTTTCCTCTCTCTTTCAAAACTCACCTAAACATTAGGTCTGCCTGGGTTTTGGGTTTGTGTCTCCTATTCTATTTGCTGGGCATGCTATTGATCCATCCTGTCCTGGGACGTCAACTACAGATTATGTGGTATTAATTAATAATATTATCTCTTCAGAGGAGCTTTCCGACCTCAATAAATGATGAAAATTCACCGCTTCCTGGATTTTACTCCCACCTGGTAGAGCAAGCTTCATCTGTCTGTCACAGAACATCCATCTACCCCTGCCATGGGCTTCTCTACAGGTACACATTTTCCTTAGATAAGATCTCCATTAACTTGGGGTAAAGGCTTAACTTTAACCTACAACTCTTTTACTTACTTGTTTGTATATTTTATTATTTATTTTTATTCATTTGTTTTATTTCTTTTGAGACAAGGTCTAACTATGTAACCTTAACAGGTTCATAACTTGCTATGGAGACCAGGTTGGCATTGGACTTATGAGAGTCCTCTTACCTCTTCTCTCTCTCTCTCTCTCTCTCTCTCTCTCTCTCTCTCTCTCTCTCTTTGGTTTTTGGAGACAGGGTGTCTCTGTGGCTTTGGAGCCTGTCCTGGAACTAGCTCTGTAGACCAGGCTGCTCTCGAACTCACATAGATCCGCCTGCCTCTGCCTCCCAAGTGCTGGGATTAAAGGTGTGTGCCACCACCGCCTGGCTTACCTCTTCTCTTAAGTGCTTACCTTATAAGTGTGTGCCACCATGCCTGGCTTACTCTTGACCCCTTCATCTTGGCATTCCATTTCAAATTAATCCCTCTCTTTCCCAAACCCATGGAACTTTCTCATCGAGTACAATTCATGGCTAGGCATGGTGATAAGTATTTTATATGAATGATCTAACTTAGTCCTCCAAACAGCTCCTTACAGCTGATTCTGCAAATTAGTTTTTCATTGTTTGTATTTCTAATGAGCCTTGAGGACACTGACAAAAGTGATTTTTTCCAAAAACATGTAGAAAATCAGGAGATGAAAAATGCGGCAGAAGGCCCCTTGGCTTTGGAGCTTAAACTTTAAAAAGCTTCTGAAGCTCTGGTTACACTGGTTTGTTCAGCCCAGCAGTGCTGTTGGACAATGATCTTGTCCTTTGTAAAGATTTGTCACTTGTATTACTTTTAATAAAATGCTGATTGGCCAGTAACCAGGCAGGAAGTATAGGCAAGGCATCCAGGCAGGAAGTATAGGTGGGGCAAGAAGAACAGGAGAATTCTGGGAGGAGGAAAGACTCAGTCTGTAGTAGTCACCCAGACACAGAGGAAGCAAGATGAGAACGCCTCACTGATAAAGGTACCAAGCCACATGGCTAACACAGACAAGAATTATGGGTTAAAATGTGAGATATTAGAGTTAAGAAGAAGCCTGAGCTAATAGGCCAACCAATTTATAATTAATGTAGACCTCTGTGTGTTACTTTGAGACTTAATGTCTATGGGACTTAGGGGACAGAAACCTCCGTCAACACAGCAGGGTGGTGTGTATTTTTTAGTTTCCTGCATTACCACAATAAGTACATTTGCCTAAAGAAACACATACAGACAAGACCTAATTTTGCTCATAAGTGGAACTAAATTCCTTCCAATTATTTTCTTAAACTTGGTTTATATTTAGGATTACTGATATACAGAGAATAAATCACCAACCAAACTCAGGACAAAAACATTTTAAAATATCAGAATTGTATCCACTAAACCCTTATCACTAATCTGCCACCTGTACTGAAGAATTCATAGATCAATGCAGAATAATATCAGGCCGTTTGCTCACCTTAATTTTCAATAGCTTTTTCTGAGTAACTGAAGAATCTCCAGATGTGTCTGACCACCGATGGAGCTCTTCCTTTGCTGAGTGGAGCCAATCCGTGAACTCCTGAACTGCATCTAAGTACATGAGGTGGTCTTTCACAATCTCCTCTACCATCCTCATCTTCTCCTAGACAACAAAGAAAAAACAAATGAACAGTCATGGTTACTGCAAACATGAAATTGGGTGAAATGCCAGACTCTGTAGAGGTCTCAACGTCTCTCAGAAGACCTCAAATTTACTCTTGGATTCTCCGTGCATTTAATATCTTAAAAAGAAACCATTGCCCAGGAGGCAGAGACAGGGAGATCTCTGTGAGTATGAGGTCACCCTCATCTACAGATGGAGCTCCAGCCAAGAATACATAGGGAGATTTTAAAAAAAGAAAGAAAGAAAGAAAGAAAGAAAGAAAGAAAGAAAGAAAGAAGGAGAGAAAGAGGGAGGGAGGGATGGGGAGAGAGGGAAGAACGAAGGAAGAAAGAAAAAGTGAGATGAAGGAAGGAAGGAAGGAAGGAAGGAAAGAAGGAAAAAAGAAAGAGAGAAAAAGAAATTGTGAATCTAACACTTTGAGAAGGCAACCATTTCCCCAAAAGGTTTATTATTTTATAATTTATACAAATTTATAAATTTATAGCTCAGCATAAAGATCTGTGATTAATACACATTGGCTAATAGTCTTCACAAGCTAATTAATGGCAATTATTATAATAACTACTGTTATTTTTATTGTTCCTTGAAACAACATTTTCCATGGTATTAAATCCTATTGACAGCAGGGACTGCACAAGCCTCTGGAGAGGCTAGAAACACACCCAAGGCACATATTCAGAGAGTTAAGGTTCAGAATTCAAATGTACATCTTTCTCACTCAAAGATTAAAAATACGAATAAACAAACACTTACATTGATAATTACAGTATCAACAACTCAGAATTCTCAAAAGACAAACCAAAGTAAGGAAAGATAAATACATATCCCTATGGCTTAATTTCTATAACATTCACAAGTATGTAAAAGTTAATCATGGAGGAAATTATATTTAAACATACATACATATATATGAAATTCTTTCAATTATTCTTATATACATACACACATATATACATACATATATATATATGTACACACACACACACACACACACACACACACACCTATATGCCTAGAGTTTAAAGAGTAGGAAAATACAGGTTTTGTTAATGGTGAAAAATACTCAATTCTTTTCACACAGTTGGAATCTGAGAAGTAAAAATACTTGTATTTAAAATTAATAATGCCAAATGCAGGGGAAACACAAATTAACAGTTGACACTCAGTCTTACAAGGAGAAAGGATGAGTCTGCCAACAATGCAGATAAGGACAAAAACAAAACGTTATGAGCATTCCCAGGGCTGCAGAGAGAACAGTGCACGGGAGTCCTCATGTGCACAGATCTCTTACGTGTATTTGTTCTTGAGGCAGCATATACAGCAATGGCCTTCATCAGAGCACCTTCACTCATGTGCACTATGTATTACATACATGTGTCTTACAGGTTTCTTCCATTCCTCTTCCCCATAGCCCTAGCAAATGCCTTCTCCCCAAGTCTAGCTGCCCCCCCCCCCCCCCCCCCCCCTGTTCCCTTCCCAGGAAGCCACTCCTTCTGTTTTCCTGTTTGTGCTCTATTTCCCATTTTTCTGGAAAATGGTCTTTATGAGATCCCTGCCCAACAAACATACACATGGTTGCAGACCAGCCAAACCAGCAACTCAATTCACATTTCATATTCTGTGCTCTGAAGCTTTTGCATGGGTCTAAAGCGCTCACCTTGGCCACGGTCGTTATGTCCTGAAACTGTGTTCTCAGTTCTTCCTGACCGGCTTCCTTGAAGGACTCATCCTGAGTCCTGTTGTACAACTCCCTGGACCTTGCTGCTAGCTGTTGCAGCATGCCCACATGATCCTCTGCCTCGGAGACGATGGACTGAAAGTGGTCCAGCAGGGCAAACTTCTCCTTCAGTCCCGGCTGCAGCTGTAAGGGATGCTCTACTTTCTGATCCACTGATTCCATCCACTGCTCCAACTGGCTTTTCTTCTCTAGATAGTCATTCCATTGGTCGATCACAGACTCCAGGGTGCTAGAATGAGTGACATACACTATAAAACCAAGGCTCAACCTTGATATCTCTACCAAAACAACTACAGGGCCAGTGGATCTGTTTAAAGTGATTTGCTGAATATTGTCATGATAAAATATTGTTTTTGAGTGCAGGGAGAAACAACTTTTTTGATCTTCCACAACCAGGGTACAGTGGCTCCAAACACAATTAACAAGATGCTGGAATTTGAAGTAAGCTGTTGCAGACACACACACACACACACACACACACACACACACACACACACAGAAAGCGAGAAAGAGACAGACAGAGAGAGACAGAGAGATCTTCCAAATGTTGTTTCAAGTGAATGGGCAATTCATTTAATACATTGTAGTTATGAAAGCTCAGTGCTATATTATTAATTAAATTCTGCTTAGTACATACCAATTCTTAAATAATCTTGTGTTTAGTCCAAATTGCCAAAATCAGATGACAATTACTTGTTCACTGACATTAAAATTTAAGGTATTTTTTCCCTGGGTATATACGTATAAAGACTGTACACACATAATGGCCAATTCTTCTGTGTTATTTATGTGAATAAATGAAGATGACATATTTATGAGAAATACAGTCATAAATTTAACAGGCAACTCACCAGATTTCCTAATAGAAAAATAAAATGCTCTCCAGGATGACGTCAAGAAAAGGTTCCTATTATTGAGCTTTATAATACTCTCTCCCGTCCCTTCCTCTTTCCTCCCCCCTCTCTTCTTCTCTATCTCCTTCTCTCCCTCCCTCTGACTTTTCTTAATCCCTCCTTACTTTCATCTTCCAGTCGATCTCTGACACCACCACTCAAACTCAAGACCTGCGGCTTGCTAGGAAGTGATCCATTGACAACAGAGAGCCTGCTCTGAGTTCATGCTCAGTGAATGCCCGGGCCTCCCTTGTGTAGCATCTCACTGTTGCAAAGTCAGGACCACAGTCAATGAGTTTCCATCACTTGCTCAGACTGTGGTTTCTGTCTCAGTGTGTGCCTCATCATACAGACGGTGTCCTACACGTCTGGAGAGTTTCTCAAAGTCTAAGTCAATGTCATACTCCAGAAGCCGCCAGATCCCCCTCCTTCTGTCACAGCTGGGTGTCTTTTGAAAATTGTTGGCAATACAATCTGAGTCGGTTTTCTGGACTGTATATGTCTCCCTAGCCTCTGATGTCCTAGGAGGCAAAATGGCTTTTCCTTTATCTCACTGTTTGCCCCAAGCCCTTCCACAAGGAAACCACACAGCGTGTAGCTGTCCAATCTAATTTCTTGCTGAAACAAGAGGCAGAGCTTGGAACCTGTTTCTTGGATTCAGCATTTTATTATAAAATCTGGAAGAATTCTCCCACATCTCTCTTGAGTCCACAAGGCTGAAAGCTGGCCCAATGCCAACCGCTGGGGAGTTATTTATGTTTGTGAAGCCTACTATAGAGTAAGAGAGCCCCATGGTAGCCTCCTATAAGATGGGAGTGCCCCCATGGGACCTGACTCTTTTCTTTGCTGATCAGTAGGCGTTCTGACAAAGATGCAATGCCCTGTTTGCCTAGAAAGCTACTTCCTCTTAATATGAAAACCAAAATTCAAAGCAAAGAAACCCCACGCTAAGCTAGGTGCCCTGAGTGGCACCTGTTTGGTGGGAGACAGCGGCAGGGCTTCTTCTGGCCTGCAATGATCCTCCATCTCCTGTTCATATATTTGCTGCAGTCACTTTGGGAACCCACTTCTGGAGTGGATGAAGGGCAGAGAGCTTTCCGAACATGGGTTCTGGGATGTGGTTTAATCTAATTCTTAGTGGAAGTTACTTGCCCAACAAGAAAGCTGGACAGATACATATAATTTGAGAAAAGACCCAGAGAAAGTAAAGACTTTTCATTCTTAACAAACAACCATAAAATTTTCTCTACTTCTCCATCAGCGACCGATACAGGCCAGGTCTGCACTCTGGCCCCTCCTTCCCATTCTTTTTTCTTTTCTCTTTTCCTACCAACTTCAATTTTTGAATGAGACAAAAAGTTGGGCATATTAATGGAGCCATGTTGTATTTCGATACATGAATACCTGTGTTTAAATCAAGCTAAACACATTTCTTTTGAACATGCTCCATGTTCATTCTATGGTGAGATATTTTACTACACTTCCTCCTTGGTTTTTGAAATGTGTATTGTATAATTGTGACTTTTCCTCACCCTGCTATATAAGGAGAAACACTGCAGATTCTCTTGCTCTTACGTAACTTTATTTGTACCCACGGAACATGCTCTCCCATCTTACCTCCCCATCATGCTTCCTGGACTCTGGTAACCACCATTCTACTGTGAACCTCATTGGATCACCTTTTTAGGTTCCGTGTATTAGCTGGGTCAGGCCGTACTGCCACAGCTCTACAGAATTCTTAATGGCTTAAGGACTGGCAGCATAAGAACGTTTCCCACTTTGTAGAATTTCAGGTCTCCACACCGTAGCCACTAAATGCCTACATATCTGTATCACTGTGACAGTCAGAAACACCCCACACATTTCTGAGATCACCAGCTAGGTGCGATGACTCCGGGGTGAGGAACAGATGTACGCGTTAAGCTCGGTTGTCAACACAATTGGTTGACAACATTCCCTCCATATGCCTTTAAATAGCTAGGAGCTATTAAAGAATCCCATGTTCTTGGCTTTAAAAAAGGTATTTTCCCAAGCTTGGGTAATGTGCAAGATTCCACGTGAGACGCTGGGGTGGGGATGCAGATGCTGAGGGGTTGTGTGTGTGGAGGGACAAAAATATTTTGAAAAGAAAACAGAAGCGAGACACGCTTGCATACCAGCGTTAGTCTTCGCTCGATGGGGAATATAACACAGGCAAAGACAGGCATGTTTGCCCCTAGGAAAGTCAACACGCTGGGCAACTCTACCACAGGCTGTCTCGGTGCTGTGACATGGCTTTGTGAAATGTCTGCGTTTTATTTGAGCAAATAAGCATTAAGAGAAGGTTGTATACCTTTGCGCATGGATGGCAGAATTCATGACGTCAGCCCATGTCGTTTTAAGTGTCTCCAACTGAGCCTGAATGGCCTGCTGACCCTCCTTGTTGCTGCTTCTTATAGCCTGGTCCCCTTTGCCAATGGCCATATTCAGCTTCACTTCTCCCTCCCCTCTCATGAGGAGAATGTCCTGTGGAGGGAGAAGGAAATGTTGTTAGTGGACACATGAAAACCTGCCATGCTAAACAAAGGCTCTTCCCTAGAGCGAAGGAGTCGCAGCCTAGAGAGACAGCTCAGTTTAGAAGCACAAATATCTGAGTTCAATTCCCTAGAAGCCACATAAAAAGCTGGGAGTTTGTGGCGTGTGCTTGTAATCTTAGCTCTGGGGAGGCAGAGACAAGCAGGTCCAGGGATCTCGAGCCAGCTAGCCTAGCCTGGTTCAGGAGCTCTGGGCTGATGAGAAACTCTAAAAACATGGCTGGTGACTGAGGAAGGACAGGGCTGCAAGCAAGCAAGCACACACTGATGCATGTGCTTTCTGCTGGCCAGGAAAGATAATTAAGATAGGAACATCTCACTGTAAAATAAAAGCAACAAATTTACATAAACTCTAGCCTAGAATAACATAAGTTAGGTATTAGGGCATGTAAGGTCCAAAGATCAATGTAAATTCTTGGAAAACTTTGGGCCACCAGCCAATAATCACAATGGTGTTGATTGGTTTCAAGTGGGAGAAATTTAATTTAGGCAATGAAGAAGCATGGTAACCTTTCCTCCCTTCCTGGCCTGGCTAATTCCCGCTGCTCAAGGTCATGATGACTGGAGGTGGACCTTGTTTTTGCAAAGAAACCTGTGACTCAATTCACAGGCAGGACCTACACTCTGCTGTAACAGTTCACACACTGGCCGCTGGCCTCTGGGAACACAGGTATTACCTACTATTTCCATATCCCCAGCAACTCTCATAGTACTTGTAACAGAGTAGGCATGTAGTAAGCTTTGATGGTTAACTATTGGATAAAACAAACAAACAAATAAAATTGAAGCTGTTAACAACAACAACAACAACAACAACAACAACAACAAAAAGTTCTCTTTCTCAAAAGGAAAATAAACATTCCCACCCATCTCCAACAATTTCATTTGACACTTCCCAGACAACAGGGACCAATCCCAGACTCTGTACGTCCAATCAGAGCAACGGGCAGCAGGTGTGGGCTGCACATACCTGAATCTGCGACAGCCGCCCCTCCAAAGTTTCCTTGTCCCCGACAGTGCTCTCTGCACAAGCCAGCCTGTCTTGCACATCCTTTACCCGGGACCACATGTTCTGCATGGCCTCTTCCAGAGCTTCGTGCTCCTGCAGGGCCAGCTGACAGCTGCGCAGCCGCTCCTTGGTCACTCTGAGAAGGTTCTGGTAGCTGGTCAGGAGCTGAGCACACCGGCGGCCTCCTTTCCCTGCGCTGTGGCTTTCTTTGCTGAGGAGCTGCCCTCTCTGGGAGAGCTTGTCAAGGGACTCTCTAGACAAACAGAATTTCTTTTTTTAGTTCCAGGATTCTGGATCCAGGGGAGGGAAAAATGACTGTTGACATTGGATCAGGATCCAGACAAGAGCTCATGACAGATATGACTTTAAGACGCTGGGGTCTGGCTACGTTCCTTCTTAGTGTGGGGAACACCTGTCAGGGAATGTGAGTCCATTTCTACCATGTCTCCATCTACAAGTTCCAGTGACAGAGCCTACGTCTCTCTACGAATTCAGTCCAGGAAGTGAGCTCATACTCCCTCTAGCATTTCTCCACGCCTGTTTGCTATCCTAACTATGAAAGGTCCCCATGCTCTGTTGTGGATGTAATAGCTTGGGGGTGAAATGTCCCCCACTGGCTCCTGCATCTAGACACTTGATTCCCAGCAGTTGGTGGTGATGTTTGGGAAGTTTGTGGAAATTTTGGGAGGTGGATCCTTGCTGGAGATCCACTGAGGCCTTGGCATTTTATAGCCTTGCTCCAGTTCCCATTCATTCCGTGCTTCCTGATGGCTGATGCAGGGTGACCAGATGGCTGGTCCCCTACTGCCATGTCATTCCCATCATGATGACTATATCCCCTCGAACTTTAAGCCAGAATTAAGCCTTCATGCCTTTAATCGCTTCTGTCAAGCATTTTGCCTCTGCAACAAGAGAGGTAATGAATAAACTTGGCACCTCTCCATGCAAATTCTGCTTGCCTGTTACTTTCTGAGCTGCCTCTTTATGCCACGACACAGGTATCCCACCCCTAGGCAGTATCCATAACAACCAGAGACAGGCAGATGATGTGTGCAGGACTTCCATGCCTCTATTCCAAACCATGTCTTACCCTCAAGTTAATATCCCTGACCCTACCCACAGGCCATTATTGTCTGGAAGTCAAGTGACTGAATCCATCTCCATCTCCAGGACCTGACACAATGCTAGGCATTGTGGGACAATGTGGGGTGGGGAAAGCTGCTTTCAAATGCCATGGTAGGAGCCAATGGGCTTCCGTGGTGTACCTTGAGCACCATGGCCCTCACAGCTTGGAGCTACGTTAATTGGATCCAGAGAACAGAAGTAAAACCCTTGCATGACTTGGTTGTAATGTTCTAGGTTCGTAGTGCAACTTGGCCAGCTGTGCTTTATTTTGCTGCTGTTGTTATTTTTCCTTTTTAAATTACAAAATAATAGTTCGTAGCCATGTAAATGTATGGTGTATACAGCAATGTGGTGGCTTATGGGCACAACGTGGCGTGATTGAATCAAGCTGGTTAATGGAGCCATCACCTCACATACTGCACATATTTTCCATGGTGGGAACATTTGAAATTATTTTCTTAGGGATTTTTAAAAATAGAACTTTCTATTTTAAGTTACATTTATGTGAGTCCAATCTACTACAACCGAAACACAGCAAAGCAACAAAGCCCCATAATCCTTGGAAGTGGGATTTTGTACTCTTGGCTCACATTTCTTAATTCCCATTTAGTTCAAAGCCTCTATAAACACCAGTCAAGGGAGCCTGAACTTCTCAAGAGCACGTTTATTGGGGAAAGCCTTGCGGATCGGCAGGAACAAGATGTCTTTATCAGAACTGTTGGGCAGTTGTGGAGGTAGCTCAGTCGGCAAAAGTGCCCATCAAGCATGCACGAGGACCTGAGCTTTGATCTTCAGAACCCATGTAAAACTCTGGACATGCTGACACATTCCTGTAATCTCCATGCCAAGGATGCCGAGATAGATGGGTCCCTAGAGTTCTCTGGCCAGTTGCCCTAGAGAATTCCTCAAAAACTGAAGGGGAGAATTACTTCTGTAGACAGCCATTGCTGACGTCTGTCCTCAACATGTATAAATGCAGATATGCATAAACTACACACACACACACACACACACACACACACACACACACACACACACCATACTAGGAAAAGAACATAATGTGTGCTATCTATAACTGACTGTCTCTGAGTGACTCCTATTTGAATAGCATCTTTTGAGTCACTCTGAGATATGGTTATCCAACACGACTCCCCCTCTGAAAGACACTGGGGAATTTGGAATCAGTCTGCTCAGTGAGCAGGAAGGTGTATTACCTGATAGAGCCTACCTATCATGAGTTATGTAATAACTAATATAAAATATTTCATTGCTACTACAAAATGGTTTGCTCAAGGGATGGCAGACATTCCTGAACCTCAGGGCTTTATGCTTTTCTGTGGGGTATGTCCCTCTCATATTTGAAGGACTGGGCACTTTATGACATACCCAGATGATTGGGAGAAGCAAGCAGCACACACCCAGGAAGCAGGAGGGTAGATTGGCTCAGTGTGGTGGCGCACACTTATAACCCCAGTATTTGGTAGACTGCAGAAGAGAGATGGTTGGTCAGAAGCCAGCCTGGTCTACACAGTGAGACTCCAAAAAGACCCCAAAAAGGAGGTGACACAGCTTGTGACCGAGGAGAACTTTGCTGCTGCCGGAAGTGGCCAGTTGGTAAGGAAAGACCCCAAGTCAAACACACTAGAGGTCTTAGCATCTGGTCCTAGAATACCAGAGAGTGACACTTCAATAATTATGTGTCTTTCGACATTGCAAGTATTAGAAAAATAGTGAAGACCAGGCACGGTGGTGTGCACACTTAAAATTCCAGGGCTGGGAGGTAGAAACAGGCAGATAGAAGGTATCTTTAGGACTCACTAGTTGCCAGCCCGGTGTGTTTGAAGAGTCGCTGATGAGTGAGAGACCTCCCAAAACAATATCTAAGGAACAAGAGCTAAGGTTATCTTCTGGCTTCCACATGCACACAAACCCATGCACACTTGGGCACTGACAAAGGGCAATTGGTGATGAGAGACACAAAAGACAATGAATTTGGTGTTGGGCCACTGCCTTCTATGCAGTTTCAGAATAATGATGTCAGGAGAGAGTGATAAAGGTCAACAGCAGCTATGAAGAAATGGAGTCGAGAACAGAGGTCATTTACGATGTCTGCATGCAAGGCAGGTGTGGGCTTGGTCGGATTATATTGTAACTATGTAAGAGTCAAGATTTGGAAAGCAAAATAAGCCTTATTTTCAGGAAATTAGTAAAAGTGATGTTATCATTTTCTTAATTCTGTCAACATTGTCTATTTTTTTTCCAGATAATGGGAATGTGAGGTGGTAAGAAATGAATCCCTAAAAGGTGCCCAGAGATAGAACCAAAGCATTCCAGGGGCATGTCTCAATAGTTATCAAATTCAGAAGCAACAAGTACTGTGCCCATGGGGACCTTATCCTTTGGTTCCACATCTGTAGATTTGACCAGCAATATACTGAATACATATTTCAAATAATTGTGTCTGTATTGAGTGCACACAGATTTCTCTCTTTCTCACTACTCGTTAAACAACAGCACAACAGCTACTTCTATGACATCTACTTTTCAATCTATTGTAAGCAATGGAGAGCCAATCCCAGCCGTGGGAGAACATAAGCAGGTTAGATGAAGCAACACTTCAGATTATGTAATCGCGTGCTCATGGATCTTGATCTCCACTGGGGTCCTGGACACAGCTCCACAGATACTACAGCATGATTTTAGTCATGATACACGCTCTCCTGGACCACGTTTACCTGCTTGTTCTTTAAGACAATGAACACTGGAATGTTTGATCATAAACAGAACTCACTGAAAATAAAGATGGAGCATGGTCCGAATTAGGTCATTTTTTCCTCGGGCTATAATTTCATTGATTTGTTTGATTAAGCAGAGTAGACCCTGCCATTTTCTGCTTTATATAGATTAGCATTGCCCTTCTGGAGGGTCACTGAGGAGCCCTTGCTCTGGAGAAAGCTGCACTTCCTGGTAGGAAGCCTTTTACCTTAGGTTAGAGAGGCAGAGAGGGAAAGTGCTAGCGGCGGAGCAAGAATATAAGGAGGAAAACACTGCCAATGGCGGTGGTGTCAAAGATAAGGGGACTCTGTCCAGGAGAGGAGCTAGGGCAGAAATGAAGAGATATTGCAAAGGAGCTCAATGAACGGAGGGTGAGACCTAGTGGCCACAGCTCTCATGACACAATCAGTATTGTAAGGACGAGGGCTGGAAGCTACCGCGTGTGAAGAAATGAATGAGAGTCGGGGTTCCCAGCTGTGTTTTTCTCAGTGTGGCTTTGTAGTTTTCTTACACGTGCTTCTTCTGGACATAATCAACACAAGCTAACGCCAGGAAGGAAAGCTCAGGACTCTCAATAAAATCTCTAAAAGCTAAGCTGAAGTCAGGGAGAAAAGGGAGCAAACAGAGTGGAAACAAGGATATACACTATTTACTTATCTTTGCCCATGCTTTCTGTAGAATACCACACAGCCATAAAGAATGCAGCCCGGTAGCTGAGATATTCAGGGACAGAAATCGCCCCCAACAAACCAGTACAAAATCAACCAGCAATCAAGTCTGCAACTAACTGACCGACCTAAAAGATGTCGGCAAATTAATAACCCACTCCTTTTCGGCACCGTACCTGGCGGCCAAGAGTTCTCCCAGGAACATCTCAGCTCGATGGACTTCGTTCTTCTTCTCTGACATATGCTGTTTACTCTCCCCCAGGTTTTCTGTGCTTAACTTTTCCTCCATCTCATGGATCCACAAGCTCAGTTTTCTGTGCTGATCCTCAAAGCTAAAGAAAAGAAAACCATCTTAGAGAAATCTTCATGTGTCTACTACTGTCTCTGAAGCTAGGTTACAGTCTCTTCTTGTGGCAATGAAGGCCTCATGGATTTTCGGTTTACAGAGAAAATTCAGCAAGAAGCTTCCTTAAATGATCAGACTGTCACAAAGAAGACAGTATTTGTGTGTATGCGTGCTTGCGTGCGTGTGTGTGTGTGTGTGTGTGTGTGTGTGTGTGTGTGTACTGATTGGACTCTGGATCCTTGAAATCCAATAGCTGTTTGCTACTAAGATTATCCCAGCAGACATGCACACAGGTGGGGAAAACTGTTTCTAATACCCGGAGTTACCCAAATTGACGGAAACAGCACACAGCCAGGTCATTTGTAATTCAGGGGATACAAGTCCTTGGCTTTTGTTCCTACACAGGAAACAAAGCCAAATGAAACTTTCAGATGCCGTCATCGGTTATTTTATTAAGCTGTGATAAAGGCATGCCAATATTCATTATAATTGAAACTCAGAGTTCAAGTACGATTGTGTCTGCACCCGAATTGTTCCCATTAAGTCTTTGCAAAACACTTTCTGTGTGTAGTGAGAGCCACAGCTATTTTCACAACCTACCTCCCCAGCTCTGAAGCACAGTCCTGGAGAGCCTGCTTGTCTTTAAGGCACTGCTTCAGAAAAGCTTGGAACTCTTCATTGGCTTTTGTGATTTGCTCCTGGATGCTGCTAACAGTTTGCTTGGGCAGGTGTGCGTACAGAGTTTGTCCTTCCTCCGTGACGGTGTCCAGCTTGCTCTGCCCATCACTGACTGAATCCAGGACACCCTGGAAGTCGAGGTGATAGAGATATCTGCTATTATAAATGAGGTTCTTCATCACAGTGCTGAGCTGAGGGGATGAAGTAAGCGTGAAGCAAAGCTTAGTCTGCTGGGAAAGGGCCTAAGGAGATTAGATTGAGAAGGAAGCACGCGGTGGGTAAAATAAAGGCTCCTAATTGAGGCAGTGTGAGGCAGGACGGCAATGGGAACTGAGGAGAAACCGAGAGCAGTAAGCTGGAAAAGAGGAGGTTCTCATGAGGGTCCCGTTCTCAGTGTTCTGTTCCTAATGCCCCAGTCCCCTAGCTCCGCTCCCATCTCCTCACTGGCTGGCATAGTAGTCTGCCGGCCAGACGGCCATGCTGCCTCTTCCTACTCTTCTCTCGTCTACTTTGCACAAAATCTAGTCCTCAGGATGGTCCTTCCTTTCTTTACACACACCTCCTTTTCTGAAGATCTATGCCTGGGATTCCACAGAGCAAGGGAAGCCCAGAACTTAATGCTGTTCATGTCTCCAAAACTCCAGAACGTTCCTTCGGTTGTCACCTGGATATTTCTGTGTGGAATTCTACAATATGGAGGAATTTACCATGCCTCTTGGAAAACCAGACCTGTACATGAAACAATCACCTGGCTTCTGACAGAGTGGGCTATTGGCAGTATTCTATCACCCAATGGGTCATACCATTCTCGTGTTCTTGTGGATAGTTGTCTCATGGCGTATAGGCTGGCATGAAACCTTACAGCCTCTCATGTCAGCACCCAGTGCCAGGATTACAGGCTTGCACCACCACACCAACCCTCATTAATCTTTAAAAATAAGCATTGGAGCTGGGAGTGTGGCTCAAGCCTTTAATCTCAGCACTCTACAGGAGAGGCAAGTTGTTCTCTGTGAGTTCAAGACCAGCCTGGTCTATACAGTAAGTTCCAGGACAGTTAGGGTTGTTATATAGAGAAAACCCATCTCAAAAAACAAACAAATAAATAATCAACCAAAAATTCCCCAAAACCAAAAGCATAAAATGAAGAAAATAAAACAACAAGAAAATCAAACAAATAAAACCCAAAAAACATTGGTTTTGCAATACTTAGACTTGTGCTCTAATTAGAAAAATGCCTGTGAAACCCTGGACAAAATCTCCCTTGAAGATATTCTTCTGAAGGTTCATCTTGAATTCTGCTTTGCAATAGCCATCTTCCCAAATGCATATATTTTCTTCAGCCAATAAAACCTAAATAGCCTGTAATAGCCATTACTCTGGTTTGAATACATTTCTACATATAGGCCCCAAATTTAAACAACACAAAACACAAGGTATGTTTTTTTTTCTTAAAAAAGAAGACAACAAACAACTCCCCAAAGCTCCCCAATAGTTTTAGAAAATATTAATGATTTTACTGCTATAAAAGTTAAACTATCTGGGTGGTGGTGGTGCACACCTTTAATCTCAGCACTCTGGAGGCAGAGAAAGGTGGATTTCTTTGTGTTTGAGGTCAGCTGGTCCACAGACTGAGTTCCAGGTCAGTCAAGGCTACAAAGAGAAACCCTATCTCAAAGAACTAAAAATAATAAATAAAGTTTCATTTTGAATGACTTTTAAAAAATGACCAGTGGGTTAAAAACAGATATAGACAGTTCCAAGCTTGCTTTTGTTTTCCTGTGACTTTCCTTCTTTCCTAACACCTTCTGATTCAACAGCCCAACTCCATAATTGGAAGAAGAAAAGATAGACCAAAATAAGAAGGCTCAGGAAAGGAGACGGGAGGAAGCAGCCTGGGTCTGGCCCAAGGCAGTGAGTGTGTCTAGGAAGGAAGGACATTAGCATCACATCCACATCAGCATCAGAGCATCCATATCAGCATCACAGCATCTACATCAGCATCACGAAATCTGCATTAGCATCACAGAATCC
>NC_022034.1:16029275-16033905 GCF_000317375.1 Microtus ochrogaster | reverse complement strand
GTAGGATTTCTTTTAAGCATCCTTCTTTATAACCCCAGCTCAATGTAGATGTTTCTTTTCCGAATGAAGAAGAATAGGCACAAAATGTTACAAACACTCCCTGTTTGGGTTTCGCAAAGGAAAATACCATATTTACAGAATAATTGGAAACTTAATGCACTTTTCTTTTATACTAATGTTTGAAGTTCCCTAATAGGGGTTGAATAAAAACTGTCCCCATATGCTAATGTGTTGTAAGACTTGGTGGCCAGTTGGTGGCACTGTTTGGGAAGTATTAGGAGGGGAAGCCTTGCTGGAGGATGTATGTCTGTGGGGTGTTCATACCTTGGCCCCACTTTCGGATTTCTCTTTCTAATTCCCGTGTGAAGATGGACTGTGGTGGTTTAGCCTCACATTCCTGCTGCCGTGCTGTCTCTGCTAAGATGGACAGTATCCTCCTCGGAGCTATAAGGCTGAATAAACCTTTTCTCTCCAAAGCTGATTTCTGGCAGGGATTTTGTTACAGCAACAGAAGAGTGAGGAATATAAGCCCCAACTAAGAAATAATTATTCAAATTGCTTAGCTAGAGCCTAATGAATTTTTAAAATCAATAGTTGAAGTTAGGTGACTTTTGCCTTATTCCTCTGTGTCTTTGAAAAGCAGAATGGACGTAGGAACACCCATTCTTCTCTCTCTCTTCTTCCATATAAAGGCATGCCCTACCTTGAAGGCGTAAGTCACAAACAATGCCACAGCAGTTTGGAATTATGATTAATAGGGTAATATTTATTTAAAGGGGAAAAAACTTACAGATCACCGTCAGCTCTCTGCGCAACCAGGAAGGGAGTCTAGTCGCCGGCTGAGCAGGAAGTGAAGAGAGAGAGAGAAGGAAGTGGCCGCTTTTTTAAAGGGAGAGAGACCACGCCCCAATGGGCTGGTATCTCAGCGGCTATAGGCTGGAGGAGCGGAAGGACCTCCCGCAACACCTCCCCCTTTTGTTTAAGTAAGAGAGTTCTAAACCTACTATGAAATTATATACAATAAGTACAAATATCCTATTCTAACTAGCTTAGGTCTTGTATAATAAATAACTTGGCCAAGTCATGAAAGAAAAGTAACTACATTTATATAGTCTTCAACCCCATCGAAGATCTGTATGTATTGTCATTTACCTCAAATTCTTTCAGGAATTCTTCAGCTCTGATGCTGTTGTTCAGGTCACCGATATTTTCAGCCAATTGTGGAAGAGAGCTGTTGGACCATCCTTCAATCTCATCTTTACTTGAGAGGACATCATCCCAGATGGACAGGCTTACCCTTAATCTGTCCATGTTTTCTTCAATTCTCTCTGATACCTGAGAAAGGAAGCAGGCGCCAGCTCATCAAAATATGAAGTTCTTGAACCCTCACTCCCCCACCAATGCTTTCATGATAAGAAAAATTATATTCTGACAAAATTTCAAAAAAAAATTATTGTACATTTATTAGCATACCTTAAATGCCAACCAATACGTAGACTAACTTCGTCAATGGGAGAGTTGTTTGAGTTCTGAGATATTCACTTTTCATTAGTAAGTTGGGGTATAAATGACAAAGGGTGTGTTAGAATGCACAGAAGTGTTACTCACTGGATCAGACTCTACAGGACTGAGGTCCGTATAGGATGGCATCGTATTTTTTATTTTCTTTATTTAAAACTTATTTTCTGTGTACAGGTGTTTTGTACTTGTATGTATATGCACTACATGTGTGCAGTGCCTAAATAGGCCAGAAAGGGTCATCGCATCTCCTGGGGCTTGGGTTACAGATGGCTGGGGGCTGTTCTGTGAGTGCTGAGGATGAAACTTGGACCTACCACCAGAGCAGCCAGAGCTCTCTGCCTCTGAGTCATCTCTCCAGCCCTGTATTTATTTCCTAAGCACTTTTATTGGTAATGCTGTGGTATAGGGACGGACATTAATTAGATTGGAGCATATCTGTGATACAGAAAACATTTAGGGTCTGGCCATGGAGCTAGGGAATGATGGTGTAAGGACTGAAAGTCAAAGTTCTGAAATACAAGCCTGATCTCTTCAGTGCAAGACTACAGCCTCTATACCCCAAATTCATATTTACTGCAATTTAATTTTCTATCATTAGAAAATTAATATGGATGTGGATGTGTTATTCAATTTTTATTCATAATGTCAGCATTTTGAGAAGGGAAAAGTTCTAAGTTGTGATTTGTCATGCTTGTAGTTATCAGATGGGGGACTCTGTCAGTAAGCTTTGTCAAGTAGCTCACGCATCTGTCTTCTCTCTCCAGCTATCATTTTTCTTCACTTTGGAGTTAACTCTGAAAACTGGAACCGGAGTTCCAATCTCTGGTTAATCCTTTGCCCATTTGCCTGAAAGAACCTGCATGTAGGCCGCGCACAGACTCCAGGGGGCGCTCTTACATCCAGCCACTTGTCCAGGGTGCTTTCCATGTCAGTCTTGACCAAGCTGAAATCTCCGCTGTGGACTTTTTTCAGCTCAGATAGCAAGTGTTTGCCTTTGCTGGTAAAACTGTCCAACTCTTTCTGCTTAGAATTCATTTCATTCCTGGCAGTTTCATGCTGTGGACATAAACGTTTCCTTAATTAGTTAAACAACCAGTGATGAGGGTTTAAAAACATTAGCCCTCTAAGAGATGTATTTTGCTCAACTTTATGAAGAAACTAATGGTAATATGTGAACGTGTATATATACACACAGCTGAGATATACATAAATAAAGATATATATTACATATATAAATCTATAATTTTCTTAAATTAAAATTTTCTAAAAAAATAGCATTTTTAGAAAAAGAGTTGAACTGCTAACAGGAATTATCCACATCTAGATGTCAAACAGGAACAATTGTGCAGAGGGGAAAATGCATGGATGAACACTGAAGACCACTTAAATAATTGTGCTTGCATTTTACCTTGGCAAAGATCCACTTCAGGTCCTCCTGGTCCTTCACAGTAGCTCTCATGGCAATGACGTTGCTAGCACTTTCCAGAACTTTACACACAGCTGACTTCAAATTCTGATACTCTCTTATTAAGTCAATAAGCCCACAGCACTGCCCCTGGCTGTAATGATTAAAGAAAATATCATTTATCACACATCAGGAAGGGTATTAAACCTAATATATCATTACACAGATGCATTCAGAGATGGGCGTGGGTACCAAGAGAAAGCCATGCTCTCCCCACTGAGATCAATACTGTTGTTAGTTTATTCTGCTAAATTCTAACTCCAGTCTCCTCTCCAACTCAATCTTACATGAGGCACCCAAATATTGCAAGTTTTAAAGTGTTTTTTTTAATGCTGCTTAGGTTATTTTTTGATTCTATAAGTCGAAGGGAAGGTGGGGGTAAAGAAACCAATAACAGATAAAACAAAATAGTGTTTGTGTGACATAGTTAAATTAAGAACCTCTGTTTAAAGTCATCATATAAACCAATCCTAATTTTCTTTCAAATGCCTTTGTATATGATGCAATAGGGTCTGAGGCTCACTTTTTTAAAAGCAAATGAGTGGCCAAATGTCTCAGCATCATCCTTCCCTGAAGAGATCCTCTTCATCAGCTTCTCATGGGAAACTGTCAACAATGAGTTGATTGTGTATGAATGAGTACATTTATCCATCTTATTTATTTCTGCTCCATTTAATTATTCTTCAGCTAAAATATCACAGTGACCCAGGTAATGTGAGCCTTAGAATTCCTCCTTAGAAATAAAAGAAGATACAGTTATGCATTCCTGTTTGTATGTGCATGTGTGTGTGTGTGTGTGCGTGCACACACGTGCATGCATGTAAGCCAGATTTTCATATCGGCTCTTTCTCTCAACCCATCTCTACATTCCTTTTTGAGTCAGGCTCTCTCAAGGAACCTGGAGCTTGCCATTTTTTCCTGACTGATTGTCTAGCAAGCCTCAGAACCCGCCCGCCTCCACCTCCCTGCTGTTGAGACTGCAGCATACACTCAGCTTCATGTGGGTAGTGGGCGGGTGCTTTAAGTCAGGGCTCCATACTACAGTAAACACTATCCAATGAGCCATCTTCCCAGATCCACCTCCTCAAAAACAATGACTGATACTTAGTTATTTGTTTTTATATAGAAAATTTTGAATTGTTTGTCTATAATTTCTATAAAATTATGTAGAGATTCAGTCTGAGATTATACAGATATAAGGAACACTTCAACAAACACAGCCAATTTTAGTAAACATTTAATTAAAGAAGACACATACACACAGCTAAAGTGAACTATATACCTATCATTATCAATTCCTAGGCAAATGCAAATTAAAAGCATGAGATGCTGCTATCTGTGTGTTAGAATGGTGACTGCTCAATCACATATGTAGAACTGGACAGTAGTCAGTGTGGGGAACAATGCATGCCTGCTGGAGAGTTCCCCTGCCTGGTCCAGATACTTTGTTGAATTGCTTATCGGTGTTTTATACATTTAAACATATACTTACCCAGCAAAGCAGTGAGATATAAAATTTTTTTTTAAAACCCCTCGGAGTTTTGATTGTCCTTGGGGTTTTATTTTTTATTGTTTTGAAAAAGACTCCATTTGTCCATCCATGAGTAATTATATTGCCTGTGGCACATCCATTCAATGGAATTT
>NC_022034.1:16021686-16028644 GCF_000317375.1 Microtus ochrogaster | reverse complement strand
TTGTATTTGTTTCTGCCACCTTTGCTAACCGTGTAAGGATGTGTGTTTAACTATGTAAAGATGTGCTGCATTTGTTTCACCTTGCCTGCCTAAGGCACCTGTTTGCCCTAATAAAGATCTGAATGGCCAATAGCTAGGCAGAGAGAGGAGAGGTGGGGCTGGTAGGCAGGAGAGTAAGTAGGAGGAGAAATCTAGAATGAGGGAGAACAAGAGAAGAAGATAGAGAAGAGAATGAGGAGAAAGAGAGGGACAGTCCTGGCACAAGAAGTCAGGCAGCCATCAGCCAGCTAGACACAAGAAGCAATGAAGGTAAGATATACAGAAAGAAGAAAGGGAAAAGCCTTGAGGCAAAAGATAATAGAGAGAAACAGATTAATTTATAAGAGCTGGTGGGACAAGCTTAAGATAAGTTTGGGCATTTATAACTAATAATAAGTCTCTGTGTCATGATTTGGGAACTGGTTGGTGGCTTAAAAAGAAAAAGCCTGGTATATGTACACACACACACACACACACACACACACACACACACACACATGGGGGGGCACAAGCAACATTCATTATATGCAATTAGGGAAAGAAGCGAAAGGACAGATGGAAAGTAACCAGGGCTGCAGAGAACTGGAGCGAGGGAGAGAGATGGACTCTGTCTCTGAGACACGAGGGGGTTTCCGTTGTTGGAACTGATAGTGTGGAATTTGATAGCTGAGACCACTAAATGAGTTTGTCATAGAATTTCCTAGGAAAAAAGGGGGAACTTTACAGTAAAATGTGTGCTTTCAAGTTAAAATTTAACTAACTCAATTACAGGTAATATAGCCAAACAAGTTTAAAATTCTAATTGTAGCATCCCAAAATGATGGGTAATTACTGCTTTCAGGGAATCTTTTTTTAAAAAACAAAACAAAACCAAACCATTAACTTCACATGCATTGGCATACCAAGAGAGCAACTTTAAACACGGTTCTGGAATATTGCAGTTTTAGTGTTACTAGCAGGGCCTAGAATACCCAGGGCGATTTAACCGTTGGCCACATCTTCAGAAAGCAACAGATAACTTGCAGTGTTACAAACCGAGTTGGAAACTTTGACAAGTTCTGGAGAGACTTACTTTTCATGAATTAGTCTTTTCGTGTCCTCCCAGGTAGCTTCTAAGCGGTTTATCTCCCTGTCCACTTCAGGGGCAGAAGCCACGTCCTTCTGGGCGATTTGTTTTGCTTTGTCTTTCAGCCAACAGAGCTCATGCTCTCGGGAGTTTAATTCATCCTCTAGCTGGTTGAAAACTCGCAACCTGTAAACCCAAATGTTAGTTCAGTGCTAAACCGTCAATACTTCCTCTCTCTAACTCTGTGACCTCAGACAGCACACATTAACACAGCTAGCAAAACTCTCAACACAGCAATTAAATTAATGCGTATTAACGGAGGGAGAAACCTTAAAATATAATTTTGCAAAATGACCATATATCAGGAAACACTGAAAGTCACCCTTACTCTTTATGTGCAATGTTTTATTGAACTTTTATCTTCTCCTCTGTTTGGTGGTTCTGTGTGTGCCTGCAGGCAGAAGATGGCACCAGATCTCATTACAGATGGTTGTGAGCCACCATGTGGTTGCTGGGAATTGAACTCAGGACCTTTGGAAGACTAAGCAATGCTCTTAACCACTGAGCCATCTCTCCAGCCCCAGATTTATTTTTATCTTATATTTATGTGTGAGCACTTGCACCCTTGTATTCTACCATGTGCATGTCTGGTAACCACAGAGGGCAGAAGAGGGCGTCAGATTCCCTGGAACTGGAATCAGAGTTGTGGATGGTTATGTGGCATCATGAGAGTGCTGGGAACCGAACCCTGGTCCTCTGCAGGAGCAGATGATCTTAACTGCTAGGTCATCTCTCCAGCCCCTCTGCCTGAATTCTTGATAGGAAGAAATTGCTTGTAATAGATAATAGAATAGGCACGCGGTGGTGGTGCAGGCCTTTAATCCCAGCACTTGTACAGCAGAGGCAGGTGGATCTCTGGGAGTTTGAGGGCAGCCTGGTCTACCAAGCAATTTTCAGTACACTTAAAGCTACACAGAGGGACCCTGCCTGGGGGAAAAAACACAAGACAAAACAAATCACCCCCCAAAATAAATAAAGAAACAAATAAATAAATACATAAATAAATGAAAACAAAACAATAAACAACAACCACTAGATAATAGGATGTTCTGTCCTCATGTAGGTAAGGTCTCAGAGTGTCCATACATACACTGTCATTACAAAGGTCCTTAAGGAAATCAAAGATAAATTAACAATTCCCAAGTGTCACATTTACCTTCAAGGAAAGTAGGGAGGTATGAGGGAGAGGAGAGGGGATGTGGTTGACACAGAGAAACAGACAGAGATAGCAAGAGAGACAGTTGCCCACGCGGGGCACTATTAACTCTTGGTATGAAAATGAATTCCCGAGCAAACAGAAAGCAGAAGAGACTGGCATCTGCCAGGTTTCTGACCTGTGCTGTAGAGCCTGGCGGGTGGGCTCTTTTAAGCGCTCCTGGTCAGTCCTTTCTTCGATGTCTTCAATGCTTCTCAGCAGCTCTTCTTTCTGGTCTTGGAAAGCCTTTTTCAATACTGCCAGGGCATCTGCTTCACTCTGCTTGGTTCCCAGAAGGTTCTGGATCCTCTCCACTTCTGAAGAGAGCTGGTCAGTCGTGGCTCTGCAGGAAGTCCTCTGCTCCGGGCTCCCACCCTTCAGGTGGTACTGGGCTTTGGTCAGGACTCCATCAAGACTGATGGCGCTGGGCTCTAATGCCTTCACGTCTTTAATAGCATCATCAAGGTCTTTCTTTAGGAACTCTGACTGTTTCTTACTCATGCTTTTGGTGGCTTCCACTGTTTGCCTGAGCTGGTGGAGACGAGTGGATGCCGAAGCATGGCTCTGGAGGAACTCTGCAAGCTGTGTCAGAGCCAGCTTCCGCCTCTCCACTACCTGGTTGGCCTCCTCAAAGAGCTGGAAGCAATCATCAACCTTGATCTGGAGCGGGTGAAGGTCCTCAGCTCGTCCCAGAGACCGCAGCTTTGCCAAGTGACCTTGCAGACTCTCTGCTTCGCCCCTTTTCTTCTCTATTTCTGCAGCGTGGTCCTGGAAGGGAGGAGAGCCTTTGGTTCTCAGACACGCCACAGTTATTACTTGATAAACAATAGGGTTTGCAGTCTCGAGGTAGATAGCATATGTGATGGAATGCCTAGCATTTGTTTATTCATTTTTTTATAGTTCTGTGTATGTGTGACATGGCTTGCATGAGTGTATGCATGCATGCAGAGGCTAGAGGTCAACATTGACTGTCTTCTTCAGTTGCTCATCCCTTCATGGTCTCTCAGTGAACTTTTAGGTGCTTGATTGGGTGAGACTGGCTGGCTGGGGAGACTTGGGGATCGTTTTCTCACTGCCTCCCGGAACTAGGACCTGAAGGCACATGCTACCATGTCTGAAATTCTCATATGAATGCTGGAGATAAAACTGTGGCCCTTGAACTTCCATAGTATTTTACTGACTAAGCCCTATCATCGGCCTTTAGCTTGGCATTTGGAATTCATCCACAGGGTGATGAAGAGATGGCTTAATGGTTAAAACAGATTCATATCCTTTCAAAGGACTTAACAATTGTCTATGATTCTACCTCCAATAAATACAGTGACCTCTTCTGGCCATTGTGGGTAGTTATATTCACATGTGCAACCTCATACACACACATATCGCATACATTTTAACATATGCATAATTAAAAAATAAAATAAAATATTTTAAAGTTATATCTATAGCAATGCTTTCCAAATCATTCATAAGCTTTTCGATTTTGCTTGTTTATGCAAGCCATATAGAACATAACACTGATTTAATTACTTTCCAATTAGGTCTACGTTTTATTTGAATATAGGACTTTGACCAGTTCACAATACACCATGTTTAAAGCCAACAGAAGATTGTCATCAATTTTAGCCCAGTTCCCACCACAGAGTGCTGAGGGACAGTGGTCTTTTATCCTGTCACTTATATTATTTTTAATATCTGCTGACTGGCCAGTAGCCAGGCAGGAAGTATAAGTGGGGTGACCAAGCAGGAAGGAGAGGTGGAGCAACAAGAATTCTGGGACGAGGGAAGTTGCAGTCTGCATTCGTCACCCAGATGCAGAGAAAGCCAGACACAGAGCAAGCAAGATGTGACCGCCTTGCCGCAAAAGGTACCAAGCCACATGGCCAACACAGACAAGAATTATGGGCTGATGTAACTTAGAAGAACTAGTTAATAAGAAGCCTGAGCTAATGGGCCAATCAGTTTATAGTTAATGTAGACCTCTGTGTGATTCTTTGGGACTTAACGACTGCAGGAACCAAGCGGAACAGGAAACCACAGTCAACAACAGAGAAATCATCACTTGTTTTGATCTTGACCACAATGGCTTTAGCTAGTCTCCAGCCTAACAAAGCACTTCTCACTCCAGACACCTGGTCTCCTTGTACTTAAAGGTTTTCCTCTAGAAAGCCTGCCCATGTAAGTCCATCCTCTCTTCACCCTTGTGAAGTTAGTCTATTGAAAGACTCTGACTTGGGTCAGATGACCAACCTGAGAGTCATCCCTCTGAAGCACCTAGTCAGAAACACTGCCTCTCTGGCAGGCTCCTTGGAGTGCCATGGACTTTCAGTCTGTGATTCTATCAGCTACAAAACTGTCTCCTGTCCTGGAGACTGTAAGGTTTATTTTTCTTTTCTTAGAGGAGGCATACAAAACCAGCATAGAATAAACACTTAGAAATTGTTAAATGTTTTATATGGATTCTATATAGAAACTCTAGCATCTCAATACTTTGATCAATATCTGACTTTGGATTTTAATAGCACCACAATAGGCATTGTTCATAGGTTACAAATAAGGAAAATATCAATAATTCATGAATTTGGAACCATATTTATACAAAGTAGTTAATTCAGAAAAAAAAATGAGCTACAGAGACAGTGGAATTTGTATCAGTCTTTGGTTTTGGACCAAAACAAAATAGAAAACTCAATGGAAATTCTTAACATTTTATGTTCTAAATTACAGTTGTTGTTTTTGTTGTTGTTGTTACTGCTGTTGGGGTTACCCTGCTGTTTTATCTGAAATCTATCTGCCCAACACAGTGGCTGGGTCCATAAGTCCAATTATCAAGCCATTTTTTTCAAACAAACACGAAAGCTAAATTGTTGCCATGTATGTATTTTAGTGTGCTACCCCTTTGAATTCAAGGAGCCTCTTTTCTGTTTCCAAATTCAAGGGGCCTCTTTTTTGAACACGTCTGTTTCCATCTTGAGAGAATCCATTTTACCTTGTGCCGGGTGAGAGCCACTTGATGGTCCCTTAAGCTTATCTCTGAAGTAGCTTGCAGTTCGCTGAGAAAGTGCTTAATCCAGACAGAGAAGGAAAACAGCAGGTCATCAAAGCCCTGGTGCTCAGCCAGCACAGCCTGGAGGAAGTGCATCCTGCGGGGAGAGGGGCAGTAAGTGGTGGGCTGTGACCTGAATGCTTCCTCTGGAGCTTACTCCCCAAGCAAAATAAAATAGCTACACAGAGACAAGCCAGACCTCTGGGTATATTCGGACCCCCAAGCCCTGTCTTCCTGCTCTTTGGGACCCCCTGTCCACTCCGGTGGGTTGTTCTTCCTTCTCTCCCAAGCCCCATCTTTCTCCTGGTTTTCCTGCTCTCGGGGAACCCCTGTCCACTCTGGTGGGTTGCTCTTCCTTCTCTGTGCTTCTGCACCGCGTTGCCATCACCATACCTCAGCTGTATCTGTTGCTCTAGCAATATCAGCACCACTTGCAGAGTGGCACCTCTCCCTGTGCCCGATCCCACCCATCTCCGGTCTAGGCCTTTTCCTCTTGCCCAGTTTCTAGAAGTACCCTAAATTGACAGTTTTACTGCCCCCATACCTTCCCCGGCTGCCTACACTCAAGGTGACAGCCAGGTAGGACTTCCTGTTAGAGCTAGGAAAATGAACTCCTCAAAGCTTATGACGTGCGATAGTGGTATCCTGTGTCCTGCTTGATCTGTTTCTCTGGGTCCATCTGCTAGAGCCTGCTTGCTCTCCCACTTTTCTCTCTGGTGCATGTGCATTCATTACTGTCTTAGAATTTTTGCCCATTTTGTTGCTCTACTGTTTATGGGTCACCAGAGCAACATCTCCCTGCCTTGGCGTACTGCTCAGGTGTGTCTAAAGTGCCACAATGCCTTATTGTGTTGCTTTATTAATGTTTACTGCCAGGAACAAAACAGCCTCTTTCATTTGTTTAATGATACGTTTATTTCCCCCAACCCAGTCTTGCCCCTCTTCCCACTCCACAAGTGCAAGAATTTTATTTGTTTTTTTTTTTTTGTAACGAGAGAATTGGAAAAGAGGACTGGCATATTTGCAGAGATAAACCAACTTATAAAGCAAGGGAATTAACTGATTACTAATAGGTGACTGAGATCAGAATCCAAACTGGAATTGAAAATAATAACCCTCTGATATTAATACATATTCCAGTGGTGTACGTTCAGTTTCTCTCCAGACTATCTGTGCTCCACGTAGCTTTAACTTGATTGTTAATTGACAGGAGGAGGGCCCAGTCCACTATGGGCAGCACTATTCATAGGCAGGTGATCCTGGGCTAGCTGAGGGCAGCCCTGTCAGTGAGCCAGCAAGCAGCCTTCCTCCGTGGTTTCTGCTTCAAGTTCCTGCCCTGACTGCCCTCAGTTGTGGACTGTGACTCGGAAATGTAAGCTGAAATTTTCCTAAGTCTCTTCATCATAGTGTTTTATCACATGGAATATACTACGAAACAGGAAGCTACTGGAACATCTTGCATGCATAGCTTATACTTTCATATGTATCTATACGTACATACATACATATACATATTCATATTCATATACATATACATATACATATACATATA
>NC_022034.1:16015345-16021586 GCF_000317375.1 Microtus ochrogaster | reverse complement strand
GCTTCTACTTTCAATGCCTTTATGTCAGCTAAATGTCCTCCCATTCTCTCTGGGAGTTAATAAACAGTCCCTGCTCCAAGAAAAGCTTCTTGACTTTGAAGAATTATTATTGATTCCTCTCTGTGACTTTCCCCCAGGCACATAACCATCCTCTTCTCCCTCCTTTCTATAGTTCTCCGTGCTTGCCCCTCTCATGCCTCTCTCATGTGTTTCCTGTTATCCTCAACTTGGTTTTAAAACCACTCAAGGTTAAGTTTTGTCCACTCTAATGGCTTTGGCACCTGGCGTGGCGCCTGGCACACAGCAGGGACCCTGTTAACGTCTGTTGGTTGATTACACAAATCAGAGATAACAAGGAAGCAAGCACAGGCACTATGAAAGTGGGGAATGACCTCCCGTGCCTAGCAACAGAGTTTCATTTCAGAAACGCAGTGAACAGTTGCTGAGTAGGTGAACTTACTGGCAGCCAGAGAGGTTAAAGCATGTGCAGAAGCATAGTGGTTGTTGCCGGATATTTGATCACGCTATGAACCTTGGGTTTCTGTTAATTAAATAAGACCTTGGGTCAGGAGGCAGAGCTGGTGACTGGTTGACAGGAAGTAGCCATAGAGAGTTGGAGGGAATACAGAAAAGGCATAGAGAAACATAACAAAAGTAGTAGGGAGGGACTTTGAGCTTGGTGGTTCTTTCTTTATTTGGGACAGCAGAAGAGATATTCTCTTGCTGGGTGGTTGGCTAAGGAGGAAGGTTAGCTGTTGCTTCTCAGCCTCTCTGGGTTAGCAGATTTTGACCCCAGTATCTGGTTCCAGAGTCTTTATTGGTAAAATAGAATGACAGAGACTTAGCTGAAAGTTATGTTTGTGGCTACAGAGGCAGAGGCAGTCCTGACAGGACTTCTGTATCCCCGCCGGGCCTCAACCTGAGCAGCTGGGCAGTGTTTGTGAAACCTCAGTCAGTAGCTGAACCAGTCATAGATTCAGGTGCAGCTGCTATGCCAACAATAAAACCACTGGAAATCAATACCAGTTACAGGCTTTTAATTAGAAAGATTCATATGCTAAATATTAATCCTCATCTTCATTAAGATTCAATCTATTTTCAACTCCATTTAATGCTACATCATTTTATTATGTTTCTCCAAATGTGTATGTTGGAGTGATAGGGAGAAGCAGTCATGTGTAAAACACTTCTGACTGAAAAATAAATAACACACGAGGCAAAATATTAGTAGCCATTTTCTCCCAAATACAATAAATAATACAAATAACAGCAACCTTCTTTATTGAATGTGTTTGAGCTGGGTTCATCACTGCGCCTACTGTGAGAGCAATGCCTGGCATCCAGGCTCACCAGCAACGTTCACTTTTGAGAACCTCTGGATCCAAACATGACAGACAGAGTAGTTTTCATCTCTTCTATAATCTTCCCTTGAACAGACACATTAAGTAAATCAAACGAAACACACCGTTCACCCTAGCAGACAAACGAGCATCATTCGGGGCCCTTTGGCAAGGAACCAACCTTCTGTTGATTGTCTGTGGTAAGTCTCTCCAGCGCTCATCCAGCTGTTCCAACTGCAGCTTCATAGCCGCCACGTCGTCCTTGGAGGCCGCTGTGAACAGGGTTTCCTTCAGTTGCAGGAGACTGCTGTACACGGAGGCCTGGGACACAACTTCATTTTGCAGAGCCTGAAGAACAGTGTAAGACAGGCCTCACTCTAACAAGACAGACCCAGCGGACTGCTTGAGGCTGGCTTTACATTCTTGTGTGATTCATAGAGAGTTGTTGCTACTTGGTTTATCATGGACTCTCGGCCACCTTTATCATTTTTTTAAATGATACTGAGGCCTGTTTGGTTTTTCCGTGTCTGAGTAACAGACAGGCAAACTTGAAAGCCGTGAGTTTCTCTGACAATGAGGAAACAGAGTAAACAAAAAAAATCAAGGACAATCTAGTGCAGAAGAGATCGCCATTTTAAATCAAGACGTCACTCCAGGCACTGGGAATAAATACGGTGTGGCTGTATGGTAGAGGCTTTATTAGGCAAAACTAAAGAACTTAGGGGGGGTGTTCATTTTATTTGCCTGCAATACAACTGCTTTATTTTTATTTTTGATGATTAGGCAATGAACTTCTTGGATGCTCTGAGTTCATGAAAACCTTTGGCTCTTGCTAACAAGAAAAATCAAAGATAACGGCAAGTGATTAAATGGTTAAATTAAAGTGATCACAAGCGAGATGACATAGCACATAGTAAACACTTATCAAGAGGCTCCTTTTTCTTCTCTGCGGGGCCCTACATAGGACTCAAGCAAAACCGCAGAGGTAGGAAAGGATGGAGAACCCTTCCATGATGACAAGGAAGACCCCCTGTAAGTGTTGGGCTCAGTGCTGGGGAGGATACAGGAAAGAGAACGCCTGGGAAGAGCAAGGCCAGGAGGTGAGCAGCACACACCCACTTTGTCAGGTCACAGCCTGGGAGGGGGGCTTGGCTGACTGCAGTGTTCAGACCCCGTGACAGAGGCCTCTGATCTCTCTTAGTCTTCTCACTGGCTGACACTCATTTTTATGGCTTCAGTGTTTGATGAGGTACCTGGTTCACAGCAGGTTCCCGTCAATAGTATTTTTATTTTGTTTCATTGAACAAATGGAAGAATCAACGATGGGAAAAACACAGGCATCGCCAAAGTGGAGAGTGGATTTCTGGTTTTATTTATAGGGAAAGGAGCCATGGATCTCCTTCTGGAACCTCCTTTCCTCACTGTAAAAGGGTCAAACTGAGCTGTGAGCCCCTTCACCCTTAGGGAAGCCCCAGGGTTTCTGGAAAGTGACTTTTGGGAAGAGGAAGACCATTCGAACTTTGTAAGCCAGAGTGGGAAAGGACTAGGGGCATGGTACCCTCCCGGAGTCAGGGAGGGAAGAAACAGGAGGTGGCCCAGTGTCTTCAGACACTAAAGATATCCCAAAGGGACTACTAGGGATAATATCAAACTAGCCGGTCTCTGCTTCTTTCACTAGTTACACCGAAGAGTGATGTCGGAAGTCAAGAAAGAGTCTGTTGTACAATAGGGCTCTTTTCAGAAGCAATTTTGCTGCTGACTTTTTTTGGCTCAGATAGCATCCTCAGAACACATTACTAATATCCAAAAATCAGCAATATTGTATGCAGCTTTAATAATGAAAATGTTTTTTATTTAAATTTAGAATATTTGCTTTAAGCCACAGTGTCTTTCTGTCTTCCTATTGGGGCTTCATTTTTTTTCCTTGTCTTTCTTTGTAGTGAGGATGGGCAGACAGGCCTGCTTTTCGTCCTGCCTGGCTCTGCATGGCTAGCTGTTTACTCCACCTACCTAATTTTATTAACCAATGAAAGTAATACATAGACAAATGACCCTCCTCCATCATTTCTTGACTATAACAATCATTCTTGATTTGTTTTTACATTCTATACTTTTTTACAAAAACACCTTTCGTTTAAAAAAATCACCTATGTTCGAAAGTGGAGCGATTATATTTGCTGCCAACCTCACCCAATCTATACATTTCTGACTCGCCCATCCTGCTCCTGGAATGCCAATTATATTCAGACGCTACACATTGTATTACAGGGCTGCCTAAGACTCCATGGACACAGGCAACCGCCATGCTCCCATTGGCACGGTGTCTGTGAGTCGGGAGTGCCCTCTTTCTTTCAGCACGCCTTGACGTCAAATGGTGCTTTTGGGATGGTTAAGGGACTTAGATACTTCATTAATAAATTAACTTGAAAAAAGCAACCATACAAGATCATTCCATTCCTGCCCCTGCCCTCCTTGAGCGTACCTGTATTAACTGTACTTCACTCTCCACTTTGACTCTGTCAGCAGAAATGTCCTTTTCTGGCGAACTGGCTATGGCTTCGCATCGCTCTAACCAGGTCAGAAAGGGCGACAGCTTCTTCTCCAGCCTAAAGAAAGAGATAAAAAGACATTACTTCATCCAAGACGGTTATACTAGAGACAAGTTCTCTCTAGGCTGGCGGGTCTGACACGAACTGTTACAAACGATGCTCTCTGGCTGTGTTATTCCTGCGGACCAAAGGGATTAACATCATTCATGTTCATGCGAATTCTCACGCACTTGCTCGTATCTGTACAATAGGTCAAGATACACACACTTCCTCTCTAACTCTCAGGCTTCCTTCTCAAGGGGTACCCCGCAGTAGACATCCAAACTCACTCATATATCTAGGGTGACTATTTCCCATCACTTATGGAACTGCTCACCTGGACTCCCCTATCCACCATGGACAGCAAGTCAAGAGCTAATGCTGCTCACCTTTGCCAGTGGGCCAGCAGATCCTCCAATGCCTTCTGTCTCTCCTTGGCCTGGTGCAGTATCTCCTCATACTGCTGCTGTAAGGCCACAGCCTCCTGGGTGCAGGACTCTCTGTTCACCGCCTTCTGGGCGCTGGCTGAGAAGGAGGTGACTGTACTGTTGAGAGCCTCCAGGGCCTGACAGAGATCCTGAGGAAAAGAGCAGAGGAGTCAGGAGCGTCCTGATTCACAGGAGGTGTGGGACAAAATGATTCACATTACCTGCAAATGCAGATGTCAACCTATGCACAGTCTACTTTCTCTATACCCATGCCAAGCTCAGTTTATAAATCAAGAAGGGTAAGTGACTAACAACGTAAGTGAAGACGACAGTTATAATTACATCCTGTAATTGAGATGGTTGGTACTGGCTCTCAACTCGATTGGATCTGGAATCAACTAAGAGACACACCTCTGGGAGGGTCGATGAGGGTATTTCCCAGGAGGTTTAGCCCTCCAGGAGCACTCCTGATAGAAGGAGGCCTGAGGGGAAAGTTGTCACTTTTTGCCTGTCTACCTTCATCCGTTGCTGGTGGGTACACCTACTCCGCTGTTGCTGCTCCTCCTGCTGCATCCTCTGCCTCCCACTAAGGAAGACATTCATTCCTCAGGCATCCTCCAGACCGCCAATGCCTGATTGGAACTGCAAATGGTCCTGAGGACAGTTCTCAGGTTCTCAGTCCCTCCAGCGTGCAGACAACTCCTGCTAAGCTACCCAGGGTATCCTGTGATCAGTTTAGTAAACCCCATCGTGTGATACACTCTGTCAGACCCTTTCTAGTGGGGTGAAGGGTTTTTAAAAGGTATGATCTACCTATTTCTAAGATTTTTACTTTAGTATCATAAACTTGTGCTTGACTTTGGGTAACTGAAATCCCAGAGGTCAGAACTGTGGCTGAGGGAGATATCTGGATGGCAGAGATAGCGTGGCGTGAACGAGGCCCATTTTTCAGTTAGACCTGTCACAACCCATCCAACCGTTCAGTCAGAAAGGCTGCCACGGACTTCAACAATCCAAGAGTGTCCTTCTATGATTTTTGTGAGACATATTGAATGTGAGGAGAAAGTGGCTTCTGGGATGCAGAAATCTAAAGGGAGTTAGACTTTCCTGGGGCTGTGGCCTGTGAGCTATCTCAGCGGGTAAAGGTGGCTGCCATCAAACAGGGATGACTGACTTGGATACCTCTGACCCACATGGTAAAAGGAGAGAACCGATTTCTGTAGGTTGTCTTCTGACCTCTACACCACCCCTAGTAAGAAATATGTAAATGTAATTTTTTTTTTAAAAAATCATGACGACTATGTTCAGGGCACGATCATGTCTTGGACATTGAAAAAAGAATACAGGGCTGTACAATTTGAACAACATCCTTTCCAGAGGTGTGTTTGCTGATCATCTCTTCTCTGTGCCTGCAGCTCCCTTCCACTGTAGTAGAGACAAGTATGTTGCATACGTGTCTTTAAAGCAGGGACCATGAATGTTGTTTTGCTCCTCAGTCGGCGTGTTTCCTGTGTGCGTCTCTCTGTACGTGATTCTCGAGTTTTGCACCTTTCCCTGCATTCTCCCAGGGTTATCGGTTGTCTTGCTGAAGACTGATCGTAATTGAGAGTTATGTAGCCAGGTCAAAGAAGCCAATTCTTAGAGATCTTTTCAGGGGGGGAAGGGATTCTCTCACATCTAAATGTGGCTGGTTAGCGTCTAAAATTCACTATGCACACGTCATTTTTTTCTTACACAAGATAGTGGAGAGGAGGACGGGGACTTATTAAAAAGCTAACCTGAAAATGCCACATATTCTGATAAGAAGAGAAACATAAATATCCATACACTCATAGATAAGCACATTTCCACATCATATATATCTATGTGTGTGTGGTACGCAAGC
>NC_022034.1:16012760-16013765 GCF_000317375.1 Microtus ochrogaster | reverse complement strand
AGAGAGAGAGAGAGAGAGGAGAGGGAGGGGGGGAGGGAGGGAGGGAGGGCCACGTCTCGCGATGACATAAGCGAGAAGCTAGCCCTGTACTCTCACAGTACATCTGAAGACAGAGGAGTATGCGGTTTCCTCATGGAGAAAATATTAAAGGTCAGCTGGTCTGGGAAAGCTGTGTGTTCCAGAAACTTCGAAAACCGGTCATATTTGCACGTATTTAACCTTTCCAAATGTAACTCAGTATGCTGTGTTTACTAAACCCTTTCTAGCCACACATTAAAAACGGCCTTTGACAATCTATCATTTATTCCTTCGGCCAGTGGTTTCCCACCACATAACTCAGCAGTGTATTCAGCCTCCATCATCAGGAACCAGACACACCCGGTCTAAGAATTTTAATAGCTGACGATTTCTCATAGGACCTGAGATTTCACTGCTCTCTTCACTGGCTAGGTACTCTACAGAAAAATAATGTGCACATATCATCCATTTAATCTGGGACAGACAAGATACTCAATAATGTCAGTCATCGCAGGAAAAGAACTGAGAGCTGCGCAGGATGTGTGCACCTAGGTGTGAGCAGCAGTGGATGGGGCCTCAAACACAAGAAAATGCAAGTCATTTCTCTGAGGGGTGCAAAGCAAGCAAAACAATATGAAAATAGTAAATGGAAAATCCTGTTACCCTAAGAAAGCTAAATTTGTGACTTCTGTCATGATGAGACAATTGGAAAGAGTTTGGGTCACCTTGAAGTCTGTTTGGCATAATCTTTCATTCTCAATTTTTATATGCATGGCTACATGGGGTACCTGGTAGATAATTGTTATCTGAGCATAAATGGTCTCTGTTTCTTTTGCTGTCTTATTGGATTCTTTTGAAAAAAAACACTCATAGTTCAAAATGTGTATTGTCTAATATGCATCAATAATTTGCCTACATAATTATGGCATATAACAGAAAGAACCTTAGTTGAGAACAAAATTATGAGTTCTCAGGCCCATTCATCTC
>NC_022034.1:15974199-16011609 GCF_000317375.1 Microtus ochrogaster | reverse complement strand
GGACATGGTGGGGATTCTGAAAGGCGTTAGAGCAGAGGGAGGTTAGCTGCTAGATATGATCAAAATACATTGTACACATATAGAAAATTCTCATATTATATATATGTATAAATATGTACATATATATATATATATATTCTCAAAGAATATATATAAAAAAGGATGCTCACTCCAATCTCAATTATTTTAGCCCATCTTATTTAGCTTTTCTACTGCAGTGGTCAGTGATAACTTGTATAGCTAGCTCTTTTGGCAGTGGGAGAGCTAAGGCACCAGAATGACTGTCCAGACAAGTTCATCCATGGAAAGAATAAACACCAGGTCTAAGGGCTTTCTCGACAAAAGAAATGTTTCTAGCTCCCCCTGCTGGTTAGTAAGGGTAAATGCCACTAATGCATTTTGGGTGGGTGGAGAGTGGTTTTTTGTTTGTTTTTGTTTTTGTTTTTGTTTTTGTTTTGCTCTTTTTGAGACAGGGTCTCAGTACGTGTCCCATAAGGCCCTGGAACTCAGCAAGTAGATCAGGCTGACCTTGAACTTTTGACAATCTCTTTACCCCCACCTTGTGACTTCTGGACTTAGAGAATGTGCCACCATGCCTGGCTAACACAGCTAATACTTGAGTCTGACATTTGGAACAGTTCTTAAATAGGGTAGTTAGTTGTGGATGATGAATATATTTCATGATGTATAAATGCATGAGCAGGGGAGTCCATGGGTGTCAAACCAAAATCAAGGAAAAGAATAATGCAACCATAAAAAATAGTTTAATGATATAGCACACAATATTGACTTTGAATCTGTAAGTCAGACAGTATTAACACACAGTTTTATCTAGAAAGAATCATCAGTCATGACCTCTTAGCTTGGCGTGAGTTCAACTTAAAAGAGTCACGGAAGAATGGAAGATTTGTCCTGGGATCAAATAGGTTTTGGTGATATAAATGTAAGAAAGGAAGGGAGATTATAAGCATAACATGTGTGCAGGTCACCTTGATTTGGCTGATCTGCACATCCAAGGCAGACGCTGACGTTTCCAAGGCTTTGAGTTCGTTTTCCTTCTCACTTATCCAGGTGGACAGGCTCTCAAAATTATTGCCAAAATGATCCCACTTGATTTTCACCATTTCCATGGTTTTAATACTAAAATTAACCAAATTAAGTTAAAAAAAGCAGTATTTCCATAAAGAATAGCAAGACAATTTTTCCCCCTATACTTCACCAGGTGAAAGGTCTTGGGGATATTCATGACTCTTTCAGAGCGGAAACTATTTGAGCCGGAGAATCATACGTACTTGATGTGAGCTGCCTGTCTGAGCCCAGCCTTCCTGTCTCTTGGGGGAATGGGTGCTGGAGGAGGCAGCGCCCGTATTACATTGTGAGCGGAGCTGCACTTTGAATGCAGTTTTGTGCTGACTTCGAAGGGTGTGAGCCCACAAGGTCAAGCTCTGCACAGAAGCAGCTACCCTCAGAACTCAGAGTAGGGAACTCTCACAGAACAGCTTTTGGGGTTTGATCGTTTGACAAGCTACCTTTGCTTTTAGGGGGAGGTACTACTGGGACACTTTATACTCAAGTACTTTGGTAAAGTGCGTGTTTGTGAATCCAGGTAGAGCCGTGGTCCAATCACAGCTGCAGGGCAGCACCTGCCGCCATCAGCTTCGTGAAGCCTTTGGTTTGTAACCTATAATGGTCTCTGCGAGTCACAGGTCTCCTACAGTCCTGACTCCAAAAGACTTTCACAAACACTCATTCATGAGCTCCCGAACTATTTACAGACAGCACTGGCTCTCTGTGCGGTAAGTCTAATGGATTGGATTTCAACTGGAGAATCTCAGTTGGTATTAGCTCTGGACATATAACCAGGTGAACATGGCTTTCGGTTTAGAAAGAAACTAGAAAACTATACTAACCCTAGCACTAAACTAACTGATATCCTTGGGTGAAGGAAAAGTAACTGAGTATACCATATTACAAAAGGCACTTGACACCAAGAACAAACATGGCATCAGCTGATTGTCAAATTCAATAGTGGTACAGTCTCGACTTTGAACCCTGTGTGTGTCTAATGCACTTAGCAGTATAAAAAATGCAAATGCAATCTATCTTATAGTACAGGTTTTTACATAAAATTTATCTTCAAATGGTTATTGCAATCCATTTAGAAGTAGCTTTGTTTTTAATATAGTCTCAAGATTTGCTGTTTACATAGTTTGGAGGAGTTTATCAAATATAAAGTTGTCAAAGTTTTGAGTTAGTTCAAATAAGATATTGATCAAAGTTTAAAGTTTAGGCAAATATAAAATGTTCAATGCAAGGCCCCAAGACTACTAAAAACAGTTTTCACATTCTGAAACCCTCCCTGTAATTGCAGTCTTGTTTCTTGAGAGTCATGGACTATTATTCAGTGTGTCACTGAATAAGAATGTTAGCGATATTAGTTTAGAGACTATCGACAATGTTTTCAAAAGCTTATCCCCAAACTTTGTAGAAGGATATCACAGGGGCACAAGCTTATTTATTCGTTACAGATAAATAGTAAAAGTTTCAAATCAAGATAGAGTTTTGCAGGTGATTTCTGGAAGGGGAATATGAATTCATGGTAATTTGAATACTGAGGTACTATGGACACAATCATGAACTTTAAGTTTGAGATATTCCTTCTACATGATATGCTCTTAGGCCTTTATTTCCTCTTCAATAGGTGACACTAGAATGAAATAGTAAAAAAAAAAAAAGTAAACGTGGGTTATTTTTTGGAGATTGCCTCTGCATAATATAAAGGCCACAGAAAAGAACAGATATGGCTTAGTGATGAATATACCAGTTTAGAATGTAAACACCACATTGCTTGTATACTTTCATCATTATGGATACCAGGTCCTGGGCTGAGAACAATTTTCTTTTGGATTGCGAGTTGCTTCCTCAAGACAGGTAGAAACATACAGACACCTTGAGATTTTTGAAAGACTGGAATAGGAGACAGGAGAGATCGCATGGGATGCTACCCCAGAGAGCAAAGGTCAGAAGTTGTGAAGCACATACTCTTCTTCAAGCGTGTCTTCGAGCTTTTTGACCTGCTCCTTGATTGACTTGGCCTGCTGCCGAAGCAGCTGCTTATTCCTGGGCCCCAGTGGCATTTCTGAGGCTTCCTTGACAAGGTTCTCAGCCTGGGTGGCAATGCTTTCTGTCCGCTTAGAAAACTCCTAGAAAAACAGCACAAACAGACACACAAAAACAAATATTGCAGCACTGTTAGGTGAGCATTTTTAAACTCTTGGATGCTGCGTTCAAGCCAACTGTGTATTCTTCAGAGACTGATCAAGAATGCTTGAGATAGAAGCACAGACTTCCATAAGCTAATTAGAAGCTTTGTTAAAATCTTTCCGCTAGCTTTGGTAGAATTGGTTTTCCACTCTTTCCTGATTCAGGCCTATCATTCTGAATTCTGAGATACTTATACCCATTAATTTATCCTTAAATATATTCATTTACTACTGGCCACTTCACCAAATAACCACAGCTATTGGTTCTTTGAACACAGGGACAGTACATCTGTAGGTTAACTAACAGAAAGATTTATTTGTCTGATAGAGATATATCTTATCTAATGCAGAGCACCAGCGATTTTTTCTTATATATTTTTTTTCTCTATAGAAAGAAGTTATTAGCTCCCTGAGAAGTAATATAGTCCGTTTTTAATGCTGGGGAGTCTTATTTTATTCCTATACACAAGCAACATGAAGGAAGGAAGCTTTCAGGTCTTCTGCTTTGTAGTTGAGAAAGAATCTCATGCACACCAAGCAGGTCACAAACACACTCTGCACTGACCCTCCTGTCCCCGCCTCTTGAGTGCTGAGATTGTAGGGGTACAGCACTATGCTAGGCTGACCCACTGAGGACTCTAGCTCAGGGCTTCCTGTGTGCTGGGCAGACACTCTCCTAACAGCGCCGCGTCCGCAGTGCCAGCAGAGCTGAGTCTGAAGGCGTTGAACCTGCACTGTGACTGCACCACTGGTTCCCCTCTGTGGTGATTTACTCTTCAGGCTCTTTTGTGTGCGTGTGAAATGTACGCAATCATGTTCTCTTCTGGAAGGGAACTCAGCATCCACCGACAGATTCCTTTCTAAGTGCCTTCCGCTGGCAGGTACCAATTATCATGTTTATGTCTTTCATGCGGACGAAAGCTGGGTTTTCCACCTCCTATTTTAATTCAAACCTTTTAATCTGTATGAAACATTGCTATCTTTTAGGTGCTACCTGAATCTTGTTAGGTAAATAACATTGAATATTAAATTAGAAAACATAAACCTTAGTGATAACCTTGAGGGAAGAAAATTAATGTCTTATTTCTTCTCACGCAAGAAAACCTGACAAGAGCTTTAAACATTCATCAGCGTCTTTTTTAACTAGTCAGCACACAATTGCTATGTAAATATTTGTAAAACGCAGCCTGTCACTCAAATCATCTCCCCAAATTATTCTGCAATACCATATAAAAAGACTGTACTTAAGAGGGACATTTCTAAAGTCATAAATAATACCACAGGGGATAAAATTACATCATGGAATTATAGCTTCCTCTTTGAAAGATCCAATTGTCTCTCTTGAGTATCCCTATTGAGTCTCACGTGATTATCATTGTATAGAAGCCCCCTATGGTTCAGATAGAATTAGGCAGAGCTCCCTGATGGCACAGAGATGCACAGTATCCTAAAGCATAATGTTTGCTGATGCTATAGCATCCAGTCCCTCTCCTGACTACCTGTGAGCCCCCAGACCATTGCTGGTCCAGCTTTGAAGATCACAAATCTCAGTGTAATTCCGTGAATGCAATCAAAAGTGTCAGCCAGTCTGGCTGTGCTCCCAAGTTTTCCAGAGCCACGGAGGAGGCGATGTTTGAAAACGCTTGCTTGTAATTTTTTATAGACTATTTTGTATGTACTGCCCACAGGAAGTTGCAATGCAGAGGGCTTCACAGAACAGAAGAGGATTGGCAAAAACAAAACTAAACAAACACAGAATGATGTTGTAAGGTGTTGTCGCCAGAGTCCAGAGACTATGATGTGTGAATGGCTGCAGACGGCATTAGGAAAGAATTGGCTCGCACCAGGTAGAGTTATAGAAGAAACCAGCCCCGGCTCCTTAGTAGCTGAGCAACCTTCAGCCCCAGCTCTCTAAACATTTACTTCCAGGCCAGTCCGTGTCTGTTGGGAAATATTTAACTTGACGTTGCCATGTGTACACATCACATACCAGCATATGCAAGAAGCCAAAGTTCCTTAGCACAACCACCCACAGGTTGTCAGCTAGAATAAGGGTTGTCAAATAGGATAAGTGGATAAGGAGGTCATGAGAGCCCCAAGTGTCAATTCCACACGCTCTTGTGACAGTGTGTGCAAACGCACAGCGAGGCTCCGAAAGTGCTTTCTAATTGTGCACAGCACCCCAGCCTTTCACCATTTCCATTGGATTTCTAGGTCTGCTTAGACGTTCCCTCCCCCAAGGCACAACTATGGCTGTGTGACCTTCTTACGAACTCCCAGATGGCCCAGTTCTCTGTAACACTTGGGGTTTCGTTGTTGAAGCATTGCCCACCTTTCCAGGTTAATGCCCTTTCATCTCGCACCACGGAACTGAGCCATTGCTCTAGCTCCTTTCCCACCTGAGGGCATTCCTCTATCCAAGAACGTCTGTCTGTCCACCTTCCGGCTCCAAACCCTGCTTCTCTCGGTCTTACCCAACTGAGTCGTAAATATTGGTCCCATCATTTATACACATATCTGTCAGGGGACTCGTACCTTCCCACTTTCATAAAAGTCTTAGTTCTTAAGGTGTAAATCCTACTTACATTCTTGTTCCACCGTGTACCGAAGAGACTGGGTCATCAGTAAATAGTAAGAATTGAGTAAATGTGTAATACTAACTGTGATGGTGGAGAACAAGGAACCATGTGGCTTGATATACCTTTGTCTGTTCCAACTCTGATGACAAGCTTCCCAAACTGCTGAAGCTCAGGAAGCGCTCGTGGCTGGACCCTGTTTGGAACAGGTATCTGACCACCGTCTCCTTGTTTGTCTCAAATCGCTCCCATTTTCTCAAGCTGACCTAAATGACAAAGAGATAAACAGCATGGCACGTCACACATCAAATGGCCAGACTGATTCCTAACACACCACTGCTTTCTCGTTCACTCCCTAGGCTGTCAGCTGTAGCAAGTGTGACGTCATACAGCAACACTGACTGAAAATGAGCCTGGTGTCTTCGATAGCCTTTCTTTCCTGCCTCTGGGTCTTCAGATGACTTCTGAGTTTCCCAGTAGATGGAATGTCTTGTGCTTCTACAGAGGCGGTTATAACATGTAGATCACTAACAGTGGAAAAGAGCCTTTCAATCGCTGTCAAGAAAGGCTGGGGATAGCAAGAGGAAAACGGGAAGGAAAACAAGAGTGGTAAGTGGCAAAAAAAATCAAAATCATCTTTAGGTTGGTGTGTCAACAGCCCTCTGAAGGACAGGGTGGGAGAGAGGTGTGGCTGCTGCATTGCTGGGATATGAGAAACAATATGACCAAGTTCCTGGATTCAGACAAGTGAGCATTGTATCCTGGTTGCTGTAGGAATTCCTACAGCCGGTAGCCTTTAAGTTACCCGCCCACTTGGGCGTGGCCTCTTATACTATAAATGCGATGAAAAGCTCAGGCCTCTTTCCTGGCTGCTGGATTCAGTTACTGTTCCCCATTCCAGCAGAGAACTGTGATCTGTGAGTCTACCCCTACATAAATAACCCTTTATTATACTCAGTTCTGAGCGAGTGTGAGATTTCTTTTAAACATCCTTCTTCGCCTGGTTCCAGCACAGAATTGCTCGTAGCCTGGGGACAAGTCTTAATTAAAACTGTTAAAAATTGCTGTGATTTAGATGTGACGTATTTCCCATTGGCTCCTGTGTTTGAATATTTGGTCCACAGCTGATGGGCTGGCTGCCGAGGCTACGGGAACTTTAGGAAGTGGAGCCCTGCTGGAGGAAGGGGGATTCTAGGGGCAGGCCTTTGGGCTTGGTAGCTAGTCCCCACCTTCTGTTCACTCTCCGTTTCCTGGCTGTGGACGCAACACAATCAGTCAGCCCCTGCTCCGGCTGCCATGCCTTTCCCACCATGATGGAACATGCCCCTTGAACGGTAAGCCAGAAGAAGAAGCCCTTCTAACCTTAAACAACGCCTTGCTGGGGTATTGCTACAGCAATGAGAAAAGCAACTAAGATAAGCATCTACACGTGCCAAATGTGCTCTTTACAAGAGCCCCTCAGGAAGCATGTCAGGACTGAAAACAATGACAGTAACAAAATGCCACCATGAGCACTGGCAGAGACATGGCTCCTGCTGGAGACAGGACGCCAGTCCAGCCAGAGCCCCACTGAGCCAGCCCAGTCCTACCTGGATGCGCCGTTCCTGTCTTTCCCTGCTCTGCTCCAGGCCTGTAAGGGTGTTCTCCAGCTTCCGCAGCTCCTCCTGGCCTGGGCCTGCCTGCCCGCCCTGTTGTGCCTGTTCCATCTGCTGCTGGAGGTCTCTCTTCTTGGCTGAGATCATCTTTGTCTTTTGCTGGAAGTAGTTGTTCAATAGAAGAATAGAAACTGTATTGTCTATGAAGCTATGGCAGGCTGTAATCATATCAACAGTGGTACGGAAAGTCTCACATGGTGTAGGCATGAACTATGTTCTAAAGGAGAGGCTAATAATTAGAACATTAATATCAGGAACCCTGAATTAACCGAATATGGGTGTTTCTTAAACATGGCCCATGCTTTGAATGGTGAAATGTAAATTATTTGGCTTTTAGTATTTTAATTGTGTGTGGATTTGGAGAACATTTAACACATGCAACACTCCAAAATAAAACAATTGTTTTGACAGGCATCTTAAAATAGTTGCTGACTCTAAAGAGGTCTCATTTCATTTTGTTATCTGTGCTGTAAAGATACAAGTATTAAGAATTTTCCTTCTAGGATATATATTCGAATGCTTAACATACTAAGCTATTTGGAGGAAGCTCTACATTAAAAAAATTACCATATACCTTTAATTATGCCATATAATTTTATGTATTACTTTCAGGTAGAATAGCACACAGATCTAAAGGGTTGAGTTTATATATCTTTACAAAGTTTGCACACTCACATAACTGAGTCCTGGTCCAAGAAATGAATTTTAAAACATCATAAATACTGAAAATCTTCTCTCTTTGACTTTGAGCCCTGACACTTTTCCAATGATCAAGAGCTTTGTAGCATCAGACCTTAATTCCTTGAACTCTGCACAGCCTAGATATTGCTATTTCACACATTTTAAAAGGAATTAGCGTTCTGTGTGTACAATCTAATGTTAGCATTTTCTACATTAAATTAGCTGGAATTTCATCTTTAAATATTTTATTTGTTATACTTTGATTTATATTGAGTTAGACAAGCAGGATACTCATATTTGCTACTGTATGAAAGTATATATTTATGTACTTAGGTGTATATACTTTTATGTAAGTATAGTATATGTAAGTATACTTATAAGTATTATATTCCACCTGCAAATATATTTTAATGTCTATCACTAGACTATCAGGAAACAAGTTGACTACAATAGCTTATTATTAGGGAGTAAGAATGTAGTTCAGTGGATAGTTGGAACTTAAAGGGTTGAGGTCCTGGCTTCAATCTATCACCAAAAGAGGTTATTATACACACATATACATACACACATACACATATACATACACACATACACATATACACACACATACACATATGCATACACATACATACAATTACACAGCACAATATTCATACACACATACATATATTTATAAATACACATAATGCATATATACATGTACACACACATAAACATATACAAATATACATATATCAATAGATACATACATACACACATACATATAATTACTTTCCTTTTAGTTCTAATCTTTTGCAAGAGTAAAGTCACCTGAAACATCTGGCATTTCAAGTAAGTTATAATTTTGCAAACTAAATTGTTTGGGGATTTGTCCCCCAGGATACTCTGAAATACGCAATGTTTATCAGAAAGAACAGAACAGACTGCCAAGCGCTTTGAACCATTCAACCAGTTCCCTCTCCTTTCCCCCTCTCCATCCCCGTCCTCAGACCTATTCTCCATCTCTCATCAACACTGGGCACGCGGCGAATAAAGAGGACTCTCTACCTGGTGATGGAGGAGCAACTGTTGGGCCTCAAACAGATTTTCCGTGTCCAGGATCTTCTCAGCCTGCTCCTGGCTTTCTGGAGAAGCAGACATCAGCTCCTCAAGGGAACTGGTCACTATTTCTTTGTATTGCACGCACTCTCCAAAGTTGCTTAGCATCTCTTCAACCTAGATTTTCATAGAAAAAAAAAGTAAGTCATTTGCTAATTAACAAAGCTTGTGTAATATTTTTAACATGGAGATGAGATGGACAAATTAACACTGTGTACAGCTAAGCTATACAGTGAAATGCTTTAGTGCACATCATATAGTGGTTTAAAAGTTTTAATACATCAATTTTCATTTTATGTGAATAGGAGTTTTGCTTCCATGTATCACAGCACTACATGTATGCCTGGGGCCTGCAGAGGTCAGAAGAGGGTGTTAGATTCCTGGGCCTGGAGTTTCAGATGGCTGTGAGCTGCCATATGGGTGCTAGGAACCTGGCTCTCTGGCAAAGCAGCCAGGACCCTTAACTGCTGGGCCAGTGCTCCAACACTCAGAAATAACTTCTCTAATTAAGCTGGTTAATCCTCCCATTACCCCACATATGAACACTTTGTGTTTGTAGAGATTCAAGGTCTATTGTCTTACCCCAATTCAAATATATTAAACAGTTTTGTTTATCACACTGTACATTACACCCCCAGAACTCATAACTTCAAGGTTTATGTCCTTTGAATAAAATTACTTCATTGAAGCCTATGATACAGTATATATTTTAAGTGTATAGATAAACTGTGTCTTAGCAGCTAAAATAGATTCGTATATGTCTAATTTCTATTGTCTTTCATAGTTTCAAGTCTTATTGTTTTCAATGGCACAGCCACTTAGACAAGCAAGAGTTTCATTTCACTGAATAATATTCTGTACCTTATTAAAAACAATCTATTCTAAAACTAAGAAAAAAGAAATGTATATGACTTGATAGACAACATAGAATAATAAAGTTGTATTTATTTTATACTTCATACCTTGGGTCCTTTAATTATAATCTCATGGATATTATCTGGCTATGATAATACCTTATATAAAATATTGAGTCCGTACTATTTAAAACCAGTAAGGGAGGAAAAAACAAGAAGGAAATAATAGAATATTTATTAAAAATTAAAATGCCGTTCAAATACTACCTTACCATTCTATATCATCTTCCCTTCACAAACCCATGAGCTTTAAAAAATTTTGTAGTGACCTTCTCAAGCTTCCTTGAGTGGAAGGGATCCTACTAGACATGACGTTTGAATGCTTTAACCTGTAAGTGAATATTCCTTATTCCACTAGAATGCATATCATGTTTATAATAAGTAGGGCTCTGCTAAAGTGGAATTTTCCTGGTCCTCCAACTAACCATTGATGATGATGATGTTTTCTTATTACTGGTTAGCAGCCAATGAAGACTCATCTGCCTCACCACTCTTCCAAGTCATTTACCTGAATTCAGTATTAAATTCAGTACTAAATTTAGTCTTTGTCACTGAATTTAGTCTTTGTCCCTTCTTCGTTAGTGTATTTTAAACCCTGCTTTAAAAGTAGGAAATTGGGGCCTAGAGACATTGAATAAAACTGTCACAATTATATGGAAATAGGATATAAATTTTAAGCTTCATTGCTGGGTTAGTCTGACTTTTAAAGCATCTTTATTACTTTTTTCCTTTTTCTTTTCTGCTATTTCTTTCTTTGTTTAGAGATAGATACATTCTTACCATGTAACTTAGGCTGGTCTTGAACTTGTCATGGATGCCAAATTACCCTTGAACTCTTTGTCCTCCTGCCTGCCTCAGCTAGGATTACAGGCATTCACCATTATACCGTGCTTCTCAAACCCCTTTGCATGAACTTTGAAACACATCTTTAAGTGATAACAAAATAATGATGCTTCCAGCAATAGCAAAAACCATTTGACTGATCATCTTTGGACTTCAGACACAAGTTATCAATTTGAACTACGAGGTCAGTATCATTGTTCATAACTCAAGCATCCTGTGCATCTTTCCTAACAATCTCCAGACAAATAACTGTGGTTATTAAGATGGCCCCACGGCCTCTCCCCCCGTCCTGCCCCCACTATAGCCTCCTTCCCTAGAACTCTCTGTCGAGCATAGTAAATGACATTACCTCTGACAGTGAAGCCACAAGAACCTTGAACGAGCTTGATAATTCTGCCAGCTCATCTCCTCGCTTCTGGGCTTCTTTTTCAGAAGAAACGTCAATCAAATGCTTAAGCCTGGATTTTAGCCAGCTGAGGGTCTCTCCCTTTTGGGTGATGTCATTTCTGATTTCCTGGTTTGAAAGGACACTTTTTATTAACAAAGAATCAGCAATCACGACTTTCCAGCCGGAAAGAACTAAACCCAAGAAGGCTTGTAAGATGGCCGTAATCACGTGAGCTGGCTGTTGTACCACAACAGACTGAGAAACAAGAGAGCCCACAGTGCTTTTCACATTCATCCTAAACAACTACTAAAAGAAAGGGCAAAGCTGACACTGAGCCTATTTCCAAAATCACTTTCAGAATTAAATTAGATGCTTATAGTTATTTCCTTGATCAGAGCAAACTTGTGTTACATTGACATGAAACTAGCCAGAAAAGATTTATAAGTGAGACCAAGATCTAACTAGCAGGGAGGGTTCACTAGCCACAACATTGCTGAGATTCCAAAGTCTTAAATCTCCAGGATTAGTTGTAGAGGTTATGGTACCTGGGGCAACCATTTGTGCTAGCTATGGTTAGTCCAGGGCAGGGGAGAGGAAGCAGGTAGCTTCAAATTGGTCTCTGACTTTCTTTTTTTTTTTTAAAAAAAAAAAAAACTAAAATAGCAACAAACAGAAAACCTATTTTATGTACATACTCAGTGTTATTATTGCGTTCTCTAGTACCTTGGGCAACTATATGAATGAATAAGAGAAAAAGAAACCCAGAAGACAGTGGCAGAAAGATAAAGCATTCTCTTCTATTTTAGTAGATATTTGGCTTTTCACTCATTAGAAATGTTGACAGAGAATTGCACTCTATGTCTATATACACCGAATGAAGTCTTCCTAAGAGAGAGAGCTGCTGTGAGCCAGCTACAGAATAAACACGGTAATCAGATCTGGAGCTCTGTTACCTTGGCTGGGTTTGTTGCCTCTAGAGCAGCTGAAAGGAACCAGTGCAGTTTGATAACAACAGAGAAACACTCAGAGAATCACCTACTTTCTCTGTGTCCTCAAGTTGTCTGGTTAAAACTGTATTGTACAAACGCACACAGCATTCTTGTTTCCAGTAACAACTCTTAAATCTATGCTGTGTCATACAATCATGAATGCTGCTTCCTGCTCCAGCGTTCCCCGTTAGGTAAATATGCATTAGAGGCATCACTAATCATGCTTAATTCTCAAAGCTACTAACGGCACCACAGAGGGGAGAAAAACATACCCTTAGCACAGTAATACAAAGAGACGTCTTTAAAGAACTATATAGAAATCTGATTTTTTAATAGAACACAAACACATGTGTGCGCGCGTGCGCACGCGCGCACACATACACACACACCCACCAAACAAAGAAACAAACCAGTTACTCTATGAGTGTTTAATTGCTGGACCCTTCTCTCTAGAAGGGACCAGCTCAGAACTTACATCTACCACGTGTTTAACCTCATCATGGTTGGCAGTGTCGATGGCTTCATCCTTGATTTTCTTCAACCATGCCTCCTTTGCAGACACCCAAGATGAGAACTCAGAAAACCTGAAAGCATGTAAGAATTTTACTGCAAAAGGGGCAAACTGTCAGGAAGGTGAGATACATTTATATTTTGAATTCACAGAAATGGAGCCAGCGATGATTAAATTGATGGTGCTTTCTGGAAACATTACCCTGAAGACCAACGCAAGTGTGAGGTTAATAACTTAAATCGAGGTCAGTTACTTAAATGGAGCTCAGCTGAGAACAAGGATGTGTCTCAGAGCTTGAGAGGAAAGGAACCACTTGAGGTCTCACTAGAGTGCCATCAACCAATAAAGACAGACCTCCTCCTGTGAGGAGGGGATAGGAGAAAACCAAGAAGAATGGGAATATTGGACATCAAGAACATCAGGGTTACTTTGAAATAAAATCCAGCCCCTGCTTTAGACTTGAAAACCATTTTTTAAAAAGTAAACAAGTAAAATGAAGTACCTTTATATACAAAAGCATGGGCAAGATTAAAGCGATCTGACTTTCTTATTGCCCGGAAACAAAGTCTTTACCATCCCCTGTTTTAGAGCAACCTCCGAAGAGAAGAATTAAGATAGATCAGAGCTGTCCATGGAAATGCCCAGTACCTGCCACTATAGTCCTTCCACTTGTCTGGGTCATCCATGAGCATCGCGTATGTTCTGTCAATGGAAGCTCTGAGCTCTCTGAGCACCGTGTGACAGGCTCCGGATGTGTCCCTGACTGGGTCCCGGACTGGGAGCTTCACGCACAGTTCCTCTATGAGCTGCAGCCTCTTCTCACAGAGATGATGAGGACCCTTGTCACCAAAGAAAACCTAAGACATGACAAACACTTTCACTACCCTGCTGCGAAGCCACGGATCACCTCTGTATTCTCACAGGAGAACTAAAGGCAGATTCACGGGTGGGACGGGGGGGGGGGGGCAATGTGAAAGGCCATTTTCCTCAGACCATCGCATCTTTAAATACACTATGCAGTAGCTTTTTATACAGTGCGGCACACACCCTGTGTTCCTTGATGAGCTTCTCGCTGCCTTCTTGTGGCACCAGCTTGGTCTCTCGCTCCAGCTCAGCTCTGCACTCTTCCACAGCAGCTGAGAATCTGTTCTTCTCCACAGCGATTTTCAGATGGAGCAAATGATAAGGCGCCTCTCCCTGGAGATCCTGCATCCACAGAAAGACAGAAGGAGGCTTCTGAGCAGGCGCTTGTTGGCATGTTGAGATGCCAAAGTGTCCTGAACCAGTCCTCTCTTTTGTTGAACTCTGTGAGCTGCAGAACAGATTCCAGGGCATGCATTTATCGTGTTCCCATCCTTCCCCACTCACCTTCCACTGTTTGTGCAGCTTTCTCACGGCCTCCTGCAGACCCTGCTGCTCCTGTTCTGGGAGAATGTCCGTGAGCTCGTCACAGGCTTTCAAGAAGGCATTGAGGACCCTCTGGTCCAGCTGGCTGAAGAACTCCTACCACAGAGGAGGGGGCACAGTTAGGATGCCGTGCTCGGTAATATCACCAGACACAGTGCTCTGAGCCAAGTAGCCAGCAGATAGTCGCCTTCATCAAACCTTCAGCCAACTCTATCCTTCTTTGGAGCCAGACTATAACCATTCATAGCTCTGAGACAGTGTCTTCACATTTGCCATTTCTCTGATACTTTCTACATTTTAAGAGAAAACATCTTTGAAGTTCCTAATTTTGGTAGGATAATCTGAAAAGCTATTGGATTACCACAAACCTTGATTCCATGGTGACAGGAATATGGGTCCTCTTTGGTAAATTCAGAATGACAGTACAGGATCTCCATACCCTCTACCCCTGCCTCCTTACCTGTAACATGTGTCAGTCATAATGTTCATCAAGCCTATCATGTGTGTATTCTAATACTCGTGCTGTGGGTGGAACAATGTCCCCCAAAGACACATATGTCAGGATCCTAAGCCTAAGGGTGGTTAGATTTGGAGCCAGGGCCTCGGGGGTTATTAGGTTTGGGTGAAGTCATGAAGTTGGGACCTTCATTAAGAGTGACAAGGTAACAGAAAAGACCTTCCAGGCAACGTCTCCTTCCTGACCTATGTCCTATGAAAAAGTGTCCCTCAGCCGGAAAGAGTCCTCATGGGAAGCCCTCCAGCATGACAAGCCAAGCTCAGACTGCAATCCCCTAGAAAGATGGGAAAATCCACTTCTAGGGTCTGCTGCCTTTAAGGTTCATGCCCTACTCCCCTAAATGAGGTCAGTCTTTTTAGTTTACTGTCTCAGATAAGGTGTCAGCACACACAGGTCGATGTACACAGAGCAGACTCACGGTGTGTTTCCGAAGGAGTTCCTCTGGATTCCCCTTCTCTTCCAAGCCCTCCTGAGCGACCCGTAGCACCTTCTCCAACTCTGCCCGGGACTCCTCAAATTTCTTCATCAAACGACTGTTGGCTTCCAAATGCTTCTTCCATTCTCCAGTTTTCTTGATCATATTCTTAATGCAAAAAAAAAAATCACTCCTTGGTACCCATGCATTCACTCCGGGAGCCCCACATGTACCAACATCCACAGACATTAGAATTCCTTACATAGAACGAGGTTGTGTCTGCGTGTAATGTAGACACGTCATCCAGCACATTCCAAAACAAATGCATCTCTGAATGACTATTAATAACATCAGAAACAAACGGTACATAGATACTTGTTTATACATTATTATTTAGATAATAATGAGAAAGAACAAAGAGATGTACATGACATGTTCAGTACAGAGGTGAGTTTTTCTTTAAATTTCAACTTACTGTTGAAACCACCTATAGATGGGATACCTATAGGTTTGGAATATACTAAAAACCATAACTGGAAGCTTCTTTCTCAGTATTGAAGCTTCATTTGGCCAGGTGGTACTATGACATCACTATGAGCTATTAATATCATTATTTGTTTAGAAAGTACTTGGAGGGAAGTTATTTCATTATAAGGGTATTAATGCTAGGGGAAAAACATAATAAAAAGTTTGGTGTTCAAGGACCAGAGAGTGAGGTGTTTTGTCCTGGCTCTCTGTTTTCCTGGACTTCCATGTCTAAAGCAGGGATGTGACTAACCTGGAAGGCATGATGGACATCTGCTATCTGTCTCTGCAACTTTGTGTGGTCCCAATGCTTTAACACAGGACTCAAGGTGACGAGCTTTTGAACATTTTGACTGCCCTTCTCAATGAGTGTCAAGGTTTTCCTACAGCTTTCTTGACAAGCTAACAGTTCCTACAGTGAAAGGAAAGACATGGTGGTATTAAGTATTGCTGAAATGAAAGGGAAGGAGGGAAGAAGAAAGGGAGGGAGGAAGAGAGGGAGGGAAGAAGAGAGGGAGGGAGGCACCAATGTAAGTAATAACATTGTACCGCGTTTAGACTTTTAATGAGCAATAAGTAAACTCAAAAGTACAGAGAAACAAGTTCTTTTCAAAAGAACTTGATTTAAGCAATCACTGAGATCAGTGCTTTTTATAACAGGCATTTAAATGTCACAGTGAGGATTTAGACTTCTTCATGCTTCATGCACATCTTATTAACACTAAGAAAATGACAGCATAAAAGCAATCTAGTTCCTGCGTTCTCCCAACTGGCTGTTAGGCAGGTTTATGACTTTTCAAGAGAACAATCAAAACTAATTTATTTATCAGGTTTTGATTATGCGAAGTAAATTTAACACAGCACACACTTCCTTTGGTGAATCCAGTGCAACCATTTTTACATCACTTGTGCGTGATAGATTTGAAAGGATGCAGGCCAAGCGATCCACCTTCCTAATGAGATCCATCAAAGCCAGTGGAAGACTGACCAGTCTGGGGAACTGCTTGCTCTTGCCACCCCCTTTAAACGGGATGAAATAGTGATGGGCAGACCCCTTCCTTCTGCCTCTCGGCCTTGCATTCTTCGGAGTGGACACAGTCTAGCCCGCCTGGAGATGAGAGTCACTTCTGTCCCGGATGCACATCACTTGCATTTCTGTGCTTTCAATGTTTTAAAAAGAAAACATTCACACTGTTCATCTGGATGCCATTTTGATCACCTAAAGGCAAATCCTTAAAGCAGGCTTTTTGTTTTAATAAAATAGAATCGGGGCATACCTTTTCCTTTTAAACATTTAGAAGTTCAAAGGGTAGAGACTGAAAATATATTATAAATATGTTAACATCTATTGTCAATAATATATGAATCTAATGATGGCAAAATTATTGAACCATATTTTAGAGTAATTTAGGAAACTAGGGGAATGTTACCATTCCTCAAAATAAATGAATCTTTATTCTATATGCCTTTATATCATTAGAATAGAGTGTTCTAATAATGATTGTTACTATACTATCCATAATAATAATGTTATGAATCATGAATATTTATTGTAATATGTGACCACTGTTTGCTTAAGATGAAGAAAGTAAGGTTAATAAATACTTAGCCATGTGCTATGGCAAGCCTAAACTCTTACTATCCCATCACTCATTTCAGACATGGTGCTCCATCTGCTAGCTGAGGCTACCCCTGCTAGCTGAGGCTACCCCTTCTATGAATTTATTTCAGTTACTGTAGTGAGTGGTGAAGGTTTCCTACACTCACACCCTCATCTGAAGGACCAACCCATTCACAATAAGCCAAACAAATAGGTTATTTAAATACACCCCTCACTGGGAGGTTCTGAGCACATAACCCTGTTCACTAAATATAAATAGAAAAATTCAGAGCAAGCAAATTTACATAGCTTTATGGTTATTCAAATAGACTTATTCCCATAATCAAATACATATTCTTCAGACCTGGTTGAAATGGAGTACAATTACATAATTAATTTGTACATTTTGAAAGCATATACACAAGGAATCAAGGCATGAGAAAAGTGTGCATTTTTAGAAGAAGTTAAGCATGTTATCAGCTAATGAGGTAACTTCTGAGACACATGTGCAGAGCATCAGTGTGAGAATTCTCTAAAGAAAGTCAACAAAAAGATGAAAACCTTGAACACATACACATTTTCCCTTTTCTTCCTAAAGAACAAATGAAAAACCCTTAACAAGTGAATTCTGTGACAGTCAAAAATGCTCCAGTCTTATTAAATACACTTTAAAATAAGGCTGTCTCTGAAAGGGATTTTTCTTACCTGGTGTTTTTGTTTAAAAAGAGAGCTGGATTGGGCTTCACGCTCAAGAACGGATATAATCTCATTGATTTTCCCAAGTGAGTCATAGAAGGACGTGATCTGTGTCTCCAGTTCTTCCAAAGGAACCGACAGCTGCTGGGCCTCAGACAACAGCGGGGAATAGCATTCTTTGACCTTTCAAAGTGGAAAAAAACAAAACCAAAAAAATCCATGAGAAGCCAGTAGGTCCTCAAAGCTCCATCAAGGTGCTTAATTCGCAAGAACTTTTCGTGAGATGGTCACTTGGAGCTTCAACATCTCTGAAGAGGGTTCTTTTATTTTGTGCTATGTGATTAAGCTTTGCTGTTAAAAAAAATAAAAAAGCCCACAAAAATACTACACCATTGAGACAAATGAAGGACTGTGGAGTTTTCTCATGAAAATTCATCTAAGTTGTCCATCTGGATGGCACGTCACCATGAAAATTATCACCAAAGAAGAGGCAGATGGCATCAAGTTCCTCTTTAGACACCACGCTAATGACTTTCACTTTGGCACTGAAATCTGATCTGAGGCAGTCACGAATTATTGCCACATTGTCTAGAGGGCATGAGGCAAAAGTTTGATGTTCTTGAGCTCTTGCACGTGAACTCTGTGCCTAGACAAACCTGCTAACCACCTCTTCTAGATGCCCATCTTCCTTCCTCTCACCAGCTCTAGGCTTTGCCTGTCTGTCAATGTCATATTCGTTCCATGATCATGCTATATACCAAATTATTCATGAAGGCTCCCATGTCAGAGGATGCTGACCCAGTCTGCCCAGCCCTTGTCTGTCTTTATTTTTAATATCTTTACATCTACATTATCTTCATGGTGCCATCCCAAGTTCTCAGTACCCCAGAGTTCTATAAGGTTTCTGCCTGGCTGACTTTGCATTGAACTCCAGGCTCTTCTAATTGTTAAGGAAATCACCTCCCTCCTTGCTATCTTAAAGTTTCATCCAAAGCACTATGGGTACTTTCAGAAGACCAAGGAAAGAGAGTAGCTCTGTATTAACAATGAAAATATTAATGGGATAGCTATCCCAGCACTGTTTCAAAAACAATATTTGAAGGAAATATTGCCTATTGTTACGCTGTTGCAGAGGTGAATACACAGAAATACATTTACATTCTAGAACATACTGTTGACATATAAGCTTCTCAACTGAAAGCTCCTGCCTCTCTACGTCAGAGAGACTCCACAGCCCTTCCCATGAACAACCCTAAGAGACTCTACTGCTATGTGCCAACTCATTGTGTTTTATTGATCTTTCCCGGGCTGGAGAGAAAGGTCATCAGCATCCTGCATCCCAAACAGCAGGAAGAAAACATGGTGTACACAAGACTGGATAGACACTGTTGTCATCCCAACACCCAGAAAACAAAGGCAGAAGGACTGATGGAAGTATGTGTCCAGCTTGTCTCCCTAGTGAACTCCAGGACAGTCAGGGACACACAGGGAGGTCCTGTCTCTAAAACAGTATAGTATCAACAACTACGAAATACAAACACGCAAAACCAAAGATTTTTCTACAGAAACAGAGCTTAAGTTAAGAGAGGTGTCAACAGGTATCACCGTCCCATTTTCAAATATATATCAAAGTTTCTAAATCAAGAATCTCAGTATGGCTCAAAGGTATAATAATGAGTGGAGCAGCCGAGGATGTGCCCATGGGTAACCGAGGATGCAGGAAGCAACTTCAGGCAGTATGGCTGTCCACAGTATGTGGTAGTGTGAAGTGTTTTCCCACCTTGGAGAGTTGCTCTTTGAGCCGGGACATAGTTGTAAACATTTCATTAGCTTCTTCTTGGGGACTTTCTTTGGCAATGAGGTGTGCTGTCTTGGTGACCATCTTGTACTGAGCATCCATCACGGGCACCCTCTTCTCAATATCCTGTGTCAGTCATTGAAGTCACTCAATTAGTGTATAACACATTTCATTTCAATTGCAGAATCCCACACAGGGCGGGACAAAAACCAATATGCACTGTGTAAGATTCTATCCTCACCACCGGCTCCTATAGGAAAGCCATCACTTCCCTTTCTAAGTGTCATGCAGGCAACGCTATACTAATGCATGCATTAAAATTTCTCTTTTAAAGTAATCAAATATTCCTAACTCAACACCAAGATTAGTTGACGTAATATTTATACTTTCTAAAGTATGCTAATGGGAACTGGAAATATGTAATGTATGTAAATAACATGGGGGAATCCTGATTTTAAAAATTAAACTGAAATTTACTTTTTAAAAAACCTATTGTCACTAGAGAAAATTAGAAATTTGGTATGGTGGAAATTTTAATTTCTTATCCTTGCATGCAGTGGCAATTAAAGTCTTACCACTGTTGTTTCTTTTTTTTTTTCTCATGCGTGATTGTACTTTTAAAAGTTTTATAAAAATCAAAAGGACAGCACTTTGGTCTACTTTTCTCATTGAAAACAATTGTTCAAGTTTCTTCTGTCATTAGATAATCCCATTTTTTTTCACTTTTGAGATCCATCGGCTCTTAGGAAGATGTAAATGCCAAATTCATGTAAAAAACCCTTTACTGTTTAGGTCATTTCTTTGGAAGTCCTGTATAAAGTTGTCTTAGTTTTTTTTCCTAATATTTCATAATTTGTACGTAGGAAAAGAATCCCATGTTGAAAAACTATATTGAAATTGCTTTATACATTCAAAAGAAAGGTATCATTTTAAAATTCAAGTTTATTTTCTATAAAAGTCAACAAACATGTCGACCCACCAGTGATTCTTAAGACAGGAAAACAGCTTTTTTGATGACTTCAGCAAGTGGCTAGCTTTTATTTTCACAGTATATTTTCTTTTTTTTTTTTTTTTGATTCAGAAAGTTCTTACCTCCAAGTCTTGAATTAATAACTTGACATTAATCAGAGAGACTTCTAAGGGCTCTGAGAGTTTCCCGTGGGCTTCGGCTGCGAAACCAGAGAGGGTGGTAGTGTAGTCTGTGTATTCTTTCTTCATTCTGTCCGTCTCGTCAGCTCTTGCGTACTGTGAGGGGAAGGTAGAGAGAAGCGAGTGAAAGTCGTGAAGCTCTGATCCCAGACACTCATGGCCTTCACTGTGTCTTACGTAGTCTCATAAACGGCAAGAAAAAAATTCTAGCTCTTGATACTTATTTTACATAAGTTTGAAGTGAATCCAGCTACTTTGATGGGGGGGGGGGAAGGAGAAAGCATGCAGTGGAGAACCAGGACTTGAAAAGTAAATCCCCCTGTCTATGCAGGCTCCATATGCCAATATAATCCTTAACCAAATGCTGCATTCTGTTAATGTTCCTCTATCATACGCAGCAAAGAATGAATGGCTAGCAATGACACACAGTTTTAAACACTTCTATATTCTACCGTAATAAGTCCAGTAAAATACCTGTCAGCAAACAGCTTGCCACATCGATAACACGCACACCTGAAGTGAGCGGAGATCTGAAAGAGATACCTGCTTGACTTCCATGAACAGCTCCCTCCAACGCCCGTTGAGCAACAGCAACTGCTGCTTGAGGTCACGGGAAACGATCTCATCGCAAGTCTCGATCAGGAAATTGCCAGCGTCGTTCATGGCTGTGTGCTGCTGCATCCAGTGGGGCAAATTTCGAAAAAAATCCTAAGCAAGAAAGGACATGCGCTTGTAAGTCATAAGCCAGCTACCTATAATGGATATGAAAATAAAGGGTGCATAAGCTTTAAGATAGGTTTCAGCTGTCTTCCAAAACTTGGATTTTTAAATAAAATTTCAAAATATGAGCTAGAAATGCCAGATGTCTTTGTTTTCTATCTTTTTCTTTTTTTACATGTACACGTGTACACGCATGTGCATGCATGCTCCTGGTTCTATGGCCTTCCTGGTGTGTGTGTGCACTTGCATCGGAAGTCTAGAGAACAACATCTTCCTTCAGGCATCAGTGGTCCCATCATCCAGTTGGGGTTTTTTTTTTCCTGTTTTCTTTTGAGCTGGGATCTCTCCCTGGCCTGGGACACGCCAAGTTGTGTTAGTCTGGCCGGTTAGAGAGTCACAGAAATCCATCTGTCTTTGCCTCGCCACAGCAGGACTTACAATCATGAGCCAAGACACCTGCATATTTCTACATGGATTCTGGGGACTCAAATCAAGTTTTTAGCAAATACTTTACTCACTGAGCTGTCTCCCAAGTCCATCTGTTTGCTTTTTACAATTGGGCCCTACTCTGCTGCCCAGGCTAGTCCCCAACTTGCAGGCTCAAGCCGAGTCAGGCAAGGAGCTGGGATTACAGGCACAAGCCAGTACACCTCATCCTGTCTTCTAAGAACATCTATGGGGTGTTTTTTTTTTTTTATTTTTTGAGACAGGGTTTCTCCGTAGCTTTTGGTTCCTGTCCTGGAACTAGCTCTTGTAGACCAGGCTGGCCTTGAACTCACAGAGATCCGCCTGCCTCTGCCTCCCGAGTGCTGGGATTAAAGGCTTGCGCCACCACCGCCCGGCTTATGGGGTGTATTTTAAAGATGAAATAAAACAAGAGACCATTTAGTTATTTTCATTTTCTATATGAAGAGGCAATCGGTTCCTCAAACATCAGAGACGTTTTCTTGCTGTTTGTACCAAGAAAAGAGTGCAAACAGTCTCAAATCGGAATATACGTAGACATGTATATGTATTACATCCACATAGCAAAGAAAGCATTTTTAGGTCAGACATTTTGGTCATGGACATTGAACACAGTAGCCTCCTTTCTTATGTACATAAGGGAATGCACTTGGCAGCGAAACAACTTCCGTCTCATCTCAGATTATGTGCATGCGTTCACACATGCACACACTCATCACAGTGCAAATGTAACTCTGACTTCATCCCATAAGCCATGTGTGGGAGGCTTTCCTACACAAAGAGCTGGGAACACTCCTGTTCCTGGCTGTTACATTTCTTTGGATCCAACCATCACAGATGACACGTACCGGAGCATTGTTCATCTGAATAGCAAAGGCCAAAATCTGCATGGTCTACGCTTATTGCCTTCTTTAGATATACAAGAATATTTAATCCACATCAATGAAGAAACAAGAGAACAATATTAAAATGCTGCCTTGGTTGGTACAGACATGCAACAAATGAACAAATCTTGGATAATTGGTTAATAATAAAAGATGTAATTCATTCCAATACATGTATTGCCCTTCTTTACGGGAGCTTGGCAGTATAATGCCTTTTATAAAAATACTGACTTTCCACGTAAAAACATCAGGTTTAGATAAAAATTGCATGCATTGCATATACAAACAAATTTGTCTGTGTATTTACTCATACATGACTGTCCATTTTATTTGCTATTTCCATGTAAGGGATATTGGAATAAGACAGTTACTGCCACGCACACACTCATACATGCTTAGATATAGTAAAAAATAAAACAGAAAAAGACCTCACTCCTATGCACAATAAAATTCTTAATTGAGTGGTTATAAAATCCAAAAGTGAATATCTAAAGAGATCAAGGTGGTGGTGACCCAGTTGTTCCATGAGTGTGTACTGTCACTCAGATTCAGTCCTGTGTGTGTGTGTGTGTGTGTGTGTGTGTGTGTGTGTGTGTGTGTGTGTGTGTGTGTGTGTGTGTGTGTATGCCTTGTATAGGAAATCACAGCCTGAATAGGAACTGTACAAAGCCTGAGCCCTAGACAGGTCCATCTATATAGACCTCAGTATGTATATAGCGCCCTCTACTGCTCATTAGATTTGGCTACCTCTCTATTAATAGTTGATTACTATCACTTACTGCCCTGCTGAATGAAAAAGTTGAACAGGGATCCATCTCACAGGGAACTGTTTTAACAGAACTTTACCAGCCAGTATCCACAGGCCTAATTTCATTTAACTCTCCTAGGGGTAAATCTCGTAAGAGAGGCCTCTTGGGTCACGCTTGCAGATATCTGACAGCTCCTAGCGCACTCTGCAGTGAGAAATCTCTCCTTGACGACTCTGCAGCATGCCTTTTCCTTGGCCTTACCTTCTTGGCGTTTTCAGATTGACTTAGCATTTTCTCAGCATCCTCCAGCCAGGCTTGAAGACTAGCCACAGTGTCGCCATAGCGATCCCAGTTGGAAAGCACCTCCTCCAGCATGCTCCTCACGCTTCGCACCTCCACCGAGAGATTCCTCCACTGGGCAGTGGTTTCATTCATGAATTTCATCACATTCTCAGCTTCTTCCACTGAATCAGAAATAGCCGGTGATGATCACCTTTCTGGACTTAAAATCCCCTTATATGTTTTTCCCGTGTTCTTATGCACTGGAGGCATGAGCATCTTCCGGACATACAAGATTCCATTTCCAACAATTATGGCAGCTATTTACAAATTGTAAGCAAACATATCTTCCAAAGTTTATCTTCACAGTAATTTAAGCTCTCACATCTATATTCAAGTTATTCCACTTTTTTTTATTGCCTTTAATCCCCTCGGAATTGAAACTAGGCTGAAAAATTGCAGCAGAGAAAAGTGAGTGCCTGTTTTGTTCTAGCTTAGATGATTGCACACAGGAAGAATGCCATTGTGCAAGGCAGACATCTTACAAAACCACTCTGTCCTCTCCTAGATAAAGGCACAGTCATGAAGATATTTAAAAAAAAATCACAGTAAAAACCAATAAACTCCATAGAAGCCTGTTGGTTTTCAAGTCTACTTAAGTTAGCATCGCAACAAATTACTTTTCCTGTTAGTGGGTGTTAAGTGTATAGGGTGCGAGGTTTCATTGTGACATTTTCATGCCTGCAAATACAGAATTTGGACCATATTCACCCCAATTATCCTCTACTCTTCTCCCTCCTACCACACCCCCTCAGCAAATCCAGCAGTGTGCCTTACCTGAGCCATCTGCTTTGACGTACATTTCAGCTGTCTGTTTCAGGATCTGGTATGTCACTTCATATTGTTCAAAGAACTTGCTGTTTTCTATAAAAGACTAAGAAAAGGGACACGCTTGGTTAGCAGAGAGCAAATATTAGGCCTCTTTACAAGCAAAAAGGTTGATTCGTAGGTTTATGGGCATCTTATCCAATTCTGCCAACCTTATTCTACCAGCAAGTACAATATCCCACTGTCAGGGGTTACTCAGGTAGGACAAAGTCCACAGATCGTGCCTACGTTTTCAATACCAACTCAACACCAGACTGAGAAAATATTCTATTTCTTGACCACACAGAGGTCTGTTGTTCCTAAAGAACAGAATTTGCTCTAGAGGATCTGGGCCTAACATTTAGAAAAAGCTAAATCTGGGGGAAGATTTTAATGTCCCACTGTGTTGGCGCTGCGGAAGTCTGTTGCTCTTGAACATTAGCCCTGGTGGATGGATGGCTGCGTTGAGGAGTTTCCAGCTAAAAATAAACCACAGTGGAAATGCTTTCCTGAAATAAAACGGAGACGTTTAAAAATAATTGCATATTCTGTCCATATTATTGATGCTTTCATATTCCAATTACCTAGTATAAGAATTACAGACTAAGAAAGAGGTACATGTATGTCTGCACATAGCCTGCATATAAAATAAAACTATAAAATTCAGAACATACATACATAAATCTTAGGTAAATTTTGTTTTTATTAATGCTCAAACTCCCCTCATGTTTAAAAGATTATTCTGACTACTTCCAGTAGAAAATTAATAGAGTTGTAATTGAGCATGTGTCTCCAAACCCTCTTTAAAGTCTCCTATGAGTGGAAAGGATTTTAAGAGTTTAATTGAAAAAAGGAAAAAGAAGAGGAAAAGGTTTAATCAATTAAACTGAGTTGAGAGGGATCATCACTATGATACGATGCAAAGTTAGGCTTCATAAACTGGACTCATGAAAGTATGCTCAGAGTCCTGTAAAATATGCAAATTCATGTAGAGGCAAAAAAGAGTTCATAAAGCAATTTCATAGACACTCCTTGATTTCTACCACGCTTTATCTTGTTTCAATATAAACATTTAAAGGATGATGTATTAACTACAATGAAGACTATTTTATATTTACAGAACACTTATCAATTTTTCTCTAGAAATAAAGTGAATGTGGAAATCTATGAATTCTATGACAGAGGAGGCTTCCAGGCCTGATATTTTATTGAATGACTTCAACAGGGTTTATTATGTTCAACTGAGAATAGAGTATGACCATAGTATGACAATGACATACACTGTAGTGACCAGGTCGACTTAAGATATTTGCCTGACTAGTTGGCAAATTAACCACAACTGAATAAAAAATGACCTATTTCTATGTTTGTTTTTGGCCTAACAATTGAAGCAGAGGTAAGAATACAATCAATTGATTCCTTATCTTTGAGCTCTCCTTTTAGAATAGTTACACAACTAATTTTTAAAGTAAATCCCATTTGTTATTTCAGACTTTTATTGGCCTTTGTAATTTGGACCCCCCCCCACTTTTTTTTTTTTTTACTAACTACGGACATGCCATTGGGACACGTTTGTCTGGGAAAGCCATTTTCAGAGGAGGCCCTGCTGGGGCTCCCTTTCACTGTGCTAGACTACCTCTCAGGAAAACACACATTTTAGGTAAAAATGACAAGGTTCATATGCTTCAGTAAAAATCTGGTGTAAACTGGGTTTCTGAATCAAATGCACTATTAGCACGAATGATAAGAAAAGTTGAAGTAACACTTATGACTTTGAAGCCAAACGTTGGGAGTAAGAACATTTTTCTGCCTTCAAAATATAAACATACTAAATTAAAAATTCATTAATTTCCCTAAGAGAGAGCTAGGCAAGATAATCATAAATCCTATAAAATTTAATCAAGGTTGATAATTTACATTAAAAAATGTTGTCAAAACTTTAAGATACCATCTTACACCTGTCAGAATGGCTAAAATGAAAAACACCAATGATAGCCTTTGCTGGAGAGGGTGTGGAGAAAGGGGTACACTCATCCATTGCTGGTGGGAATGCAAACTTGTGCACCACTCTGGAAAGCAGTGTGGCGGTTCCTCAGGAAATTCGGGATCAACCTACCCCTGGACCCAGCAAAACCACTCTTGGGAATATACCCAAGAGAGGCCCTATCAAACAACAAAAGCATATGCGCAACTATGTTCATAGCAGCATTGTTTGCAATAGCCAGAACCTGGAAACAACCTAGATGCCCTTCAATGGAAGAATGGATGAAGAAAGTATGGAATATATACATATTAGAGTGTTACTCAGCAGTAAAAAACAAGGACTTCTTAAAGTTTGCGTACAAATGGATGGAAATAGAAAACACTATCCTGAGTGAGGTAAGCCAGACCCAAAAAGAGGAACATGGGATGTACTCACTCATATTTGGTTTTTAGCCATAAATAAAGGACAGTGAGCTTATAATTCGCGATCCTAGAGAAGCTAAATAAGAAGGTGAATCCAAAGACAAACATATAGGCATCCTCCTGAATATTAACCTTCATCAGGCGATGAAAGGAGACAGAGACAGAGACCCAAATTGGAGCACCAGACTGAAATCTCAAGGTCCAAATCAGGAGCAGAAGGAGAGGGAGCAGGAGCAAGGAACTCAGGACCACGAGGGGTACACCCATACACTGAGATAATGGGGATGTTCTATCGGGAATTCACCAAGGCCAGCTGGCCTGGGTCTGAAGAAGCAGGGCATAAAACCAGACTTGCTGAACATAGCGGACAATGAGGACTACTGAGAACTCAAGAACAATGGCAATGGGTTTTTGATCCTACTGCACATACTGGCTTTGGGGGAGCCTAGGCAGTTTGGATGCTCAACTTACTAAACCTGGATGGAGGTGGGCGGTCCTTGGACTTCCCACAGGTCAGGGAACCCTGATTACTCTTCAAGCTGATGAGGGAGAGGGACTTGATGGGGGAGGGGGAGGGAAATGGGAGGCGGTGGCAGGGAGGAGGCAGAAATCCTTAATAAATAAATAAATTAAAAAAAAATTAAAAAAATAAAAAAAAATAAAAAAGTAAATGAAAAATGTTGTCAATTGTAAGATGAAAATAGTCATGTTAGTCATGTTATTTATGTTGAATTTTGCAATTTCCACAATCTTTTTTTTCATATGAAGAATAGAAATGGTATATTACATTTACATAGCAAATATGGACATTACATTAATTGGCAAGATCACTGTAAACAATTCTGAAATCAATGTATCTGTAATCCCTGATCAATAACAAATGTTCTAACTTTTAAATATTAAATGTTTTAATTAAAAATTTTAAATATTAAAAAAACTATTATTATATTTATTTATTTGTCTGTATGTTCTGTCTGTCATCACATGTGTGCCATGGTGTATTTGCGAAAGCCAGGGGACAATTTGAGGGAGTTGCTTCTCTTCCCTTCCCCCCCAACCATGTGGATCCCTGACTTACTCAGGTTAGAAGGCTCTGTGGCAAGAGTTTATCTGCTGAACCACCTCAACAACCCACATGGTCTAATTTTTTCACAATTAGCATGAGTGTATTTTTCAAGGATTTAAAGTACTCATTGGCTTATACCCCAGCTAGGAAGCATAGTCCATAATTCTCCAACCCTAAAACACGTGTTTCCTTTTTCTTTTGCATGTGATTCAGGTCTCACTGGGAACTGACACCAAGAACAATGACTCTTCATAGCTTCAGTATCATTTTGCTTATTAGAAAACACAATAACGCACCACATTTGTTTTTTAAGTAAGGAAGGAAAGAATTAGATGCCAACAATTGTCCCTACAGTTCAATGAGAATCTTTATACTTTTTGAAATGAGCTGTTCTGAAATGAATGATTTTCCTTAAAACTCTAAAAGGATGAGGGACTCTTTGCGGGGCGTGGCACAGAAGGAAGAAGTGTAGGAAGTCTACCCTGTTGAAGAATTGCTTTATTGTGGGTGGTAAGCCTCACCTTTTATGGATGAGCTATCTCTCCAGTCCAGAATCTCTGATTTTACCACCACCACTACCATCATGAGAAAACGTGAAACACCCAGGAAAGACAGCATCATAAAAACGTCAGTCATTCCAGAGTCCTGGGGTCATGAATGAGTAGGACACAGGTCCCCGTGACAGCACTTCAGTCCCCCTCAGCTTCCTACCATGTTGCCATGGCCACAAACAAGCGAGAGGGGCAGTCAAACTACCATAGTGTGCAAGGGCAAAACATGGCTCAATTTGAAACATATTACAAGGAACTAATATTTACGAAGCAAAATTCTTTAATTCACTACAATTCAATAAACATCAATAACTTTGGTCTTGAAGTCGGCTTTTCCACAGGTTATGTATTTAGAGAGTATTATTGGCACCTGCCTGCCAAGAAAGGTTTCTGATCTGGAAATATCTAGACTCAAATTCGGACTCCAGTTTCTACCCATGTGTGTCACCGTGAGCACAGGATTGGGACACAGAAACTCCCTAGCCAGCTGCACACTGCTGTATCAATGTTTGACTGTAAGCGAAAACACTTAGCTGGCAGGGTCTTCCCTGAGGGAGAAAGGGAAGCGCTAAAAGACACACAGTCATTGGAATTATTCAACCAAAAGGACCAGAAAACCACTTATGGATGCTTTCACTAGGGCCTCCTCACTAGGATGCAGTACACCCACAGTGGAAGCTGCTGGGATGTAGGGTGATTGTCCACCTCTCACAGAGGAGAAATGTGCAGAGCAGTTTGAAATTAGCCTTTCAGTGAACTCTACGGAGTGGGCAGGAAGTACTGACTTTTTGTCGTGAACATCAACTCTCTATTTATATATCTCTCGAGAAGCTTGAAGAGAATTATTAATATCATTGTTTTGGAACATCGACCTGGTAAGGCAGCCCTATTAGGTACCCAAACCTGATTGGCTGTTCGTAAATAGCTGGAACAAAGGATGGAGCCCGTGTAATTAACTCCTGGGAGCAGAGTGCATTGTTTGCCTTAACTAAAGCTGAAGATACGAATTTATTCCTCCATTTAATATTTATGAGACTGAAGCATTTACTAGAATTTTAAAAATGGATTTCCTTTCCTTACCAAAATAGCTACAAATGAATAAAGAAAAACATCCTAACAGAGTTCAGTTTTGGAAACAAATGTTTTCTAGACCATCTTAGTGGATCTAGAGAGAAGGACTAACCACCTCGTTAAAAGAAAAAAAAAATTCTTTTTGGTTTGTTTCAAATTCACATGTAGCTCACATATAGTCCATATTTTCATAAAGGACAAAATGAAAATATAACAAAGCTGATGATGTTTCCAAGAGTCTGGCAAAGGAGACGACTTTAGTATGAGTTCAACCATATTCTCTGCAGCTCACTGTGACTGATCAGGTTGCAGCAAGCCAGTATGTTAGGAGTTTAGTGATTCGTAATCTGGAATCTGTGCTTGAACGAACGTCAGAGGACAGGGCAGAGATGCAGTGCTAACATGAATACTTTCCATCAAAGGTTGCAAAGAATTTGTGTAGGGGCATGATTAGCAGACTAAGGGAAATAAATGGACTTTATTAAACATAGTTTATTAACTGTATGTAAAAGGGACAGCCAAATTCTTTCAATAAATTTGGGCTGCTGTTCTAGATAGAGTTGGGATTATCTAGACCAGAACATGAGTACTCTTTAAAAGTTCAATTTGTACAGAGATTTGTAGACAAAATTCCCCTATTGCCTGGGTACACACAGGCATAAGTCCTGGGAAGAGACTCATGCAGCAAATCTAACATGTGGACACTCCCCATGCAGACATTTTCTCCCATTGGGAGCACAGAAGGCTGGAGGATAATATAGTAATGCAGTCTTAAAGAACTAATGGGGTTTTAAGTAAAGGCATGTGAGTACACACACACACACACACACCCCTTTTTGTCAGTAATAAAGCTCCATCCCTAGGTTTGGGGGATGGTTATTATTGGGAACTCTCCCAATGTCAGAATTTGCAACAACAAATTCCAAAGCATCCAAGCCTATCTTTCCAGGTGCTTGTGAAAAGCTCCACACCTCCACTCCCACCCGCTGGACAAAGCGGTGTTTCACACTTTAAATTCAAGGTGGAACTCTGTCAGGGTGCGAGAGACTCACGATATAGCTTTGCAGCAGTAGCTCCACGGACTCTCGCCTTCCGTACTTGATGATCCAAGACTTCAGTTTTGACTCGGCAAGGACCAGCAGGGACAGCAGACGGTACTTCAGTTCCAGAAACTCCATTTTCATTAAGTGCAGCTCGGATGTGGAGGACACAAAATGAAACCTAGGAAGAGACAGGGAGAATTCACAGGATGTAACTAATAGTAACTGGGGGAGGCTAGCCGAACCTGTTACACCGCCGCCTCCTAAACTCTGGCTGCTCACGGTCAGGGCATTCCATTCCTTTCTTAGCTCGGGCTTCAAGGGAAAACAGGATTGATTGAAGTCCTTGGTTTAGCTCTCTCCTCTGCTAACACATCTCTCATCTGTTTCTTTTATAAGCTGTTTTTGCAATGTTACATAATGTTCCTTACAGTATTGAATAAAAACACAGCCTATGATGAAGAAAGCGTTTCTCTGATCTGCAAGCTGTGGGAACGTTCCAACTCACTCTCTGCAGTTAATAATATATTAGCATGTTGGCACTCGTAGCGTCTGTGTGGGAACCCACTTTGCATTTACCAAATGTAAGCATCCCTGTTAAAATTATAACAATTCATTTTGGAAGGGAAAAATGTGAGAAAAAGAATAGGAAGGCATCCATCTAGCGTTTTGTTTTTTAAAGAGCCCTCAGATAAAAGCGGACGCTCTCTTACCTCTCGGCCATGTCCTCTAGCTGATCAGGAGGCATCGGGATCCCATTGACAGATCTGGTCTGGTAGATTTCATGGAACGCTCTTTTGTGGGCATCTGTGTTTTGAAGCAGATCCTAATACACAGTTAAAAAAATTTTTTTTTTAAATGAGGAAACATGTTCCCAAGAGACTGAGAAGCATAATTTTCCGGCTCTGCTGATGAGCCAATGTATTCAACAATTTGTCCCTGCCACCACGTTCTCAGGCAGCCAGCGCCTGTCACAGGCTTTTACCTGGAACGGCAGTCCGTGACTGTGGAGAAGCCACTCTGCTGGAGCTGTGTCTAACCATCCCCGTATCTTTTAAACACACATGACACTTGCCCAGCAATGCATTCAGACCTCTTAAAGGTGTAAGACCCAAGGCTGTATGATCACCGCTAGAAACAAACATCTCAGTGTTTTGCCTGGGGTTTGGAGATGCTGTGTTGGGGGAGGGAATTCTTTGATTGTTTGATTTTTTCCCCCTCAAAACTAAACACAGCAAACTTAACCCCTTCATGCTAACAGGGCTTAGCTTCCCTACTGTTATTTTCAGCTGGAATTTGTGAAGTCTACCTTAAATACCATTTGCCAATTACAATAGACTTTGAAAATATGGTTTGGTAAGAAAAATTTCTCAAAAGTACAGGAAACAACCTCCAGGTGGCCTCCAGGTAACCACCGGAGAAGAGATCAAATGCAATGCTTATCAACGTTGTTCCTCAACGTTATACAGCGGCTTTCCCGTTCTTTAGGTTAATATGAATCTTGATTTGTCTATTGTGTATTTTACCAGCCACACACTTATGTATAAAAAGAGTGCATCTTTGCTGCCAGAGCTTTCTCTCTCTCTCTCACACACACACACACACACACACACACACATTCACAAGTCATTCACACCAGATGGTGGGATTTTTGATCCCCAGAGGAAAGAGGAGACAGGGCTGTTTTTAGAACAGCTGTCGTTGGTGAACCCTGTGGCATTCTCCCAGCTTTCCAGCGTGCCGACACACCTCCAAGAGCATATGATCTTGGCTGAAACTGCCCTCAAATGACTTCAGAGGAATTCTTACCTTCACAACTACCTCTCATTTAGTAGACCTGACAGTTTTAATACCCAGTGCAGTAAGAAAATTCTTGACAAAATAAAGCAAATACAAACATGTCACAGACTTGCAAAGGAATTTCTACAGCTACCATATACTGCTTGTTCCTAAGAAGTGCCCTATCACTGCAAAACATCTGGATAGTAGGAACAACATACTACGTTAATTTCATTGGGTTTACAAGCAATGCAACTGTTTAGGTCTCTCATTCTTAGCAAAATATGTCCCACAATGGGATCACAACTATAAGTAAAAACAAAATAAAAATTCAGACAGTCCAGAGCAGGCATCAACACAGCATGTAGGATGCTGGACTTTGAGACATGAACAAGATGAGACACTAGAAATGGATTTCCTTGATGGGGTCGAAATCTCTTACAGAAGGTCTAAGGCCAGATTCAGCGAGCATACAGGAGCGAGGGGCGGGGTAATAGTACCCAAGGTAAGGGACTAGCTACCAAGAGTGACAGCCAGGGAAACACAGAGCCAGGAAAATGTCAGCCATTCTATAATGAACGTTAGTTTGTAAGTTGGAAAAAATCCTAGTGATTAGAGATGGTTCAAACGTGGGCTCTCTATATTGTCAAATACCTATGGTTGAACTTCGAGGAAGACCACAGCATCCCTGTGACTTACAGCTTCAGCTCAGGAGAGGGAGAGCTGTAGTGGAGGGAAAACGAGCTGTGTTGGGTGCAGTGGTGGTTGCCTGCTATGCCAGGACCTGGGAGTGCTGTGAGTTTGAGCCTGAGCTACAGAATGAGACTTTCTCTCAAGAAACCTAAAAGAACCGAAGGAAGAAAGGGAGAGAGAGAGAGATAGGGAGAAATCCTGGGAGAAAAGAAAAACCAGACAAAAACTTCTCTTTACAAATAAAAAAAAAAGGGAGAGGACAAAAAGAAAATAGTCAAATGGTTAATATTCAGGTATATAGAATATGCTGTGAATAAATACAAAGTACATAACTTTATATGATAAAGGCCTGAGATTGTCAGGTTAGAGGAACAAGCAAAAGCAGTTACATGAGAGATAAAAGAGCATATTTGTATGTAGATGAAGAAAAAATGAAAGGGAAAGTTTTTTTTTCTTTTTTAAGAATAAGCAAATAACATCTACCCATTAGGACAATAGGAAGGCTGGAATTTTTAGATTATAAAATACATTAGGAAGATTTCATATGTACCATAAATAATTACAATAAGTAATGAATGTATTGATAATCAGAGTCCCACATTAATAGACGATGTATTAATTCAGAGACTGAATGTACATAGTAAATGTCAAAATACATAAAAACTGATAAAGCAGTGTAAGACTAGTTGGTCCTGGGCATGGGTGTGGAAGAGCTGGCCCCACCCCTCATCAGTTGCTGCTATTTGAAGAGCTAGCCCCACCACTCGCCAGGGCAGTGTGCAAGAGCTGGCCCTGGTGGCATGGGCGCAGAAGAGCTGGCCCTGATGGTTTGATGGTGTGGGTGCAGGAGAATTAGCCCCAGCACTCACCTGGGCAGGGTGGAAGAGCTGGCCCTGGTGGTATGGGCACAGGAGAACTGGCCCTGCTAGTGTGATGGTGTGGGTGCAGGACAGTTAGCCCTACCGCTCGCCTGGGTAAGGTGGGAGAGCTGGCCCCGATGGTATGGGTGTGGAAGAACTGGGAAGCTGCCAACTCAGCTACCACCCATGCCCAGATCCTGGGCTTTGAGTTGGCCTGTGCCAACATCTATCCCATCTATGAGATGTTGGAGCAGGTGAAAGGGTCCTGCAGAACCCAGGTTACAGAATCTATTTGATTCAGGGCAACAGCAGGATATCCGAGGGGTATCTCAGTCTACTGTTGATAGTGTGGTAGAAGCCAGGGGCCACAAACCAGACTAAAGGCTCATCACAGTGAACATTTGCAAGTAAAATTTGTTAGACAGAGGGGGTACTCTGTGGGATGCACTGTGGCACATGTAGCTTCCATGATAAGACTTTTTTTAAAAAAATTTTAGTTTTCTATTTTCTTTTGGGGAGGTTACAAGGGTAGAGATCAGATATGAAAGGACTAGGAAATGAGTGGAATTGGGGTACATGATGTGAAATTCACAAAGAATTAATACAAAACTATGGGGGACGCCTATAAAAAACAGACAGCATAGAAACTGGCAAACCTACACTGCTGTGGGAATTATCAACACACCTCCTTCAGTTACCAAGAGGGAGCAAAAGAAACAAGTGGATTCCACATTGTGGAGTAAGGGAAGTTAATGAGGGCCCAAAAACGATGAAGAAGATGGGAAAAATAATATCAGCGGAGAGAGAAAACTCCTTAGGGATGCCCAGGGCAAAGATATCATGGTGGAATATACTTGGCTCTGAGACCATCATTACTGTGAATTTTCACCAGTCTCTTATTTAAATTAAAACATCAACATTCCCTCTCCTTTTTTGTCCCCAAATCTTTATTTGCTTATATACTACATTTATTACTTTTATCTGCATCCTTTAGAGATGAGTCATATACTGAAAGTCAGGGATCCGTGATGGAGGTGGGTCTTGTATCTTATCTGTTGCTAACTAATAAAGAAAATTGCTTGGCCCTTTGATAGGACAGAAAATTAGGTAGGTGGAGTAAACAGAACAGAATGCTGGGAGAAAGAAGCCGAGTCAGGCAGTAACCATGATTCTCCCACTCCAGACAGACGCAGGTTAAGATCTTTCCTGGTAAGTCACCTTGTGGTGTTATACAGGTTATTAGAAATGGGTTAGATCAATATGTAAGAGCTAGCCAATAAGAGGCTGGAACTAATGGGCCAGGCAGTGTTTAAAAGAATACAGTTTCCAGGACAGGCTCCAAAACCACAGAGAAACCCTGTCTCGAAAAACAAAAACAAAAAACAAAAAAAAAGAATACAGTTTCTGTGTAATTATTTTGGGGCATAAGCTAGCTGTGCAGGCTGCTGGGTGCCAGGAACACAGCCCCACCACTCATATCACAACAGATCAGTGTCTCCCTTCATGAATAAAAATAAATCATGAATACTCTGAACACTACTTAATGCTGTGCAGGTGCTCACTAAAAGTCTATTGAAAACTAGGAAAGACTAGAGACAGAGAAAGCTAGGTAAGTAGGGAGAAAAGTGGGAAGCCAAATGAAAAAAGAGTTTCATGGACAGAGAAGTGCTTTATAAAAAGTCTCTGATGGATGAAGAATGAGGGTCGCTAATAGCTGGCCAGTGGATGAGAAGGCTGATCTTGTTCAACTTGACGTGGGTCACGTAGTAGTGATGGTTTATTACAGTGGTTTCCAGAGGAAACATGGGACTCAAAAAGGAGACACAGAAAAGTCTTAAGAGTGTATTTGTGTAAACAGAATTAGGGCATTTGGACAATAGCTGATAAGGCAGGTAGGGTGAAGAAAAACACTTAAAATGAGAGGGAAAAAACTCTGTCTATGCACGTGTGTGTGCGTGTGTGTGCGTGTGTGTTGTTAGGGGGAACCCGATGGAGAGGGATGTATAAAACAATGGAACAGGGAAATGTAACTGTGTATCCTTCAAAGGAAGGGGAGGATAGTATCTAAGGCTCATGGAGTGACTGGCCCTGGTTGGGAGCACAGATGGTTCATCCACAGCAGCAGAAGTAAGGATGGAGTATTTGGGCACAGATGCAAGTAGGTGGGTTGATGTATTTGTGGGAGCTTGCGGAAATTCTTTTCTGATTGCTTCTATTTTTCTTGGGGAAATAGGAAGCAGTGCCATCAGCTAAGAGTGAGGACAGGGAGGAGGTGTGGAAGGCTGAGGAGACACGGTATGAAATAGATGTCCCAGAAATGGAGAGGGCTTGGAATTAGGAAAGGCCTTGTGACTGTTACACAGCCTTGGGAGCCCAGTTGGGTTAGTCACTGTGTTGGAACGTGGGGGTTCTCCAGCCTCATCAGCTGCCTGTGTGGGGGCATGGTCTATGCAGCAACTGTTTTTAATCAGAGTTATATTTTTACCAGGCTAGTAAGAAAAGGTAAGACATGAACAATGGAATTGAGGATGAACCCAGTGAGTGACTTTTATGAACCAATAGAAAGGGTAAAGGATGAAATAAAATTAAAGGCAATAGAGTCAAATGGTCATAGCGTTAAGAATTAAGGGGTCCAGATGGACGAAAACTTTCTTGATTGGAGACTGGATTACTTGGCAAAGCAGTTGTGGAGAATTCCAGCTACTGATGATGATGAGAGCGAGGATAATGGAGAGTGTGTTGGTGGTCAGGCATGGTGCAGGATCACCAGAGAAGAGGCGAAGGTATTGAGAGACCAAGTAGTGTGAGGATCATCTATGGGATGGTGAACATTCTAATTATCATGCCAGGAATCACCATCAGGAAATGAAACTCGCAAGAAGGAGAGAAAATGACTTGAGTGGGGTTAATAGTACAAGGAGGCTCAGGAGATGGTGGAGATAGAATACCATTCTC
>NC_022034.1:15948080-15973879 GCF_000317375.1 Microtus ochrogaster | reverse complement strand
TTAGCCAATAAGAAGCTAGAGCTAATGGGCCAGCAGTGATTTAAATAATACAGTTTCTGTGTGATTATTTTGGTTCTGGGCACCAGGGCAAACAAGCAGCTCTCTCCTGCAACATTCTCATGGTTCCTTAGTACTTGAAATTCTTGCCTTGCCAACAAAGTATGACTCCTGTTAAACGCAACATGTCAACAACTTTGTGGGCACATTTAAAGCTTGGAACTTCAGACAAATATGTGGCTTTGAGTAATGCATTTATTTTTCTTCCTGCCCATAGTAAATCTAACTACAGAAGAGGGTGGCAATGTTATGTCATATCCTTTTGTTAAATGTTCAGTAAAATTAGTTACTTAGATTAAAACATGATGTGGGATGTCCTTCTGTATATGTGCTGCTTTTATTGGTCAATGAATAAAGCCACTTTGGCCTATGGCAGGGCAGACTATAGTGAGGCTGGAAGATAAATAGAGAGAGAGTAGGCAGAGTCAAGAAAACGCCATGTGGCTGCTGAGGGAGATAGATGCCGCTGGCACCTTACCAGTAGGCCACAGCCTCGTGATGATGCACAGATTAATAGAAATGGGTTAATTTAAGATTTAAGAGTTAGTTAATAAGAAGCCTGAGCTAATAGGCCATTTCTATTTATCTGTGTATCACCACAAGGCTGTGGCCTACTGGTAAGGTTTCAGTGGCATCTTTTTCCTTTGGCAGCTACATGACATTTCCTTGACTCTGCCTACTCTCTCTATATACCTCTTGCAACCTGTCTATATTCTGCCATGCCATAGGTCAAAGTAGCTTTATTCATCAACTGATAAAAGCAACACATAAATAAAAGGACATCCCATATCAGAAACATGGCTGAATCCTCCATAATCACCTACAAGGGCTATTTTCTCTTTCTAGATAAATGAGCATAAAGCTCTCTAGAAAATATAAAGATTTATAGAGCTATACTTTGTATAATTAATGTACTCTGATATAATATACATATTAGTTAACTTAAAAATATGTTAAAAAAACAGGGTTGCTCATGGGATTTGCCGCCCTCTTCTGGCCTCCACAAACAGGCACACACACACACACACACACACACACACACACACACACACACACACACACATGCACAGAAGCATAAAAATAAAATAGATAGTAAAAAGAAATCACCATAGAACTGTTTATAAGGAGAATTATCTGCAGTATACATTTTTAAATACTTAACTTGTACACTGGCAACGTAGTAAGTGAAGAAAACGTGTTATATAAATATACTTTTTCTTATGTGGTGAGTTCAGAAAAAATTAAGCATTCTAGGTTTCCATAACATGTTTAAGTTTTTTGAAATCAGGATTCCTTTTCATACTAGAAAGACGAGCTAATGCTTTCAAACATCCTGTTTATGCACACAGACTCCCCTGGCATGCTTTTCTCAGGTTGCTGATCTCTTACCAAGTCTGATATGCCTGCCCAGTTGGGTTATATCACACATGGATTGTGTGCTACTGAGAAAAGTTAGGATTTTAATGAAAAATGATCTAAACTTCCTGTCTTCGCAGTTCACTTTATTGTTAAGTACCTAATAAGTATACTCTGAATAAATTAGAATTGATCGCATAATTGCAATGATGCTCTATGACCATGCTGCTCTAACTGCCTGTGACCAGGTCTATGGAGAGGTCTGCCTCAATAAAAACCATCATTCTGTGATCCACCTGGACTTGTCCTCCGCTTGCCTCTGTTTGTTTCTTGTTGTCCCACTATTGCATGCTTCAATTCTCTCATTGTCTGTTTCCCCCTTCACTTTATATCCACATCTTCATGATCACCCATTCCTATGCATCTCCCTACTTTCCATCTTATCTGGTCATTATATCTTGTTTATCATATTTGGGTAGGTGGTTGGATGGCCAGCATAGGCACATGCATGCTCTTTCTGATTCTCTCATCTCTCTGTCTCTTTCTCTTTTGCAAACTATATATCTACTCTACTATCACCATAATAATCTATCATAATAATAATATGTCTATCATAATAATCTACTTTCTATTTATCTATATAATAATAATCTATCTACTATCTATCTATTATCATAATAATCTATCATAATAATAATCTATCTTTCATCTATCTCCTATCTATCTATCTATCTATCTATCTATCTATCTATCTATCTATCTATCTATCATCCATCTTCCTCTCATCAGAATGGCTCATATAGTCAGTGACATGCACAGAGGACCATGTGAATCATCCAACTGAAAAAAGTCATTCTGTGGGAAAATTACCACCATCTGCGGAACCTTCTATAACATTCTAGCAAATGGCACACACTTGCATTTGTTCTGTGCTCAAGGTTTTAGTGCATAAACAACAGTCATGTGGTGTTTGTCATACCTCCAGTTTGGAGGCCCCACCTCCTACCATATGCTTTTCCCTCCCCAGTGCTGGAAAGCTACCATGGAAGAAACCTTTGATGGAAACTTCTTTACTCACACACAGACCCACAACTCATGCACATTCTACATCACATTTAAAATTCTAAGGTAACTTCTTTTGTGTTAGACATATTAAGTTAAAATACTTTCAGTTGTACTTATTTTATAGGAAATTAGTACATGGGACACATACTTACTAATCTGTGAGAATGGTAGTTTCTGTGTACTCCTGTTTAGAACTTTTCTTCCATTTGTTTGTACTTTGTATCCCATGATGCAATGGGCCCAGGGCTTCTCATTCTGAATGTGTGATGTATCTTGAACTTAGCTGAGACTTGAACTTTGGCTCCTCTACAGCCTAACCCTACAATTACTGAGACAGAGGCATAGACAGGAAGGTTCAGACTCGTGTGTGTGTGTGTGTGTGTGTGTGTGTGTGTGTGTGTGTGTGTTTGCAGAGATAGGACAGACCTCAGAGTTCCACTGTAATTTGAAAAAGCAGATGACAGGGAATTCTGCATGTCTGTGCATATTGATAGTGTCAGGGAGAAATGTAGAGAGAGATAATAAGCAAATCAAAAGTTTTCTGAACACAGTCAGTCATGAATTAGGGCAGGGAGCCCAGGAACAAATGATCAATTCATTTTTGGCAAAAATACCCAAAATACACTATTGGAAGGACAATCTATCTCATCGACAATTGGAAAAGTATGATAATGGATCCTCTATTTCACTGCTTGTATAAGAATCAGCTCACACAGGCTTAAATAAAGGAGCAAATACTACAGAAGACAAAAACCAAATAAACAAAAATACCCCTGTGAGAAGCTTAGAGTGGCATGCGTGTTTAATCCCAGACCTCAGGATGCAGAGACAGGCAGATCTCTGTCTCTGTAAGTTTGAGGTTAGCCTGGTCTAGTTATCAAGTTCTAGGCTCTCCAGGGCCACATAGTGAAACACTGTCTAAAACAAGAAGAAAGAAGAAAGGATGGGAGGAATGAAGGAAGGAAGGAAGGAAGGAAGGAAGGAAGGAAGGAAGGAAGGAAGGAAGGAAGACAGGCAGGCCAGTGGCGTTAGGTGTAGTTTGCTAGAACCCCCAAAGCACAGACAACAAATGCAAAAGGCGGCAAGTGGGATTGTCTCAGGCTAAAGGGCTGCAGAACAAGGAAAATTGCCAGCAGAGATGACCAGAAACAAGTATTTGCCAGTCATTTACAGAGTTAGGGGGGCTTAAAAACTCTCTCTATGACAAATTGCCAGATAAAATCTAGTTAAGGAGAGGAGGTTTATTTAACTTGTAGATTTAGGGACTCCTGTCTTCCATAGTGGGAAGGGTATGGAAGGCAACTCACAGCATGCCCACTAGACAGCATAGAACATACTTTGCCTTTTCTTCGACTTGAGCTACATGCCTGCAGGAAAGGGAGCTGCCCATAGTCAATTGAGATGCTTCTCCCCTTAGTTAATCTTATTTGGCTTGCCCTCCCAACCCCCACCTGGTGTACTTTACTAGCACCCTAGGTACTTCTCAAGCCAATCAGGTTGACAGTCAAGATCACCCACCACCAGGGGCTAATATAAAAAAGTATCAAGGAACTTAATCAAAAGAGAGTAAGAAACAAATACCTCTGTTAAAAATGACAAAGGACTTGGGCAAAAAAAAAAAAAAAGACAAAGAAGTAGATGGTAGATGGCTGAAAAAAGTTCAACATACTGAGTGATTATAAGAATCTAAATTCAAACCACAATGAGATATTACTGCCTGCCTGCGAGTGTAGCTATTATCATAAACATGGAGCATAACAAGAGTTGGTGGGGATATGGAAAGAAGCAAAGCCTTAGATAGTGTTGACTACAGTATAAATCAGGGCAGTCACTTTGGAAAAGGGAGCTTTGCTGAAAAAATTGAAAATAGGAATTCCAGAGTAAGGAGGGGGAATAGAAGCTTATTGTTGGAATGAGAAGAGTCAGGACAACACAATATTCCAAAGAGTAAAATGGAAAAAGACCCCAAAAAACAAGAAAGGGGTCAATGGGACAGCTCAAGGCAGAGAGTAATGGAAAGATGACAGAGAAAGTGGCCCCCAGCTCTAGTCCCAGCTGTGTGGTTTGCGGCAGCAGACAAAGCCTCAACCACAGTGTAGGCCTGATAGGGTTGCCAGTCCTAGATGCAGGAGCGGTGCATGGGCCTCTCAAGCTTTACTGTCAATGTGGGGTCTGGTGTGACAGTGAGAGCATCAGAAAGCAGAGCCATTTTGACACTACCTACACCCGGGGGCTACAGCCAGGCTCACAAGATATGAGAGGAGGCATATTGGAACTGAGTTACCCACTCAGACCTGAAATCAAGGCACAACCCTGGAGGCTGGACACATCGTGTTCCAGTGGCTGGATGGGAGATGCCACAACGGGCGTTCACAGAGCAGAATGTGCGTATGCACAGAGTGACTGAGAAGCATCGGTCTCAACGAGCTTGGGCCAGAGAGGACTCGGTGATCAGGGCTGTTACCTTCATTGTTTCTGGGTGATTGCTGTGAAGGCTGAGGGTTCCAAGCTGAGGCAGGAAAGATAAGCCACTGGCTCGCCAATATGTTATTTGGTGCTTAGGATGACTGAGCTCTGAACAATTGCTTGATTTTCCCAGCGGGTGATTATGGACAGGACTTGAAAGCCTTAAAACCCAAAGACAATATACTTTATAGCCTCCATTGGAGAGCTGTGTCCAGCTCTCTGATGCGCTTGGTGATGCCCCTTTGGCTTGGATGCATGCTGTCTGCATGTTTGCAGGCTGGGGCATTCTGGAGTGAGTGGAAACCTTCCCAGGATACAGGTCATGGAGGTCATATGGGCCAGCACAGTTCCCAGGACATAAAGAAAGAAAGCTCCTAAATAAAATCAGCCTGGAGGTGACCACTGACTCCTGACAGGATCATGCTCAAGCCATGACTCAAGACTCCTCTGCCCAAACTTACAGGTTCCAATATCAGAGGGGATGGAAAATGGATTTTTGAAAATCCTTTGTCTTTAAAAAGACACAAAAATTAAAACAAACAAACAGGCTTACTTTCCTTTTTATTCATTTTAGTGTTCTTTTTATAGCATCTTGCTTGGAAAAAGCCACTCCACTTTTGTTACTCAGCATCCCACCAGCTCAACTTTATTCCCTCATTGCCTTTATCTTTTGATCATACTTTTGCAGCCAGTTCTTTTCTTTTTCCACTTATACTATTCTGTTTTTCTTAAGCCCTCTTCTTTCTCCCTTTCTTTGTCTCAAAGATGATCATTACTTTTACTTTTACTCATATTTAACTCCATTCATATTTTTTTATTCTCCATTATCTCTCCTATTTTCCTCTCTGTCGTTCCTGTGAACGAGTGTTCCTGGAGAGAAGATGTGAGCAAAGACTGACTGACTAATTACAGCTGCCATGGTGTGGAGAGGTCGGGATGCTGTAGATCCAGGATGTAATTATACCTTATCTTGGACTCGCTTTGACCCTCCCCCTTTTAACTCTGTGAACGGCCATTTCTTGACACCTCTTTACAGGATATTCTGTGGTTCACAGATTTAGAAAGAAAAACATCTCAGAATTTGTCAATTTGCAGATAAGTAGCTTCCACCAACCCCAAAACTAAGAACGTCACTTGAAAGTATTTGAGGCTGAGCAGCGTTTCCTCATCTTTCTGTAACTTGTTTCTCTGATGTTACCATCAATGCATTTTTTTAAAAATGTTTATATTTATAACTCTCTTTGTACTGGTTGCTATAAAAACTCTGTGAAACTGGAGCATGGAACCTGGGCCAACCTTGATCCAAGCTCCCCAAGTCACGGTCACTCAAGTATGGCTCCAGAACACACTTTCTCTTACCCTCTTCACAGTAAGAACTGTGTATTTTGTGCGGACAGTGGAATACTTGTTTGCTTTAATGTATTGTTATTGTGTTTCTTCTGTTATTTTCCTTATCCCCCTTGGTCAACGGAAGGCCAGAGATGAAGCCCAGAACTCCATCCTTGTGGAGCCCTATGACTTCAAGCCTGATTTCAATTGTCCTGCCACGTTGGATTTTGTTTGGTGATGTTGCTGTCATGGTATTTATTTCTTTTCCCTGGGTGGTATTGAGTCCTCAGGAGTTACTTGTCAATGATGAGATGCCCATGTGGAGTTAGAATAGATAGTCCTTACCCTACAAGCGTTGTATACAAATTGCTAACATAAGAAATACAAATATATACACACACATCATTTATTTTTTTAGTCAGGGTTTCTCTGTGTAGCCCTGGCTGTCCTAGAACCTGCTCTGTAGACCCTGCTGACCTCAAACTTTAAGAAAATTTAAGAAAATGGAAGTGTCTGAAGGCAAAAGTGTAAGTGGAGGTGAGTGACGGTGCCACACGTCATCTAGCCAGGATGCTAGATGAGCTAGTCCAGGCTTTGTCTACTGAGATCAAATGGCAAGGCAAGCGTCTCTGTGTCAGGAATTCCAAAGCCAGGGTCTCAGGTGCATGACACAAAGATGCCATGAATTTGGTTTTTGATCTTTTAAATCTTTCAAATTGTATTTAATCTTTTGATCTTTTAAATAGTATTCCCCTCAGGTAATTAAAAACACATCAAACGGTTGACATAAAAAATACTTTTGATAATAACAGGAGGAGAAATCTCTACATATCAGCTTGTTTTTCATATACGTGCTAAAACAGAAACACAGGACAAAAGGGGTAAGAAAGATACATGGTTGCATTAACGTTTGGTCTATTAAAAATAGCATTCTTAGTGATTGAGGCCTGTAGTGTTGTAAAATATTTGAGAACAGTCACACACTAACCACACACAGGTCACCAAAGTCCTCAACTGTATCCCAAGGCCTTTATTCCCCATGCACAACTAAAGAATCAGAACTGGAAGTTTTGTTTGTCATTCTTTGAGAAAGAATACAGAGATGAGGTATAGAATCAATGGCCAATCATATTAGTACATAAACTCATATCATCTAGAAGCTCATCTTTTAAAATAAAAAACATAGCCTATAGTCACAGAAATAATTATGGCTGCAGATATGAAAACCTACCCCAGAGTTATTGGAAGGTATTTTATGAAATCAATGTACTGAAATTGTCAGTAATGAGTATGGGCAAGAAAACTATTGCTTCTGGCACCTCCTGAGAGGAAGATTGTGAACTATGGAGGATGGATGTTCAGAGGGGCACACCTGTGTGCCTTCTGATGAGGCTGCATCTCTGGGGACTCCAAGATGTGACCATCCTGGAAAGGTTTCTGTGGTAGCTTGAATAAGCATGGTCCCTACAGGGACCACATGTTTGAATACTTGGTCCCTAGTTAGTGGAACTGTTTGAAAAGGATTAGGAGGTGTGGTTTTGTTGGATGATGTGTGTCGCTGGGGAGGATTTTGAGATTTCAGAAGCTCACTGCCTTCCCAGTTAGTTCTCTTTTGAATGCTGCTTGTGGATTAGATGTGAGCTCCCAGCAACTGTCCCAGCATCATGCCTGTCCTCCTGCTGTGTGTCTCCCCTTGTGATGGTCTTGACTCTAACTACCTGGAGCTGTCAACACCCATATTAAATTCGTCCTTTTGTCACTTGCCTTATCCAGGGTCTTTTCATGGCAATAGAAAAGTAACTAAGCCAGTTCCTAGGCAGAATTTTACCTTATGCTGCTCAAGCTTCCGCTGTATTGTCTTTGCTGTTTCTTCATGGACCTGCTGAATGGTGATCTCTTCTCTCAGGGCCACCTCTGCCCTGTATAGCCAGGCACCTATAGTGCCCAGAGGTGCAGGAAGAGATTTGTCCAGCTGTATATGCCAATCAAAGAGCTGAAACAGGAGAATAAAATGTCTCTGCTATAGAAAATAATTCCAGAAAATTTCCCTAAAACTTGAAAATCCACAGAAGACTCATAGAGGGTCTGGGAAGAGAACTCCAAGAAGGGAGGTGCTCACCCCACAAGCATTAAGACCTGAGTTTGATTCCTGGAACCCACACAAGATACCTTGTGCTTGTAACCAATCCCAGCTCTGAGGAAGAAGGGACAGGTGGATCCCCAGGCCATCCCTCATCAGATTTAAAACCTCCAGTTCTGTGAGAATTGCACACGGCTATGCATGCAACTACATGAGTGTGTGTGTGTGTGTGTGTGTGTGTGTGTGTGAGTGTACTTGCATACATGGATATGCTCATGTACACATGCATATACATGAGAATGAAGGGAGGGGGAGAGAGAGAGAAAGCAAGGTTGATTAAAGAAAAAAAAACCCAGGCTAATTCAATAAATATGGTGAAAGGAAGTATCTCCGTAGCCTGACACTTTGAGCATGAGAGGGAACTAAAGTTGCAGTAAATTTTGAGGAGACAAAATAATGTTAGACACAGAAGGGCCTTGCTAGAACATGTAAGTAACTTTTGTCTATGGGAAGAACCTAGTGACTACTGGTTTCGGTGTGATAAAAGTCACACTGAGTGAAAGTGACCAGGCCTGCCGACAAGCCCAGAGGTTGCAGCATTAATTCACCAGATGTGAGAATCCCACTAAAATCTCCTGGGTCTTTCAGGACTTCTGTCTGTTCCCTGGCTGATGGCAGTCTTGTCTGGGATAGGGAAGCAGGGCAGTAGCTGCTATAGCAAGCTCGTCCAGCAATGCACAGGGAAGCCTGAACAGAGGGCAAATGTGCTCCCACAGTTAACCCTTTCCAGCCTCAGCCAAAGGGAACAGGCCCTGATGCAATAACCGTGAGAAAGACAGTGAAGCGGAGCTTGGCTGAGATGCACACATCCAGAGGAAACTGACTTACCCTGGAGGACACTCTCTCCCAGCACTGTTTCACCAAAGCCTGGTCAAGCGACAGTTTGCCGTCTCTGTGCAGTGGCTGTATCAGATCTTCCACCTGTTTCCTTTTGATCTCATACTGAACTCTGAAGTGCTTAAATGACTAAATTAGGAAACACAGAAACAATACAGCAATGAGCCCCCAAAACCAAAAGCCAAGAAAACCGCATCCCCTAAGTGAGGATCCTTTATGGTTGGGGAGCGCTCCAGCGCTGTCATTGAAAACATTACCAACAGCAGCCGTAACATTGTAACATTACCAACAGCAGCCGTAACATTGTCTGCCTGAGACCTTGACCGTGTTTGCTGTTTTCTACATATCGTCCTTTCGGCTTGGCAAAGACAAGCAGCAAAAGCCGGACTAACTCTTAGAAATTACGAAGTCTGTGCAGAAATGGATGGAAGTGGAAAAAATAAATGACGCTGAGTGAGCTCACCAGGCTCAGGAAGACAGACAAGGACAGCTGGCTTGCAGATGCAGGTCCCACCTCAGAAAACTGGGCTTTGTATATTTAACCTGTACTTCATTTAGAAGCCAGGAAACTAGAAGTGGGCGACTGAAGGCAGTCACCCACGGGATGGGGATAGTAAAGGATGGGTAGAAGGAATGTAGAGAGGGAGGACACTGGGAAGAGAGCAAGCACGGAGGGGATGCTAAACAAGGAAATGCGGTATTGGGGGAAGGATAAACTAAAATGAAGGGTGCATGGGAAAGCTGCATAGGAACCTATGATCTTCCACACACCACCCACCCAATTCAATTTGAGGGGTAATACAACACAGGAGACTCAGAAGGAGAGATGGAAGACCCTCAGGGTTAAAGGGTTAAATTGGAATAGAGGTTTTGGGGAGATGAGAAAATAGGAGGCTGGATTAGCTGAAACTAAGGATACATGATTTAGCCATATGGAAATCAACTAGTTTGTAGTATATATTTACACACATGTGCACACACGCACACACATACACACATGTACACACACACACACAGAGGAGTTTGAACAGAAGTACCCTGCATAGGTTGACGATGCTGCTCCCAGAAGGCATGGGTTATGAAATGAAAATCTCAGTCTCAGGCATAACCTACCTCCTCGGGCCACTTGTAGTGACATTTCACTTGTATTTTAATAAAGAAAGCTTGCCTGACGATCAGAAAAGTAAAAGAGCCACGCTGACCAGCCTTATAGACCAGGCAGCAATAACACACACACATTCAAACCCAGTAGACACACTAGCTTGCTATAGAGACCAGGTGGTAGTGGCACATGCCTTAAATAGAGAGGATTATAAAATGGGAGAAGACAGCTCTCAGGCACAGTCTTATTTTGAGGTTCCTGGAGGCAGCATCGCCTTTTCGGACTGAGGTAGTTTGCTTTTAGGATCTTTAAGTTGGACCCCAATTTCTCTCTCTGAGTTTTTGTCAATCATGTTTCAGCCACTGTTTTGTGTGTCCACCATAAATAGATGGCAAGACCTTATTTCTGAAGACACCACTGACTTGGTACCTCTCTGTCCTGGCTCACTTACACAGCACCACCAGGTGCTCAGAAGGCTGCCAATGAGACAAGACAGCAACGTTCTTATCCAGTGATGAGCAGGGCCTGCTACAAGAATGGCCCGCTGGCTGGAAGTGTCCAGTGGTGTGAGGTGGCATGACAGAGGTTATGAGGTTAACAAAGTGCTTTCTGATTGTGCCCACTCCACAGGTGAGATCTTGTGTCCATTACTATAAAAGTTATCAAAAGCCCCTGGCTGGAGAGCCCACACCCTATCAGGAAAATCTCCTGTTGTTTCTGCTAAATGGACATGCTGTCAAACTGCATTCTACATATTTTACGCTTATGCTTGTAGATCTGGGCTGCTCTCAACTTTATAGAGACGCTTCTCTTTTCAGTGGGTCATGGCTCGTGCAGAGATTCACAACTGGTCTAAGTGAAGAGTAGAAATTATTCTGAGTTCTCTGCTGTATAGGGAATCTGTCTCAACTTCCCACCATCCGAGGACCAGGAAACTTTGCTAAAGAGGACAGAGAGAAGGTAATCACTGATATACGGGATGAAAGCTGTGGGGTGCCCACTTCTGGACATGACATGCTGATGTATTCACCTCACTGCAGCTCTCATGACCTGCGCAAGTTCAAGCCAGTCTGATTTCTCAGAAAATTAGGAAACATCCTTCCTCAAGACACAGTAATACCACTTTTGGGTGTATATCCAAAGGATGCTCAATTGTGCCACAAGGACATGTGCTTAACTATGTTCATAGCAGCTTTGTTTGTCATAGCCAGAACCTGGAAACAACCTAAATGCCCCTCGACTGAAGAATGGATAAGGAAAATGTGGTACGTTTACACAATGGAGTACTACACAGCAGAAGAAAAATAATGACATCTCGAATTTCGTATGAAAGTGGATGGCGCTAGAAAACGTTATTTAGAGTGAGGTAACCCAGACACAGAGAGACAATTATCACATGTACTCACTCATAGGTGGTTTTTAAACATAAAGAAAAGAAAACCAGCCTATAAACCACAATCCCAGAAAACTTAGACAACAATAAGGACACTAAGAGAGACTTACATAGACTACATGGGAAGTAGAAAGTAGAAAAGACAAGATCTCCTGAGTAAATTGGGAGCATGGGGACCTTGGGGGAGGGTTGAAGAGGGAGGGGTTAGGCAGGGAGGGGAGCAGATAAAAACGCAAAGCTCAATAAAAATCAATTTAAGAAAAATCAAGCCAGTCAAAATTCCCGCTTGGAGGGACCTGAGGCCCCACCCTGAGCTGAGGAGCTATTGACCCTGATGGCTCCTGGAAGGGAGGGACTCGCTCTCCTTTATGGATGGCACCTGACAGTTTGCTTATGCTCCAGTATGTGGTCACACACTTATGAACACAGAGACAGCACTAGCTGGACTCAAGAGGTTATCAATAACCACAACGAATAAAAGAAGGCATGAAGGTGGTGAGGGATGGGGTGAGGGGGACTAAGGAAAGTTGGGGGATGGTAGTGGTGGTGCGTATATAATGCATGATGCTTGAAGCTTTTAAAGAGTAAACCATGACTTCAAAATTATTTTAAAACTTTAAAAAGGACTGATTTGTAGTTAAGTAATTTATTAACTAGTTCATGTTTGCCAGAAAAGCATACTTAAATACAAGTATGAATTTATAAATACTAATGAACAAAATAATTGCTTTATCAAGAAGTATTATTATTTATAGTACATCATATTACTATTTATAATGTATATTATATGTCAAATAATACAAACATACCTAGATTTACTAATTCTGTATAAAGAGGTTTCCTTCTGGTTTTATTACTTACATAATAATCATTTAATTTTATACTATACAATTTTTAAGGATGCCACAGAATATTTAAAATTTCATCATGCATACACCTAATCATAGGCTTGAAACTAATATAAAAATAGTTATCCTGAAGTTGTACATTTTTCATAATAAACTAGCAGATCTACAAAGTGATTCAATTCACAGACGTGAATTGAAAACTGACATTAATTGTAAATTTGAACATCTAAAATATGACTCCACATCCAGGTTTGAACTGGAAATGCCATTAAGATGTACAATTAGATTACAGGGGCCGGGAAGTTCTACAGAATTCATAGACCCTGGGGAGAATTTCCGTTATTAACTTGCAAGTTCCCCTGAAGAACACTAGGGGGAGCCGAAGAACACAAATGTGACCATAAACTCCATCTCTGGCTTAATGGCATTCAGAAGCTACAAACATGTCCCATAGAATTCTGTGTATGGAAAAACTGGAGATGTGTTTCTTCTGACGAGTCAAATAAAAAGAAAATGCAGATTATGTAATGCGAACTTGAAAGAGAATTTTCCCCACATGCAGACTGCGGAGAGTTTTCGGCCTTGTTTTAAACGCTGACAGTCGTAGGCACCCAAGGGGACTTTGTTTGTTTGTGTGTCTGTTTCCTGATCCTCTGATTTCCTCTGATAAAATAATACCTGGTGCTGCTTGGAAATCTAGTTTTTGACCATTTGTGTTACAGCTAAAATTTACCAACAAACAAAACAAACACATCTCCTCTGTTTCTGTACTCTGTTTTCAGTTTGCTGGAGTCATCATTTTATAATGCAACTCATCACAGAGAATTTTATTTTGGGGAGAAACAGAAGATTACACTGAGTTTCAAAGCAAAAGAATCCATGGAAACTAAGCACACATCTATTGTTGTGCCAAGTTTAAAAAAATTTTACAATGATTGCATGGCCCTCTAAATTGGGGTATATTTATAAAAGTGTATGATATCCCACAATCGTGCTTTGATAAGTACTTTTATTGTCTGCCGTGTTGGATCTCACATCACTGCACAGTTTTGGTAGAACAAAAAGAAAGAAAGAAAGAAAGAAAGAAAGAAAGAAAGAAAGAAAGAAAGAAAGAAAAGAAACAAAAGAAAGAGAAGAAACGTGGCTGAAATAAAACGGGTGGAGTCTGTGAGAGAATGTGGCTCAGAATGTGTTACATTCAGCTTGCCCACTGAAATGAAGTGGAATTTGAAATGGGAGGAAAATGACAACACGGCAGGGAAGAAGTCACAACTTTTTAATGGGAAAAGCCTGCTGTGGCAAGATCTCCTTGGACGTGTAAATTGAAAGCAGAAAGTGAGCTGCTGGCATCCTGAGGAGACTGGACACAGCGCTCTGCCTCAGTTCAAGGCCATCTGTCTGGAGCCGGACAAGTTGCAGTCCTGAGACTCATCCCCTCAGGCGACCCTCAGCAGATACTTAGGAAATTCTTTTGTAAGCTCCACTTGTTTTAGTAACTTCCGTTGGTCTCAAGTCAGTTGTTGGTTGCAGTGGATTTTTATGTCTGTTGACATCTGGAACTCCGAGGGTCTTTGAGACCAATGACTCTATCTTTTTGTTCTGCGTTGTGGATAAGATCGAGCTGTCAGAAATGATGACAGCTCAGCTCTCTGTACTGAGGGCACAGTGCAACCTCAAGGTATCTGCTTAGGTAGAATCAGTATCGTTCTCTCAAAATTTAAGACAATGCTTGGTACTTATTTAAAGAATCTTCCCATCAGTATGATTCGGAAGACTAGATATACATTCCATGACTTATCTTCATCTTATGCATGAAAAGCTTTTGAAGCATCCAGCTCTCTTTCCCACACTTACCTGATATCTGTCCTGCAGGTTTGACTCTGTCATCTGTGCTCTAGTCAAATCTCTCTCAAACTGTTCTATCCAAACTTTGGTTTCCTTCAAAATTAGTCTGTCTTCTCTCTGGAAGCCAGGAAACATCGCAATGTTATTAGTACTATACAATTAGTCTCTGGTTACAATTAGTACTTAGCACACGCCAAATATTTTCTGGTATTGCTCTTCTCCTTGTTCTTCATCTTTTTTTGTAGTATAAGAAACAAAACTGATTCCGGATAAAATGTCTTTGGAGTACTAAAATTATCTTTCTTCCTTTCCCCTTTCAACACTAAGGGAACGTTCGTGTGGACTGAAGTTAGAGCACTAACTGATTAAATAAGGAAAAACGTGCTCAAAATAGAAAATCTTGCATCCAAAATATACCCAGAAAAGGTGGTGTCTATAAAAGAGACACAAGCCTGGGGTGCTTCCCAAACACCAGTAACTGATAATCCCAGGAACTGCTATGAATGGAGTAAACCGTGGTTGTCAAGGAGTCATCAAAACATTAGACAAATCCCACCTACTACTATTTTAAATATGCTATTACTGTATTTACTATATGTACAGAAAATGCACACAGACCATTCACTTTTATTTCCTGCACCCTTGCTGCAGGATTCTTATTGTCGATTTACCAAGTCATCTGCACAATGAGTTGTCCAGTGTTCATCCACTTACCCATATCTACAAACACAGAAACATTCCAGAACCAACGAAGTGAAAATTCTAATTTTTCAGGGGATTTCATTTCTTATAGGAATGCCAAGGTAGATAGAAACTGATTTCACATGGTTTTCTTGTGTGCACTTGCAAACGGCTTTCAGGTACAGCATCTCGCTGGCCTGACTGATCACATACCCTTCTTAGTCTTTAGGAGACAACTTGAAGTCCCCTATTGTTATACCCTGGACAGAGAGAGGCACAGAATATTGGTGTGATCCATGACTTGTCCTATCATTGGGTCTGGTAGCTAGATATAGCTATCTTTTTCCTAGACACCTCTTTCCCCCCCTTTGCTGAGATCTCCTCTGAGAACTTCTTCTTGAAATAGAGGAGTTTTCTAGGCTAGTTCATCTCAACATTTAAAAGGCATTACACTCACCTGGAGGGATTGTGACAGCCCAGAAGGTGAGCCTGGCTCAATAGATGTGGGAGACACTCAAGAATTGCTATCCCAAATATTCAGGTGACCCCAGCTCTTGTTTCAGCACACAGAGCCACACGGAGGACTGTCCTCTATGAACCTGAAGCAGCCTTAGCCCCTATACCCATCCTGCCTGATGTCTGCCATTGCGTTCATCTCCAGTGGCTCAAGTGCAGCTTGTCACTCCGTATCTCTCAACAGATGGCAATGGAATAATGATGAACTGGTTGTGTATTTATTAAGAAAACCCTGAAACTGGGGCCAGCCTGCAGAACCTCAGCTCTCCCCATGATGTTCTTCTGAATGAGCAGGTGAATGTAATCAAGGTCACGTTTTATTATGAGTTGATTTTCATGAACACAATGAACCTATTAATGAATGCACAGCTCTGATCTGCGAGGGAAAATAAACCCCGTTTATCTCCCAGGAACAGGAAGTCAAACTGGCCACTCCTCCTCCCTGGCCTTTGTCTCAGTGAACTAAGAACGCCACCGCCAGCCTTCTATGGTAGGTATCTTGTCAACTTCTGACATACCCTGGGAACTGACCCTAAGAATAGCTGCTGTTATTAAATGACATGACTTCAGGAGTCATTGGGGGATTGTGCTCTGAAATGACGGCATTAGAGTCTGTGCAGCAGAGGGCCCTGGTGGTGGGGAAGAAACAGACCTTCTGAAGAGGTGAGGGGGATGCAGCTACCCTTACACTCAACATCTCCTTTTGTAATAGGAAAATGAAGTTCTAAACAACACCAAGAGTCTCATAAACTATTGGTTCAGTGGCTTTTCTTCAAATGGTGACTTCCACATGCATTTGAAAGATACAGAGGTCTCTTTGCCTACATTTCAAGCCAAACACCAGCACACCAAACTAGCTTGACTATCAGCATTCCCTCCTTTTCTCTCTTTTAAACCCAAAGGCACCCTTATACTTTTATGGCATGCTTATATAGGCAAAAACTTAGGCTGTGTGGATCAGGGAACAAAAACAATTTCATACTTGACATAAAATTAGTCACTTCTAGCCTTTTATCCCCATGTTGGCATAAATCTATTGCAATAATAGATATTCATGCCCAGGGCCTAGAAATTATATAAAGAAATATGTAGAAGTTAAAAAAATAGGCTAAGCACTCAACAACTTGAACACAAGCATTCATTTTGCAAATACTTCTACATATATGTAGCATTTACTAAATGTATGGACTTTGACCCAATATTGAGCCAAAGAGATGTCCTCAGACTGGGGACAAGCTGGATTTTTACTTTTTTCAGTGGTTTTCTGCTTCATATTTTAATATGTCAAAATAGTCACTTTATTTGCCTTCTACTTTGTACATCACATTCAAGAAAAGCCAACAGAAGCACCACGGACCTCTTTCTATTAGTGCTGGTAAGTACATTACTTGATGCCATATTAAAAATTAGTGGGCTAGGTAGACACTAATATTCAGTCACATAGACACATATTATTTGTTATGCCAGAAAGTAAATGAATTTGCATGATGGATAATTAACATTGTTATATTATTAACATAAAATTAGCATACTAAATGGAAGGTGAGCTCGAACAAAATGCATGCAAAGGAACGATGAAGAAGCTAAGAGGTGAAGAATATTTGAAACACTCGTTCAAGACTCCTTAAATCTTACCTTGGAATTTTGTATAAAATTGGCAAAAGATGGGAAAACTCGAAATATTTCCTAACAATATGAAAATATACAAACACATAATATAAATCAGGAGCAAAATTATGTAGAAAAGGATGAGAATTGTTGGGGAGGCATCTATCCACTGATAAATAATAATTTCAGACATATAATGACTTTGAAATGCTTACACAGCTTCCAGCAAGTTACTGAAGTTAGCTGACCAGTGATGTTTTTATTTGAACTTGAAATAATCATATGTGGAAATACATATAATCTGTAAACATGCTTCAAAATAGTTTCAAATATTTTCTGTGAAATATATAAGGAAAGATTATAAGGACTCATACTTTCCCCTGTAAATACACTGCCTGAAGATGCATCTTTCTATGAGTCTCACAGTTAATACTGCACTGTACCTTCTGAGGTTCATCAATAATGTGTTGAGGGGAAAAGAGTAATTGAAAGGCTATTAGGTAATTGAACGGAATTAACTGGCCTATTTTATTCATTTACACTTAGTACAAATTGCCCAAGGACTATGTTAAAAGTTTCTTCATTGGTTTGGCAGATTGAATAATGGCATGGTAAATGTGCACTTCCAGTTAGAAAATGTATATATGTGTGTGTATACGCACATACTTATGTATATGCATGCATGTATTTACATTTTACTTATTTTGCATGTGTGTAGGGATTAAATGGAGTGTGCATGCTTCTGGAGCATGGATGTGGAGTCCAGGGGACAACTTCCTGGAGTTCTTTCTTCCTGCCGTGCAGGCCCAGGGATCTGAGGTCCTATTGCCAGTCTTGACAGCCTGCTTCGCTTCTTTACCCGCTGTGCCAAACCACTGGCCCAAGGAATCATATTTTAAATGAATCCATAATATATCATTGAAATAGGGCCATATAGGTGATACAGAAATCAAATATACAAAATAAGAGGACATTGTTTTCAAATGAACCAAGAAATTTACTAAGACCCAAGTAAACAAATACCAAAGGCTCTGAAGGGATGTGTCACCCTAATATGGACACCAGTAAAATCTGCCAAGTTCATTTACACTGTTATGCACCATTAACGGCACTGACAAGTAAAAGTTGTAAAACATATTTTAACTATTACAATATTTAGCTTTGGATGCTTGTTTCCTATATATAAAATTTCACACCAAGGAGCAAAGTTTGTAAAACCTTTTCTTAAAATTAATTTTATGATGACCAGGAAAATATCATCCAAGTCTTCCTATTAGGAAAAAGATGGAGAAAATATTCTTTAAATAGTTAAAATTTATTTCTTACATTATTGTCAGTCTCTTAATATTAAGGCTTCTGTCATGAAGTGTACTAAAAAGTGTGTCTCCCTTCCCTCCCTCCCTTTCTTTCTCATCTGTGTCCTCTGTGTGTGTGTCCTGTTTGTATATTCCTTGTGTCTGTGTGTCCTTTGTGTGTGCACTCTCTGTGTATATGTCCTGTGTACATCCTGTGTGTGTGCATGTGCTCATGTATATATATGTGTGTACGTGTGTGTGAGTGTGTGTGTGTGTGTGTGTGTGTGTGTGTGTGTAGGCTCTCATCTCTAAGGATTTTTGCCTTAAATTCTTGCTCACAGGCATCCTCTTTCACCCAACAAATGTATGTAGCCAGAGTTACTTATCTGTCTGATATGACAATTTGTATCAGAGACATCCCCAATAAAAACCCAGATCACTCATAAATCTACCACGGGGAGCATATACATATTTCAAATAGGAAAGCAAGCTGGAAACCTGTGTTGTATGTGAGTGACTCCAGTGCTTTAAATAAAGTTTCTCACCCACGTAGCAACTTGCAAGTCCAGGTTTACCAGCAAAAGCTATAGGCCTGATCGACTGCACCCTGGTATGAATCCACACTAGCAAGAGCAGGGGCTTCTCTTGAGTCTTTACTATGCCTCTCGGGAACAATCGCTTTACTCATGATTAACTACTCTAGTGGCCAGTCTCTTCCTGGGTGCTGGAAAGAACAAAAACGAGAGGTTTTTAAACCACTGTCCTAGGAAGCCCAGTTCTACCAACTGCTCCATTCCTTCTGCCCGGAAGCACCTTGAAACAGCTCCATTCATTCTGTCTGGGAGCACCTTGAAACAGCTCCATTCATTCTGCCTGGGAGCACCTTGAAACAGCTCCATTCATTCTGCCTGGGAGCACCTTGAAACAGCTCCGTTAATTCTGCGCAGGAGCACCTTGAAACAGCAGTCACCTTCACTTCCCTCCATCCTTTCCTGGGTCGCTGACTCCCCCTGCCCGCACAATACCTGTGGTTCTTGCGGATGTGGCTTCTGCTCCCTGACCCTTTCTTTCTTGGGCCTGTTTCAAAGTTTTTATTATTTACTCTTTTAAAAGTTTTTGCTTTGTATACATCTTCATTATAGTGTCAAACAGTTCCAAAGCTCCAAATGAAATCAGGGCAAAGGAGACAGAGACATCTTAGCAACTCATTCATCATGTGCCCTGGGGTACTTAACCTTAACATAAAATTCCAACTTTGTGGTGGCCAATGGCTTGTGCTGAGGTTTGAAAGACTGCAGTAGGACCTGTGCATCAGTGCTGTGTCCCAGGAAGCGAGGCACCTGGTGCGTTGCCTAGAACGCAAACAAGGCCAGGCATCCAACCCTGGAGCTTGAACAAGACTTCAAACGTGCCTGGCAATTTAAAGTTCAGATGAGGGTAGGAATTCCACTCCAAAGAAATAATCTCGTAAGAAAATTTCACCCTGCTGTTTGTCATAGAGAACTGGAAATTTACAGTGTTTAAGTTTGTACGAATAAATCATTGCTCACGCACACAGTGGCCTGCACTGGTTTTCATATTCGTGCAAAAATGACCATGTTGATGGGTGCTGTAAATTTTTTCTAAAATGCTGTGAGTCTACACACATGTACATACATATGTTAGAGAATAACAGCAACACATTACTTTAGGTTGCATTTCTGGGAACACATTCTATCTAAAAAAAGGTCAAATACAGTTAATTTTCTTTATTTCTTTTCCTGTTCAACATGATTTTATTGATTTTATTGAGCTATACCTTTTTCTCTGCTCCCCTTCCTGCTTCTCTCTCCTTCAACCCTCTCCTATAGTCTCCATGCTCCCAATTTACTCAGGATATCTTGTCTTTTTCTACTTTTTATGCAGATTACATTCATGCAGTCTCTCTCAGGGTCCTCATTGCTGTCTAGGTTCTCTGGGGTTGTGAATTGTAGGCTGTTTTTTTTTTTTGCTTTATGTCTAAAAGACACTTATGAATGAGTACATATGATATTTGTCTTTCTGAGTCTGGGTTACTTTTCTCAATATGGTGTTTTCTAGCTCCATCCATTTGCCTGAAAATTTCAAGATGTCATTATTTTTTATGCTGTTACTCCATTGTGTAAATGTACCACATTTTTCTTATCCATTCTTCAGTCAAGGGACATTTAGGTTTTTTCCAGGTTCTAGCTATACAGGTCATTTTCTTTTCATCCAACATTTTAAATATTATGACAGTGAGCATAGATCATCCAAGAATGTTCAGAAGTGAAATGTCATTTAAACTATTGAAATATGGAAAATTGAATTGCAGTGAGTAATTAGAACTTGTGCAAAGTATGTCTGACATCCGTGTTTTCTGCAAATAGATACATAAACTTTGAAATTCTAAATTAAATTTTAGGAGATCAGGAAGAACAAGAAACCACCAGACTTTGTGTATACTTGATGTGCTATATTAAAGCCCTAAGCTGCTGACTCTCCTTAATTTAAATGTAATTATAACATTTACTACTAGTAATGATCTGTCTGGGGTACCTGTCATATGAACCAGAGAGATCTTTGTTAACCCCATCAGGTCTACTGAGTATTCCTTGCTAAGTTATAATTAAATTTATATCCTTGTTCTCATATTAAAATTCAGTCTGAATAACTTCTTAAAAACAGTAAGTATGTATAAACGTATGCTCTCATTGTGGAGTGGCTATCAATTCAGACAGCAAAATCCTACCTCATTCTCTTGTCCATCACACCCTGCACCGCGGATATCAGGATATTGCGTCAGAAACTGGGCTACATAGGTCATAATAGACTTCTCATCTGGCTTGTCCACATCAACATCTGTAAAAACAAAGCTCAATTATGTGAGTTACTTCATGCCTTAGGTGTTTATCAACACAAGTTTTGAAACATAGTTGCTGCATCCCAAGCTTACATCTTGAACCAAGAAGAAAAGTTTAGTCTGGAGGATACTGGGTAGAAATGCTATCACATGGACAAGGGGTACTTTTTGAGAGAGAGCTTTGTGGGAAGTAGCACAAATTCCTTGTAGATCATTTCAAGGCCAATTTATCATTCATTGAAGATGCTGCATGATTACATAGGTGTCCTGTCAGCTAATAAAAATGCAATAAAACGTGAAGCTGAGAATCTGAGTGAGCCTGTGGGGTCCAAATGCCCACGCGTGTAATGCTAGTGACTGCTTGTGTAGGTGCAAATAGGGCCAATCATAAATAAATATTACCTGATAAATTTTACTGCATATGACTTCTCAGAGAGCTTCTTCAATGTGGACATTCAAAATGCCAGTGCTTTAGACAAGCACTCTTTGAGAGACAGCCTGAAAGCATCTCGATTAACTTAGTTGTTGAAGCTACTGATATTTATGCAAAATCAGCATAATCCAGGGCAAATATGTATGCATATTCAGTAATTATACATGGGGTGGAGCTGCATACACCACTTAAATGTAAATAAATTAGTAAGTGACCGAGTGTTCACTGACGTTCCTTCTCGCCCTTTGATCAGCTGTGTGCATCTGCTTTAACCACTGCTCAAAGAAACCTTGACGAGGTCTGAGCGGTGCACTGATCTCTGGGTAGAGCACTACGAATTTAGAGTCATCCAAAGGGTCTTTTAAGTTCTGTGCACCAGGCTGATGTGCCAATGGCATTTTGTTGTTGTTCTTGTTTTAGGTTTTGGTTTTTGGAATTTGGTTTTTCAAGACAGGGTTTCTCTGTAGCTTTGGAGCCTGTCCTGGAACTAGCTCTTGTAGACCAGGCTGGCCTAGAACTCACAGAGATCCACCTGCCTTTGTCTCCCCAGTGCTGGGATTAAAGATGTGTGCCACCACTGCCCGGCTTGGTATGCCAATGGCAAAGAGCTGTCTGGAATACTGGTATAACCTATTCCCCACAACAGGGTGACAAACATGCAGAAGACACACGACACAGGAAGTTATTATTCCCCTATGCACTCCCCAGCTTTATGTTTCTTAGTGGCATCTCAGAAGTCATGGAATGTGTGGGTCAGGGGCATGCGAACATGCTAGGCCTACATATATCAGTTGAGGATGGTTCTGTGTACCTTCAGGATCAAGTAGTCTGGGAATGCCCAGTTGTGTTTCTGCGATGGTGAAGGCATCCTCCAGGTTTTCCCTGTTCGATCTACTTTTCACCTTCTCCAGGTCCACCAGCTCAGGCCGGATGGCATGGATGACAGAATGGAAGGCCAGCCCAGTCCTCCAGCTCTTCCCGAAGTCTTTCACTTCTATTCCCATCTGCCTGAGTGTGATAAACAGAGAAAACAATGTCACATTCTAGACTGATGGCAGCACTTGCTTTAGGGTTTGAATAAAGCCCAGACATGTTAACCAAAGATGCTCTATGTCAATCAACGGTATATGTCAATCACAATTTTAGAAAGTATTAAGATGAACACATTTTACTTATATAGTTTTCTTTCTTTTCATCTCCTCTTTTATCTTCTTTTCTTAACTTGTTTTGAGAGAGTCTTACTATGTAATTCATTTTGGCCCTGTCAAGTCTCCTCTCTCATACTTCTGAAAGTCTGGATTAGAGGTGGTTACTACCACGCAGTATTTTCGACATGGTACTTTTCAATTACTGTGATGGGCCCTTCAGAGCACGTTTTATGCATGTTTTGAAAGGAAAATGGAATTACTTTAAAATGTGTAAAAATTTTTAAGAGGGGAAAATATTAAGATAAGAATATAATAAGCCTCATGGTGTCCTGTGAGTGCGGGCTCTAACAGGCTAAGATGGTGTGTCTAAGTCATGTCAAGTAAATTATAGAAGATAAGATACATTGCAATCACATATGTAAGTCAATGCAGTCACATGTGCAATGTGCTCACCACGCAGCTCATACATATGTTCAGACACTAACTCCAGTTGCTCCACCAATCAAGTGGGTTTGCAACTGTCTGTCTATCTGTCTATCTATCTATCTATCTATCTATCTATCTATCTATCTATCTATCTATCTATCATCTATCTATCTATTTATCTATCTATCTGATTTCTTTGAGAGAAATTCCTGGTGGTGAATCCTTTATCTTTGGTGGTGAACATGACTAATGAAAAACCAGTTCTAATTAATGCAGCTGTTCAAGCTGGTGATAATAGGTTCTTGTTGAAAACAGAAGCAACACAACCTTGCAGCGAGGCCCCCTCCAGTGTGTAACTTATCAAGTGTAAAGGGAGCTAGGAAGAGAGTTCTAGAGACTATCCTGAACATCTTGAGAACCCCCTGGAGAGGGGTAAAAGCTACAGACACCGGCGCTTACTTCACACTTGGCAAATACAATCTTCCAAAGTTTCTTTTCTAAAAATTAGTGTCAACTTGCCAGTAAAGTGGCTCAGTAAGTAAAAGCACTTGGCTGTGCAAGGCTGACCGTCGAAGGGAGTTTGATACCACGTGGTGAAAGAAGAGCAAATCAACTCCCAAGGGCTGTCTTCTCAGTTCCACAGCATGTGATGACATAACCACTTCCCCGTCTCCCTGTCTCTGTCTCTCTCTCTTTCACACACACACACACACACACACACATTATTATCAGTTAATAAATTTAAAATAAAATTAGTCTTCTTAACTGTATAGATATTTCTAAGTGAAGCAGAAACATCATTTAGTTTTTCGCAGGTTCTCAAGGTTTTCATAAAAAATACAGTCTGACAGGTCCATGAGTAAGTTGATAAGTGATCTCCAAGTCCTATCCTAAAGAAGAATAACATTTGACTCTCAAACGTACTGTGTCTGTGTCTACTGGCTGCACAAAACATATGTGCCAAACATACTGTGTCTGTGTCTACTGGCTGCACAAAACATATGTGCCAAACATACTGTGTCTGTGTCTACTGGCTGCACAAAACATATGTGCCAAAAGTAAAACCTTTGGAATTCATATTGACTTTGTAAATAAACATGTTAAACTATCTCTTAGGGTTTCTGTAATTATACAGAATATTTGAATATTCTCTTAAGTCATTAACTCTAGATACTATGTAGTTTTTTCAGCAGAAATCTACTACCCTCTGTGGCTCCATCCTTGTTTCTGCTTATTTGAATATAATGCCTTCATCTTACCCTCATCCCAACACTTGCCCTTTGCTCCCATTTCTTCATGCAAAATGTTTGTCTCTTTAAGGCACTAAAAATTAGTCCTTAACTGAATAAGGTAGCAGAATTAATAAATAAACAAGCCAATATATTCACCATATAATTAGTTATTTTTTCTGATTTTCTTGAACTTATATTATTGGACTGAAACATAGTTCTCTTAAGTATTTATTATCTTAGAGTAATTAAAACTGCCATTTCATTTTCTTCTGTTCATTGAAAATATATGGAAAATGCATGTGTTAATCTAAAGGTATACATATTGTTTCTCATCACATCAAATTAGTAGCTTGCCTTTACAAAACAATGTTGGTTTCACCTCAAATTTATCATCTATGAATTTTGTAAAGAAACACAAAGAAACCAGGCCCATCCTGCAAGGCAGTGACAACTGTGTCCAGTTCATAGGTTTCTTTGACCGGTACTGTTGTTTACATAGAACTACTAGTGTTAATTTGGATGCACACATGTTTGCTTGCTTGGTTCTATTGCTAGTTTCTGTCCCCAAACACAAAGATTCTTATTTGGCAGTGGCACCCCAATGCTGCAACTCAGTGCTTACATTTCTGAAAATACTTGTAAAACTTATTAAAAGCTTGAAGGGCTTAATTACCTTGCATCCTAAAAGACATTTTTTTCATTGACTTTTGTGTACTATTTGTGTGAAGATATGGATCACAGTTAGCCCAGTGATTACTAACTAGAGTCCCACACAAGATGATTTTAGGAATATTGCCATTCATATGGTGAGATGGGGATGGAATCTGAAGCCCTCACTGTGTCAGGCAAGACGCTGAGACATACAGGCTGAGGTAGCAAAAAAGGAAATTTATACAAAAACTATTGGCAATAGGGCTGCATATTAATATCATGTGGTCTGAAAGAATTTTCATAGCAAAGATCCGGATTCACTTTCTGCACTTCTGCAGTGTATGCAGATATCAAAGAGATGAATCTTAGTAATGCATTGATGGGTAGAGACTTCTCAGGTCCCCAATTATACATCTACTTAAAGACAAGGAAAAGAAAATCATCATTAATATCAGAATACAAGTTGCATGAACAACTTTGACTAATCACCATATATATGAATACTCATGCC
>NC_022034.1:15934548-15939880 GCF_000317375.1 Microtus ochrogaster | reverse complement strand
GGTTTCCAAATTTAATTTTTACTACAGACTCTAAAGAAAAACCAAACTTTGCTTTTGGAAATATTTCTCATGACATCTTGAGTCAGAGACTCTCAAATTAGAAAATCATCAACACAGTTTAAAAGCTAATCAAAACCACATACATTATTAACATTAATTACATCTTCTCTGTTCATCTTCTCCTCCACTGAATTTTGTGCTTTGAACATTCAAAAAAAAAAGTCACTATATTTAGTGCCTCAATATTTCATAATAAGGTCTTGTTTATAATTACTTTCCAGAAGTAGATAATTGGATTCGTATTGGACTTATGCGAGCAAGCCTGGGAGAAAATGAATTAGTTTTTTATGTCATTAGGGAAGAACAAATGAAAATACCATTTTTAATATAAAGAAACTTGTCCCAACTGACAGCAAACCACAGAATAGGCTGATCAATGGAAACCCCACTAAATGTGCTAAAAGAAGCCCCTGCAACTACTGCATTTATATCCACTATAATAAAAAATATGAATCTCTGTAAATTTTGGCTGCATGTGGTAACACTAGCATGGACAGAGAAATCCATGTTCCAGATAAAGACCAAAGAGGGGGAAATGTGTCTAGAAAGTCTCAGAATATGTAAACGTTTTCCCAAGGATCTTAGCTTCAGCTTACATTGTCATTAAATAGAACTCAGAAGCTTTTAACGAGGAGATAATCAAGCATGAACCGTTTACAACCTTCTAAATGAGAGCAGAAATTCAAAACAGTGGCCTGATTAGAATTAACCTCCATGCTATGAATCAAAGGTGACTAATCAAGCTTCTTAATCAGCCTTAATCAATTATATGAAGCAGGGATTAATTTTATCACAGGGTTTCCTAGGGCATGAGTAGTACTTGTGTGCCTATATCCATTTTTTTATTACTCTCTGTGTGTGCTCTGGTGTGCTTGTCGAGGTCAGATGACAACCTGGAGCAGTCCTCACCTTTCTATTCTCCTGGGATCTAACTCAGGTCGCCAGGCTCACCAAGTGATTGATTTTACTGGCTGGAGCCATCCGGCCAGCACTTTTGTTAATTGGAGGAGAAAAAAGCAAAGGTTGAAGAAAAGATGCTTATCCAATATCTTCTCAAATCCCATGACCACGAGAAGTGATGGGAGCATTTCACTGGCCTCGAGATCTTTCAGGACTTCAGGTTAAGCAAACTGTTGGCACTTACTTGCCTGCTGTGTGTTGGACCCACTTTAGCAGAGTCTTTTTGGCATTGCCTTGGATCTTGGCGGTCACCTTGCGCTTGCTTGGTGGGCTGGCAGTCTCAGTGCTGACCATGCTGTCCACAGAGGAAGCACTGCTGGACAGAGACTGTAACTGTGGGAGGTTGCTGGTCAGCTCTTCGATCTGTGTGTGGGAACAAGCAGAAAGCAGTTAAGATAGTCTTTGTTCCTTTTTGCTCAGGGTTTACTTCCCCATGGAGAATGACCAATCTTAGCATCCTTTATGCCCCGAGGGGGGAATGAGTTTTTACAGGGTATGGTTAGTATCATAGCCCTTTGAAAAAAATGTTTTTAATGCTAATCTATTGTATTTTGTATATATGAGTATTTTGTACACGCATATGGATGTGTATCATGTGTGTCTCTGGTGCCTGTGGGAGCCAGAGAAGGCCCTCAGATCTCCTGGAACTCGAGTTACAGAAGGTTATGAGCTGCCAGGTGGGTGCTGGGAATTGAACCCAGGTCCTCTGGAAGAGCAACCAGTGCTCTTAACCCTGAGCCATCCTTCCAGCCCCTCTTAGTTTTCCTTGTACTTCATGTTACATTGCTGGGTGTATCTTACACACAGGAATAAGTATTGACTTGCTGAGGGGATTCAGTTTGAGCTGTTTCCTGAGGGTTGGGAGACTTGTCTCCTGCGTGGTGATAATGGGAGGTACTGATTTATTGAAGGAACCACTGGGGGAGCTGCACTGGGAAGGAGCTGGTGAGTCTTAGGGCTGCCATGCCTGCAAGCCTAGTACCTCGCTTTTCTCCATGGCTTCTTCTCTCACCATGCTACTTCTCCTTTTTCATGCCTGCCATGGTGTCACCCACCACGACGTGAAGCCAAGGAGCCCTTCCTAAAGCTGCCACATGTCACTCAGACTTTCAGCTTTCAAAACTGTGGCCTAAATAAACCTGTGTTCTTTATATATTGCAGTGCCTTGGTTATTCTGTCATACCAATGGAAAGGAGATTGACGTAATTATTAAGGTAAAGCCTAGTGAGTAATCTAGACACAAAGGCAGGTTCACTTCTCCCTGCTGTGTCTAATAGAACATAGAAGGGTTCCCTGCCCAGGTAAAATCAAAGTAACATTTTCCTGAGCTCCTTCTATATGCACACATCTCACCGCTGTGGCACGTCTACATTTCAGATTGATTGCCTTGGTATTTCTTTGGGGTGGAGGAATCATATATGACAGGGTTGAGTGGGAGAAACAGAAATTTTTCTCTTAAAATATGAATGTGGGGAGCCACAGTTCTGCTGAGTCAAGGATCAACTAAAGGGCATGGAAAAGAGGGCATTATGAACTTCTGCCACCCTATCCCTCTTTGATGTCACAGCAAGCAAACATGTAGTACAGTACCTGGAAATACAGTATAATGGTCCACATCAGCCCAAGAACAATTGACGGTCGGCCATCAGCGATGTCAGTAGCATTAATGTTGACTAACTTAATCTGTTTGAAAAGAAAACAGGGTCAGTAATTCACCAGAATATTGTGGCTCATTGAACTATGTAATAATTAGGATGTTGTTAGATAATGATAGCATTTGGTCATGCCTGTGTAACAGCACAAAAAATAATAATGCAGGCAATAGAGACAAATGGGCAAATGGGTTTATGAAAGTTTCGGGGCATTTGTTGAGCATAAAACTGAAAACAACTGGAAAGTAGCGCTCAAATTTTTATTTTATTTAAAGTTTCAAAAAACACAGCATAACAACATGCAGGGAATTGCCAACAAAAAAAAAGTCAAACAAAAATGCAGCTTTTCTTTATATTTAGAATTTGACTAAAACAAAAGAAAGCAGGGTGGGCAGCATTAAAAGAGCACTTACTTTGATGGCTTTTACCAAATAATATAAAAGTTTAGGCTCTCTTTTACCTATAAAAATCAGCAGCTGGAAAGTCTAAAATTTGTACTAACCGGTGATCCTCTGTACATGGACTGACATGGAAAACAAAGGAGAAGATAATGCGTATGGGTAAACAGACTACAGAAGGGCTACGTTGTCCGCTGGAACAAATGTAGACCAGTTACAGCATGGCGAGGAGACAGGACTTGAAACAGAACTAAGGACGGCCGGGCAACCTCAGGACGGACCGATATTATAGGAACCGTGGGGTGAAAATAGAGAGATTTCCCAGCAGAGGTCAGTCTGCTACTCATAATTGTTCCTAATTGCCTGCTGGGATGCTTTCCCTACTATTCAAAGTTCCTAAGCAGTGCCATGAACTTAGAGGGCCAGTCCCTACGGCAGTCTCCACGCAAGCAAAGGGTGTCGCTCATCACCCCTCCCACCTTCCCTACCAAAGATGGGAAAAGGCCATCAACAGCCTCTCAGACGCCATGCTCAGTAACCCTCAGCCGAGTTCCCAACAAGGAGATCCCTAATAAAATTCAGACATTTTTAAATGGTTTTCTTTAATGACAGTTTGTCAGAGATTGAATTGGGGTTCTTTCTATGCTCAGTCAATACAATATTTAATACATGATTCCTGTGCTTTTTTAAGTATACGTTTTTTTTTTTTAAGATGTAGGGTTATTCTGTGAAACCAGATATTGACAAAGGATACCTTCTCTTTATAAACTATACCTTCTATAAATTAAGTCAATTAAGTTTTCACTGAGATATTAACTAGAGGAAAGTTGTTCTTTTGTTGGATTAATAAATATTCCCCAGAAAGTAATTAGGTTTTTTTTTGCCAGGGAATATTTCGAGAGTCTCTTCTATCTTGTCCATTTCATGTCCTGTGGGAAACCCAATGAGAGTCAGAGAGAAGAAAATCCCTTTGACCTAGGATAAGAGCAATCTCAATATGGTCCCAGCGCTGCACAGAGGCTGCAGTTGTCTGTGTACACATCCTGGTACCTGGGGCTTTCCAGGGCATCGGAGTCACAAGATCCATTGCATCACTAACTCCCCAGAGTGTTAGTTGGTGCTGCAATGGATACAAGCTAAGCTTGTCTCAAATTCCCAAGTCCTAGGAAACATTCAATTTGACATTTGTGGGGAAGCAATTCAAATAGCCTGGTTTCTAGACATTCGTGGATATCTACTTATAAAGCTAGTTTGGATATTGCTCCACACAGACATTCTATGTTCACACAAATAAGATAGGGCTAAATCTGAGAGCTATGCCTGTCAGGAAAGAATTGTGGCAGTAAGTAATGAACTCATGAGTACTTACCTTCTACCTAAGAGCCACATCTAGGGATCTATCTGGAAATGCACCTTCAGTGCCATGCAAGAGCTTATAAATTGCATCACTATTTCTCTCTGAAAACTAATCAAAACTGAGAATGGCTTATAAATTATGTCATAGCCTGGCATAGGATTGTTATGTAAGCATAAAAATTGAACAAGGAAATCTATATAAATAGATTTGGGGCGATTTCTTAAGTATACCTCTAAATAGAAAAGCAAAGTATACCTACAGCATTCTACCTTCATGTAAGAAAGGAAGAGGTATACAAACACACAGCTCACTTGTGAAAAGACATACAGAAAGGACGTCAGAAACCAGAGACTGGTTACCTGAAGGCTGGAAATAAGGGAAGTGAAAATAGAAGCATGGTGGGGGGGGGGTGCAGAGAGAATCTGCAGTATTATTAAACTTTTCCTCTAAGAACAATGATGATGACTAACTTCTCCCAATAAACAAGGAACTAAAGGCAACCTGTGTGTGTGTGTGTATGTGTGTGTGTGATGCAAAATGAATATAAACAGTAACAAATGAGTAGGAGTATTTTATCTATAAAAACTGTAAATATAATTCAGTGGATCCAGAAGAATAGAACTAACCTAGGCCAAAAGGAAAATAGTTTTTTTGATTTATACAATTATCATGTTACTGCTCTCTAGTTCCTCAATATAGTCATACTGGCACATGGATTAGCAATTCTAAAACTATTTTAAATTTAAATTAGAGTGGAAAGGAGAGAGTTATACATTGTTGATGAAATCTAGGTCTCTCATTATCAAAGAGAGCTGAAACAAATGAGCAGAAAAGGTCAGAGGAAACAGTTTGTACCGGCCTGGAATCAGGATGAACTAGTAGTACACACACACACACACACACAC
>NC_022034.1:15925596-15934333 GCF_000317375.1 Microtus ochrogaster | reverse complement strand
GGAAAGGAAAAGGAAAGAATGAAGGAGGGAGAGGTATACATACATAGATTAGAAAACACACATATTTTCCAGAGCCATTTCTCAAAAGAACCTAGCTTCAACAGCATCCCAGCAGCCACACACAGATCTAGCACACAGATCTGGCTTATAGTGACCATTCACAAATGAAAAGAAGACCTTCTTGGAGCAGTGCTCAATTTCAGACCCAAGGAACAGAGAATATGAACTAAGCCTGAACATGTGTGACCACATGTACAGAAGAGATGAAGCCAGATCTATAGGATGCAGATGCCAACTGCAGGCACTCTCAACAGCCAAGCAAGAGTAAGAAAACAACACAGCACAGCAACTACTGAAAGCAACTAATGAACTCCAACTAGGAAATAAAACAAACAGAGCTAATACTAAAAGAAATTAGTTAAATAAATAGTTTGTTTCTTTTTAGAAGACTTTCGGCATGTATCTGCAATGAGAAGAAGTTAAAGCCAGCAGTGGGCAAGTGGAGCAATAACCATTAGAAAGCAATAGATGTTAATTCTTGAGAACTAGATAATTACATGGTCTTAATTATTTCCCTTAAATTACTTCTCGACTGTAAGTGGAAAAATAGCCACATCACCATCTGAAAGCATCCAGATGCACTGGGGTTTGAATGTGTCACTGACATTATATGTGAAAATATAACCCTTCAGTCAAGAGCATTTGCTGAATTAGACTCTGGTGGGTTACTAGGGCCAGATGAGGGCTTTATGGTGAGGCTTCCCATGGCAGAAAGGAAAAGGGGCCTGGGCTGACACGGGGTTACTCTATCTCAGTATGTGAGATCCAACAGCACTTGGTGATACAGCCAGAAGGCAGATGCTTTCATCAAGCTCTTGGATACTCTAGCTTCCAGAACTCTGAGAGAGTGATGTTCTGGTTTGACAAGTCATGCGGTCTTAAGTATTTTGTGACAACCACAGCTAACAGACTAGGGGGCCACCTTATCAACTGATGGGAGCTCACATCATCAGAATTACAAAAGAAGAAGCCTAGGTCCATCTGCATGATATACTGGGAACGATGTAACAGTGCTTTCTTGTGATTCATGCCAGCAATGTGGAACTACAATGTAATCACAAGAACACACCACATAAGACCAAACTGAGAGTTTCCAAAACTAGCTAACTAGCAGTATTAAAAGTGCCAAAGGTCACAAAAGGCTAGGGGTGCATGGAGAATTGCTGTAGATTGGGGGACAATGAGATTTGCCTTAGATTGAATCCTGGGGCAAAGGCGCATCTAGACCACTGTCTATGCATGTGTTAATATGTCAGACTGGCCTTAATTTTTCTTCTTTTGATAACAGTTCCATCATTACATATGTTCTTAACATGGAGGGAGTTGGGTGAAGTATATCTTTTGTATCTTTTCTGTAAATCTAAATTATTTTACTTCGCTGCTGCTTGTCCGTGTTGCACAGACAGCATACAGTTGTGGTGGCACAGACAATAGTGTGAATGCCAGCATGCCCAGACTTTCTCCTTTCAGTGTGGCCCTTACGTTCCTTACCTTCCTTCCTTCAAGGAACTTGAGTGCCGTGCCGATGTTAGCCACTGCATGAATGCGCTTTACCCGGCGTCCTTGTTCACAAGGCTGGGGAAAGAAAGGCGTGGCCGTAACAGCATGTATGCTCATTGAAAGATCTCTAATTCCACTCCCATGTGTCAAAATACACACTGAAGGAACTGGGAGAGCAACCGCCATGACACCATCTCAGTGAGGTGAGCAAGCGTGTAAAGGCGTGTTATCTCAGCAGTACTGGGGAGACACACTCACTTCTCCATAGAGGTTCAATCGCAGATCTGTAGTGTGTTTTCCTGGCTGATTTCCAAGAATTAAAGCTCAACAAATTCTCATGCTGTCTACTGAGACAGTCATGCCTACATGGCAAGAAATATTTATAAGAAAAGTACTTTCAGCCACTCATCACCCGCCCCCCTTTCTTTAGCTATAAGGACATACAAGGATGTTGACAATTACTAGTGATCTTTCTTGAGTTGAACGACCAAAACTTTGAAGCAAATGAACCAAGAGTAAAACTCGGATGATGAGAACTAAAATGCTTATCTTCTTTTTCTTTGCAAGTGTCTGCTCCACATGGTTTATGTTTATGTGATGAAATTCACCATGCATATTGTCTGTCATATTTAGCAAGAATATCCAAAGCAATTTCAGTGAAGTAAATACTGTGAGCCCAGTTTTTGTGTACTGGGACCACAAATATTAATGAGATACAGTTGTTTTATTCAAGGTTCTGATAATGTGAAAGGTCTCTATGAACCTAGAGCTCTAAACAATATCCCAGGAAATTCAAAACCACGTGTTATAGTTTCACAAAGGTGATAATTTTAGATTGCAGTTTTTAAAAATATTTAAAATAGAAGATATTTTTACGCTTTTTAGTGTTGTTCTTTCCTAAGAACTTATTTATGTCAATACATATATTTTATGTTTTGTCTCATTACAGGCCTATGCACAGAACACTGGTTCGGGTTATTTAATTAACTATGTGTTACCACTACAAAAGCATTTGCAAGTGCACCAACTAAGACACTCAAGACTCAGAGTAGCAACGCCATATTCTTTCATCCCACCTATATCCATTCTTATTTCCTGTCTTCCCACACCCTTGGCAACCATTTAAGACTCAGCCCAACACATGCCTGCCTTTACAGATTAAACGCATTTATACGAAGTCCTCAATGTTCTTATTTTAAGCCGCGCACAACAGCTCAATCTGTCATCTTAGTTCCCTGTTGCCTAATATGGGAAGGAGGGTTGCCATGAATTCAAGGCCAGCCTAGGCTAAAGACTGAAACCATAAACTAAGAAAAAGAAAAAAAAAAACATTAAAGCTATTTGAGCTGTTGTCTGTATTTAAAGGGTATCTCTGTAATAGTCACTTGAGCCTTTTCTACACATCAATTTATTGACAATATTCACCTGAACTGCCTCTGTACAGGGCTCTCGTTCATAGTCAGCCATATATTCAGGGTCTTGTTTACACTCTTCTGATAGGAGCTGGATCATTTCCAGGTCATGGCTGGCTAATAAATCTCATATTTCTCAGCTTTTGTACAAGCGTGATTTCCCTCAGGCGTACGTTCCCTAGAATTGCTGAGTCAGTGGCAAAATGGTTTCCAATGTTTAATGCTACGTTTTTCCAGAGGGTAGTTAGTGCTCTGTTCACTGTTTGCGACAGTGAACCACAAAGATAAAGATAATTTTGTCCATGTAAGTTCCCTTCAACACTTGATTTGACAGATGGCTTTTCTATTTTTTAAATTCAGCATATGTTCTGCTCCCACTCCAGTGCCCATCTGTATATCCCTGACCAACCAGCATTGGCATAAACTTCTCCCTCTGACCTGCAGGTTTCTTTTGTCAAATTCTTTTCCATATTTCTTGCCAAAGTCTCTCCTTTGAGCCATTGCTATCTTTTTGTTTAGTGCATGTACTTTGCACACCCTTGCTACAATGCTCTTCTAAGCCTCTCCCAGAGCAAACTGTGTCTGTCTTAGGTGAGAAACTTTGGCCACTTTCTCCTGTTTTCATTTTATAAATTCTTAATTTGATTCTAATCAAGTTAAATGAAGAAAATTTTCACATCCAGAGTTTTTTGTCATGTATTACTTTTTAAACTCTATTTTCTAAAAGATCTTAATTTATCTTCTCTAAGTGTGACAAGACTTAGGTACCGAAAGCACACAGATACGAACTGTCCATATGTTTAGGATCTAAAGAACAATTTCATCTTTTTAATTTTCTAAAATTTAGGTGTTTCTTCATGCTATTTATTGAAAAATCCCTACTTTCTCCTGCATCTGACATTAACCCCTATATTATATTGTATAGTTCCATTATGCTTTCTATTTCTCAACTCTATTAAATTTATCAATATGAATACCCCATATCAACACCACACATTCTAATTATATCTACAAATACAGTGTCTGATGTTGAGTTAGCAAATTCCTTCTGCCTTTCTTCTTCTTCAGACGTGTATTGGCTCAGTGAAGAGGGGATAAAAGCCTGTTATATTATCTTGACTTATATTTGCATCTGATTTTCGGACAATAATGGATTCTAGCTAGTAGCTATTCTCACTACAAGGCTGTAAGCTCTTTGGGGATGTCAGCCATATTTCACTCATCCGTGTTTCTCCAGAGGCATCAGAGAGTGTCTTATTCAGACTGCAGATCTGAGAAATGTTAGCTTGTCAGTAGGCAATGCAGACTGTGGAATCGAGGTCAGTTCAGTGACTAACAGCCTTGGGGTGAACACGAGGGACTGTTGATGCTCAGGCTTTCCCAAGTACCTACTGGTCATGTCTGAGCGGATTAGCAGACTCCCCTGAAGGCAAAGTGCTTGAAGGGTCCTCCAAAAAGCAGGCATGTTTCCAGGTCAACCAAACAGATTTAAAGGGCCCTCTCCACATTGTTGGTATGTGTCCACGGTGTTGCTATTGGGTTTTTTGTTTGTTTGTTTGTTTTATGTTTTTGAGTTTGTTTTTTTCTCTTTTTCCTATATGGCAAATATTCACATTCTTTAAATGTCCCACAGTTGATACTCAACAAAATAGAGGGATCCGAGACAAATAATTGAACATATTTAAAATTCCCTTAAATAAAATCAAAGCCAAGGGAGCCACAGCAGGTCATTAAAGGGACTAGAAGATGGAGCCCTCACCCTGAGATGCTGGCAAAACAGCCTGCTAAGCCATTTGGCCACATTTCCTGAATGCTGATCAGAGCCAGAGGCCTGGGCTGCACTTCTGAGATGCTCAGGACATTGCTTGCTACAGAACTGCCCTCGCCCTGGGATAATTATAGAATTCCCCACTGTGCTGACGATCCTAAGGACAATACTTTGTTCACATTCTTGCTTTGAAAGGCTGAGAAAATGCCTAGGGCCTTCATTCCTTTGCACCCTGTTCTTCCTCTCTGCAGAATCTTGGACCATAGCACACACATGCAAAACTGAAACACTAGTTGATAATCTCAAAGTAACTTCAGTTTATGTGGCTGAGAATTTTAAGTATCAATAAACAAAAGCTCAGGTTAGAAAATGCCCTTCCAGCCTAGTTTCCCTCTCTGCCAGCCGAAGCTATAAAAACTTTTGTTCTCTTTACGGTCCTGTATTTCTAACTATACATGAATGGGTAGGACATTTTAACAAAGAACTGTGTTATGAAATGTCCACTACTGCTTTTCTAGAATAAGTTAACTCAGAATTTAAATGCCTACCAAAAATGAGATAGCTGATCGGTTAAATACAGTGGCAGAGTTAGATCTAATACTTAGAATGACAAGTGTGCTCTTCCAACACTCATACAAGGCTCCTTCAGTCTTGATGTAAATTCAGGTGGGTTTAGGTCAGGAAGCCAAAGGAATGTGCTTTTGATCTGATATTCTCACATGCTAGCACTACTTCATATGCTGACATATAATTTAGCTCATTTACATGCCTGCATGCTCCGAACTAGCTGTTCACGTGTGATCTGTTGGGCTCCTTCCACAGCACAGCATAGACAAGCATTAGGGTGCGTGTGGTTGACTGAGGAGGCGTTTCCGGTAGCTAAGAAAGAAGGATGACTTGGGAGTGTGACTGAGAAGGAGGGATGCTAATTAAAGCTATGTGACGGGAACTTCCTGCTGAGGACAACTGGTAGTAGGTGCCCCTGGGGACTTTACAGGGATGCTTCTGGGACCTCTGTACATGTCTCAGAAATGTAAAACTTTAAGGGTCATGCAACCATCCCTGGGCTCCGATCCTCACTACATAGAAATCCTGAGGGTTTTTTGCGACCTAAATTCTCTTACATTTCAGACTGATGGATGACCTTTGCAGCTCTGATCAGGCTCCGATCAGCAGTCCAGAGCAGAGAGGCCTCCCATCACCCAAAGCAGCCATCAAAAATGGACTAAGATGATGGACACCTGTCCGCAAGCATCTGCTGCCCTGCAGTTTGCACTGAATTCACACCAGCTCATAGTTTTGAATAAATTCTTACAATGTACTGTGTCCAGGGGAAGAGTGAAAACTCGATAATCTCTGTGGTCATGATTAAAAAGATACAAGAGATAAACTCGAGGGGTCCCAGACCCTTGGGTCAGTGGAAGGAACATAACACTGCTTGTTTTGGACGCAGTCTCCTGTCCTAGAGGAGGCAGAACCCAGAGTTAGGTCTTCACTGCTGCTGTGATCCTCCCGTGCCTGCTTGTTTTATTGGTTGTCCCATTTTCAATTTTCTAGAATGAACTTTGAAGCCCACACAAAAGCAGAGCCCTTCACCTATACTTTATACTAACTTAAAGACAGAAGATTCCAGGGAGATTTGTCACCCCCCAAGCCTCTTAGGGGAGATTGGGGTGACCCAAATGCCTAAGTGATGGCTCCTGCCTACTCATCTTTAGGTGTCAAGTGTAGAGCTTGAATTTTGCTGCCACAAAGGACAACTTTCATCTGAAACGTGGCACATCCCAAGAACTTTGGTGTTCCCTGCATTATCTGTGTGAGAGTTGTCAATTTAGACAGCGTTAGTGGAGTGCCATGACAGATGTCCATGCTGTAGTCTCAGCTACCCTTAGACTCTGTGCCGAGGATCACATGAGCATCAGCTAACAGTCAGTCTGATCAGTGCACTGAGGCCTCATTGCCCCTCCTCCATCCACGAAGCTACAGTTACTGACATTTGATTTTTCTCACAAGTACAAGGCTTTAACAAAAAGATTCTAATAAGAGAAAAGGAAGTATTGTCAATTCCAGACTTCTTATCTAGGCTATGACAGGACATTTTGAAATTATTTTTTGAACTCTGTTTCCCAGTTATAGAAAGCATTTATTTATACCTTATGTCTCCAGCTACTTACGGTTATACTCTGATACAGAATAATATATATTTTATTTGTTTACTTTTTTTATTGTTTTTATGGAGCTATATATTTTTCTCTGCTCCCTTCCCTCCCTCCTCCTCCTTTTCTACACTCCCCCATGGTCTCCATGCTCCCAATTTACTCAGGAGATCTTGTATTTTTTTTTATTTCCCATGTAGATTAGATCCATGTATGTCTCTCTTAGGGTTCTCTTTGTTATCTAGATTCTCTGGGGTTGTGAATTGTAGACTGGTTTTCTTTGCTTTATGTCTAAAAGCCACTTATGAGGGAGTACATATTATGAAAAATGCAGTAATATAATGAAAATATACTTCCCTGCTCACTGCCAATGTTGCTGGCACTCTGTGGGTTTTATGGGACATAAAAATGTTTCCTGAGCATTCGGTTTTTGTTACAAGTGATTGATGATAGGGGATGCCAGCCAGAACATGGCAGGTGCCATATTGCTTTCCAACTTAGTTTCCAGCAGACAGCTATATAAATACTAAGAGACGAACCTTTCACATAGGACACAGATGCAGTCGTGGTTAGTTTTTTTTTTGTCAGTTTGCCACAAACTGGAGTGGGCTGGGAAGAGGGAACCTCCATCAAATTGTCCTGGAGGCAAGTCTGCAGGGCATTTTTTTTTGATTAATGATTGATATGGGAAGACCCAGCTCACTGTCAGGTGAACCTGGATTGTATCAGAAAACAAGCCGAGCAAGCTGTGGAAAGCAAGCTAATAAGCAGCAGCCCTCCATGGCCTTTGCTTCTGTCCCTGCCTCCAAGTTTCAGCCTGAACTTCCTGACCTTCCTTCATTGATGGATTATGACTTTAGATTAAATTAACTCTTTCCTCCTTTAAGTGATTTGATTAGAGTTGTATCATAGCCATAGAAAACAAATACTTAAAGTGAAGCAGTTGTTGGTTTGTTAATTTATAACCCAGTGATCTCCCAGATAGCTTCAGATGCATTGTCCACCTTGTCAGGGCACTGGTGACTCTTCCCTCTTAAACATTATTGTCACCACTTCAGTCATGGTGCTTTCTGTCCACAAGAACAGGAGGCTAATATACTCTTTGTTCCCTACATGGGGTAAGAGCCAGTATTTCTGGGATATTAATAATTACTACATGCTGTGGGACAATGGTTTTACACTGTAAAGACTTCTTTCTTGTACTTGTTTAATAAAATGCTGATTGGCCAGTAGCTAGGCAGGAAGTAGAGGTGGGGCAATGAGAAAAAGAAAATTCTGGGAGGAAGAAAGAGTCAGTCTTCAGTCGTCACCCAGATGCAGAGGACACAAGATATGACTGCCTCATGGAAAAAGGTTCCAAGCCACATAACTAACACAGACAAGAATAATGGGTTAATGTAAGATGTAAGAATTAATTAATAAGAAGCCTGAGCTACTAGGCCAATCACCTTATAATTAATGTAGACCTCTGTGTTATTTCTTTGGGGCTTAAGGACAGCGGGAACCAGGCAGGACAGACGCCTCAGTCAACAACTAAGGAAGAAGTTTCTCTCCTATGGCTAGTGCCCATTTGGCACACAGTTCTGTCATTCCAGATGGACACAACTGAACAGGTAGGGTCAGAAAAGATCCTTACCAGTTTCTGCCCTGACAGGACCTCCAGCAGAGCAAGCAGCTTGACACCATCTTTCATGTCTTCAAAAAGGTCATTCACCACCATGGGAGGCTTCCGCTGCAAGACAAAATGCCACTCTCTGGGGTGAAATTCATATACACTTTATTATCCATCCATCTGTCCATCCATCCATCTGTCCATCCATCCATCTGTCCATCCATCCATC
>NC_022034.1:15920829-15925496 GCF_000317375.1 Microtus ochrogaster | reverse complement strand
ATCCATCCATCTGTCCATCCATCCATCTGTCCATCCATCCATCTGTCCATCCATCCATCTGTCCATCCATCCATCTGTCCATCCATCCATCTGTCTATCCACCCATTCACTACTTATTTGTGTTATGAGCTGAACCAAGGCTGTTTTATGCTAAGCATAGGCTCTACCACTAAACTATACTCCAGACTCCTTGATTATCTTTATATGTAACTACCAGTTACATGTTGAAAGCTTTAAGAAGAAAATTAGACTGGCATAAATAAAACTAGATATCTAAAAACCTCATTATACCCTATCACTGAACTCAAAAAAGTCAAGCTGGTGCCCTCATAGAGCCTCCAGCCCCACTGACTAGTGCTCAGGTCCTGGAAGGTACTCTGCATGCTACTAGAGAAGAAAGGTAAACACCAACCCAGACACAAACTCTTCAGTCTACAATGGTGACCCTGCCTGCAAGATACACTGGTCCAATTGTGGCACAATACGTGTGGGAGTAACCAACCCCTGGTTGGAATTAAGGTTCACTCCATGAGGTGGAACCCATGCCTGAGGCTGACCAGGTATCCAAGAACCTGAAACAAGACAGGCCATGGACCTATGGGCAGGCAAAATGCTAGTGTTCTGATTAAAGAACATAGCAATGAAATGATTCCTAATGGCATTCTGTTATACTCAGATCAGTATCTTGCTCTGTCATCCACCATCAGAGAAGCTTCTTCCTGCAGTAAGTGGGGATAAATACAGAGACCCACAAGTGGACAATGCATGGAGAGCAAGAGATCTTGGAACACTCATACATAAATAGGATATTTCCACCATATCACTCCCCTCAGGGAACTCTGAAGCAGAGGAGGCAGACACCAAGGAAACAAGGTCTTGGGACACGACAGGAATGAGGAACATATGCACTCATGGAGTGTTTGGCAGCACACATGGCCATGCACAGGTCTGACACAGATGAGATCCTAATGCTGAGAGGAGAGGTAGACACAAGCCCCCATCCCTAACCCAGAAGCTATCTGTAATTGATAACTGCTCATGTAAGAAAAATTACTTTTCTCCAGTGGGATCTCACTGGGGATGACCAACACAAAACGAACTCAGTGGTGTTAGTGGAGGGTTTTTCTCAGTGCTTTTTCTGGTTAAAGGATTTTACCCCTTACACATCTTTTACTTATATACTAAGGCTTGCAATTTTGTTTTTATGTGTTTTTTTTTTGTATGTACAAATTTGCATGTCTCAGCATCTGTATATGTTTCTTGTGCTTTTTCTGTGCCTGTTTTTCTCCCCATTTGTTTTGTACTATTTGGGTCTATTTATTTATTTATGTTATTATTAATTATGTCAGTATTCTAATGAGAAAGAAAGGATGTAGATTGGGTGAGTGGGGAAGCCTAGAGAATCTGGAAGGAATTGGGGAAGAAGAAACTGTAATCAGAATATTTTTTATAAAAATATATTTTCAATAAGTTGAAAAATTAAAACCTCATTATATTTAATGCTTAGGCTTTAATTTATGTGCCAGATCCTTTCTAGAAGAAGAGTTTTTAACAAGGTGAGCTGGTGTCAGATGAAAAGCAAAGAGGACACTGTGAACTAAAAAGTTACAGAGTTCATAGCAGAACTGGACAAAACAACAGGGGTTGCCCCAGACCAAGGGGAACAGTGCCACTTCACCATGAACAAGGCATCTGATGGGACTCAAGGAGCTTCGGGCTCTGGAGGGCACTTCCCCCTAGGCTATAGGACCACACAGGGTGTTCCTGAAGTGTGCAGCGGGTTGTGCTGTAACTCACAGAGTGGTACTCAGCACACCTCCTCTCAGAGGAGCCCGAGTCAGGAGACCCTAAGTGTACAGGCAGTACACATGATCACTGAACCCTCTCTGCTCCTGTATGCCAAAGAAAAAGGCCATTTCAATTCACCAGTATCTCTGACGTTATCACATTGAGCATTGTTGAGATGCTGCGTAGGCTGGAGTTCATCAGAGTGCTCGGGAGAGCCAGCAGTAGGCAAAGCAGTAAGGATTTCATGTCAATGTCCCGTGGCGAGAGATGGGCTCACCATTGAGTCCCAGAAACAAAACTTGGTCCCTTTGTCAGAGTTCAAGCTCCATGTTTTCCTGACTCCTGCTGAACTTTGCTAAAGGCCTAATGCTTCACTTTCAACTGTCTCTCTCTCTTTTTTTATTTTAAAAAGTGTGTTCTATGTAGAGATGCTGAGATGCACAGTGTTCCACTGAGGTCCACTTTCTCCTCCGCCCGCGGAATGAAGCATTTCTGTTTCTTTCACTGACTGCATGAATTATGGAGGCTGAATGTTATAGTTCTAATTTTAAATGGATTTCTCTTTCTTTTTGAGATGAACAGCTGAACACATTTTGTTCTCATGCTGTGAAATACATGTTCAAAAATAGCAGCCTTTGCGTTTTCAGTCATTCCTTGCTGGATCCCACCATTCACGCTGCTTCCTTATTATATAGCAAAAACTTAATAGACTTTATATCCCAAACACTTAAGTCAAATTATTTAGAATAAAAAAGCTGTTGCAATAAAAGCCAATGTGATTTCAGGCAAATTATTGTATTATCCATTTATCACCATTATAGAGTACAGATATCACTCAAAGTACCAACTTGTATCCTAAAAACTTAAATGAAGAGAAATAGAAGGAAAAGCTCATAAATATATGATAAATTTAGTGACAAAATAAAAATAAAGTTTTACCTGGATATCTAGAAAAAATTAAAGAAACTGGAAATTTCCACAAAATAATAAACATTACCAGAACTTTGGCACCAAAGCTTTGATATTGCAAGGGTAATAATATGCAAGGATGATGACATGCATAGTTGATAGCACTCATGGTGATAACATGTATTGTGATGGCATGCATATATAATATGGTGTTGATAACATGCCTTGGTGGTAACATGCATGGGTTATAACATGTATGGGTGGTAACATGCAGAGATGATAAGATGCATGAACACACAATCTGGCACCACACACAGACATCTCTCTCCATCTTTGGAGCACAGTGCTCCTGGGTGCTTCTGGAACTGGCCTTCAGGATAACCTACAGCGACTGCTGGACAGTCCTCAGCCCACTGTCCTCTTTCTGGGGTTGCTGACACCCTTCTCCTCTGCCCCGGTCCTTCAATCCTCTAAGGTTTGCCAGTCTGACTCACACCCTTCCTCTCCACTTTCTTTTCTCTCTACATCTTTCTTTCTTGGCCTTCCTTCTCTTCCTCTTTTCCTTTCCATTTCTCTCCTTTTTCTTCCCCTCATCTTCCTTTCTTTCTTCTTTCCTTTTTTCTTAGCTGTGGCCAACCTCAATGGGTCTCTTGGTCTTCACAAAATTGTCAGCATGGATTTAACTCTTGAATCCTTCTCCCCTTTCAGGAGTGAGCTCCCTTAAGTGCTGTTGGAAACACAGCAGACACTTCGTATGTGTTTCTGACTGCCTGCTTGGATGACTCAGGGAATGTAAGTAAATGTTGGGTAAAATCAATAAAATATGTGCATTTGTCAAAACTCACTTCAGAATGAAAAGAAATCCCATTTTATATCAAGTATATTTCTGCCCAGCACACAGCATCTTTGATGACCACGGAACAATTATTTCTCATTTGACAGATATGAAATCTTTCAGGTGAAGTATATCTGTGGTTTCACGTATAGATACAGAACCAAGACGACTCTTTGGCCAGATTTGGATCAGAGGGGTGGAAGCCCAAAGGCAGAGCGAAATGAGGACAACTGATTGGAGCCTGATGTAACAGGAAGTAAAGGCTGTCGCTTTGTTCCCACTGCTTTTCAAGAACTGATGGAACCATGACCACGATTATGCTATGTTGTCTTTCTGTTTGTAGAATATTTAGAAGTCTTACTCATCACAGTCCCCTTTGGTCTTAGCAATCCATATTTCGTGGAAGCAGAACATTTTTTGGCCAAGTCAGAGGAGTTCAAAAATGGACTTCTTGCACTGTAAGTGAAGGGCTTTCCTGTTGAGCCATTCTTTCTAAAACCTTCCTCAAATAAGGTCCGTGTCCTGTGATGTGGCTCTAAAAGGATCGCCTGTCCTTTCATTGTTCTAGAAACTCAGAGAACGTGCACAGGTTTCTGCGGCTAAGGAGCTGACGCTGCCTGGTGAGCCCCTGGGTATCGCAGTCATTCCAAAGGGTGAGGCAGGGTGGGGCTCCCCATTTCTACGCCAGTCTGCCTTTGCCTTTACCACAGTAGAGGTGCTCTGTAACAAGTACCATTGTCGTCCTTTGGGGACTGCAAGAAAATCAAATGTCTCCCTCCTTTTAAAAATATTTATATGTGTGTGGGTGTGCACGTATGCCAGGGGAAGTAAACTATTGCTAGTGGGAGTGTGTGGTGAGGTTGCGTGTGTATACGACTATGCTGTGAGTTTGTGTGTGTGTGTGTGTGTGTGTGTGTGTGTGTGTGTGTATGTATGTAACGTGTATTTCCTTACTAGTCTGTAGGTACAAGCACATAATTGAATTCTTATCCACCATTTGCTTTGTAATGTTTTTCATGACAGAATGGTCATATTTGCTATTTCATGTCAATTTTATGTTCTAAAAAGAAATTCCTTTATGGGGGAGGGAATAAGAGAATAGTTGAAGAAAATCATATCAGAAATATTCATTTTC